>NW_028277039.1:1728178-2052267 GCF_059951505.1 Python bivittatus
GAAGCCTTCTCCTTCCTCCTCCCTCTGCGGTCCGGCCAAACAGGCTCCTCTGGAGCTCCATTTTCCACTCAGGAAGGAAGTGCCTGCCAGTGGCAGGGACTGTCTCCTGTCCCATCAGCAGACCTGCAGTGATGGCTCTTGTCTGAGAACTTGTGCTTCCATATCCCAATTTTTTAGAAAACATGTTCACCTTGCCCGTTCTGTTCCCCCTGCACGGTTAGACCCACCGTTCCAGGCTGCCTTGTTATCCTCCGGTGTCACGGGATCCTGAGGAAGCTTTGCGGCTTAGAAGACTCATTGACCATCTTTTCCAACCATGGGGAGGGCTGGTTTGTTGTTTGTTTGTTTGTTTATTTATTAAATTTCTCCCTGCCCATCTCCCCCCAATGGGGGACTCTGGGCGGCTCACACAAAACATTAAAACCATAAGTATATATAAATACGTAAAACCTAAAAATTTAAACAAAACATTACTAAAAAAGGAGAAAGTCCAAGAAGATGATGGATCTAGAGGTGAAGACAGCAGGCCTCTGTGGGGCCAGCCATCCCCACGCTTGACGTATTCCCTCCACACCCCGGGCCAAGTGGCAGAACCAGGTTTGCTGCAGTGATTCCTGTAATCCCTGGCAGGATTTCTGTAATGGGGTGCTACCTTTGATAATGGTGCAGTGCAAAATTCTAGTAAGTTTTCTAAATTGTGACACTGAGAAAATACCCCAACCCTCCATTTTATTATTCACACTTAAGGGCCGTAGGGTTTAGGGCCCAAAGGGTCCTCAGAGAATCCATTCTCTGCTTTCTGTTCATCACCTGCGAAAGTGTTGCTGTTGCGGTTGTGGTTGTGCTGCAAGCTCAGAAGGCTCACACAGACGCTTTGTAGGCCCAAGCTGAAAACATTGTATTTGCACAAGCTGGAGAAATACTTCCTGTCCCTTCTGGTTTTCCTGTGTTACCTTTTTATCCCGTTTTATTGTAGTGAACGTCCAGTATACTATATGACATTCAATTCTCCTTGGGGTGAAAATGTTACTCAAAATAATAATTTAAGGCAATAATACAGAGATGCATTTAGTGTCAGGTCTTGCTTGACCTCCCATGCTCCCTAAATTGGGAGAGCATTTTGAATGTGTTGTCAGAAGGGGGAAATGGATATCCAGACTTTGTCTCCCTCTACCCAGTCTGCACTGATAATCTTGCAGCCCTTCGCTAGAGAAAAAGGCCGTAGTCAGACAGCGTGACTGGGCCCTGGGCACCGTCCCCAGGCTGCTGTCCTTACACGTGACAGCCCACTGCCAGCATTCCCCCACGGTGGGAGCTTCTGGAAGCAAAAAGACCCACAGACCCCTGAGAACGCTTCTGATCACGGGGAGGCTTTTAGTCACATGCAAGCAAACGCAAGTAGGAACTCTGTGTAAACCCACCTGCTCAGGATGGGGGATTCAGGGATGGTGGATCCATAACTGACATCTCGGCCCAGTTCTCTTCTGTTGCAACACGAGGCCAGAACACAGCTGAAGACGTGCTGCTCTCTCCTTCGCTACAGATGAATCAGAGCTGCTGACGCAGCTGCCCGAAAAGATGAAGCTGGACATTGCAATTGATGTTAACTACAACATTGTGAGCAAGGTGCCACTCTTTCAGGTACTGCCAGCTGACTCAGGGCTCCACTTACTTAACCTTAGCCAAAAGAGCAGAATGCAAGCAATTCTTTCCTTCCTTCGATTCAGGGCTGTGACCGGCAAATGATTTTTGACATGCTGAAGAGGCTGAGATCCGTGGTGTACTTGCCTAACGACTATGTGTGCAAAAAGGTAAGCAGCAGTGAAATGTTGCACCGCAATTGTCAAACTGGTGAGGGAGGTTCACAGGCATATACGATGCTCATCATATGCTCCCTGCGTTATGCATTTTTTTATTATGCCACTGAAACCAATGCAAAGATGGTTCTGAGATTTCTCTAGGGTGTTTGTTCTTAAGTGGCGGGGGGGGGCGTCAGTGGCAACAGAGCTGCTTGGTTGTGGTAGCCAAATCTAGTTGGCCATCATCACAGTCATTACAGTTATTAGATATCAGGGAAAGTTACGTTCAAGCCAGTGAACTAAAATAATGGCAAAGCGGAAGCAGCAGAGCTCAAAAAAATGCACAAAAGTTTTGGAGGAAGATCTTGATTTCTTTAAAAGGGAATTCATGTGTGCCTTTTCCTCTGAAAACCAGAAGTCACCAATAAAAATAGGACAAAAAACATCCAATGGAGGATTATCTGCAAATATACATATATTGGACATTATTCATTTTCCTGGTCATTATTTGTCATTTAGCGTTGCTGACCTTAAGCTCACCTTGATCACAAGAACAAAGGGATGGCAAAATAGCCCTTTTCCTTGCATTTCTCAGCTCTCTAAATCTCAGGGCCAGACAAGGGTTTAACCTGCAAACTTTCCTCTAGGGCCAGCTAGGGTAGCCTCTCCAGGGCCTGCACTGGGAAGGGTGGGAGCTCAGCCCTTTCCCTTAAAACCTCACCTTCTCTTTAACCCTTAAGCTGCTGGGAGACAGCCTCAGCAAGGGCTCTGATAACTCTTCCCTTGCTAAAACGTCGACCTCTGTGGGATTTCCACTTTGTAACTGCAGGATGTAACTTTCTAGGATACACAAGTCTTAAATTGGGTCAGATTTTCAAGAGAAAAAGGTGCCCCAATTCTTCCATTTGAAGCCCTCTTTAAGAACTATCTTAAGTTCAGCCAACCAACACTAAGGAATCCTGAACAAAAGGATCCACAGGGACAAAATTGCTCAGATCCACTTTTTCCTTGATTTTGCTTCAGGGGGAAATTGGCCGAGAGATGTACATCATTCAAGTAGGACAAGTTCAAGTGCTTGGAGGACCGGATGGGAAAACTGTGCTTGTGACCCTGAAAGCTGGGTCTGTGTTTGGAGAAATAAGGTCAGGCCAACACCACAATGTGTTCATTTCCTTATTTGTTGCATTTGTATTCTGCCTTTTCTCTGAGAGCTCAGTGTAGTTTCTGTATGGATGTCCCCTAATTGGACAACCCCTCTCACAGCCACAAGCAAGTGAGGTAGGTTGGGCTGAAAAAGGGTGACTGGCCTGGGTCAGCCAGGAAGAACTGTCATCTTCTGGATTTCCCCTGTCCAATTCCAACATCTAAGCCATGAAACTAGCAGGACTTCAGTTCGCCATGGCACTCACCAGAAGTCGCTTTGGGCATCTCATCTTGACGATGGCCACATATTTTATGTGAGCTATCCTTGAAAGGTGCCCTGAAGTTACAATAACCAGCTTACAGGAACATGTGATGCTGTTTCCTGGTGGCTTTCCAGGCAAAACGTGAGGCATTGTACTGACCTTTAAAGCCGACCTGTAGCAGCTTATGACCTGACTCTTGGAGGAACTGCCTCTCCTGCTGACCCTCAGATCGCCAGAGGAGCCTTTCTGAAGACAGTTGTGCCACGGGCCGGAGGCTCATCTCCCTGGTGTGCAAGAGGGGCCTTGCTCTGCGGCTCCCTAGCTGTGCAACGCTCTCCCTGGGGAAGTGCACTTAGCCCCTTATTGCCAGCATTTAGAAAAATACAAAGACACATGCTTTCACTCAGCCTTTAATAGTTAATCTTAACTTTGCATATTTTAGTTTCATTTAAAGATTTTTAAACTTGTTAGCTGCCTTGAGTGCTTATACAAGTAGAAAGGTGTGTTATAAACCTAATAAAAGAATACTAGAACAGTGCTGCACTGACTCTCAATTGTGCCTGGAGGAAACTGGGCTTGGTAGCTGGAATAAACACAGAGAAATTTAGAAAAATGAAGTCTTGCCATGGCTGTTCTTAGATATTAGGTAAAATAGCCTTTATTAGCCTGGTTGAATGACTCTCAAGTAGAAAAAAGGCTTAACCATGGCTGAGAAGAGTTTTGACAGCAAAGACCCTAAGATTTTGGTTAAGCTTCTCAGTCCCATTTTTTCCCACACAACCCAGGGTGGTTCTTGCCCAGTTCCTGCTCAGGTTATCTTGAGGCTGATTTACCTGGGCATTGTGGCCTGGCACTGTAATAATAGCCTTATACCTGGAACATACAACTCCTGACAAAATTTGAATCCCCCCTCTCCAACAACTGCTGGGTGTTACAGACAATTTCAGCTTCTTAGTGCAACGAAGTATAATGTAGCTACTGAGCTCCCAGTTGTACTTCTGGGATCTTGCTAGGGGACAGTGCAGACTGCTGAGACAAGCAGAAAAAAAGGGGGAACTTTCCACTGGCATTGAGATACTGACTAGATCCAGTTCTCTGATTAGACCCAGATGTAGAATTCACTAGAAAATGTGTGAAGTACCAAGGGGTGGAAGTGGAGTCCCAGAACTTTGCTTGTGCCACAGGATTAGTAAAGATTGGTAAAGATTGATTTTTTTTAAAACAATCTATAGAACTGTTGCATGGATTAAAGCTACTTTAGCTTTTATTAAAGCACCTTCAGACAGAAAATTAAACAGCAGGGCAACTGGAGGAGTGACTTCAAGTCCTTTGCTCACTGTTCTCCCACAGCTACAAAGGGTGGGCTTCATGCTTCTGTTCTAAAACACATCAGCTGTTGCATGGCATGTTTCTCATGTGGCTACTGAAGAGCAGTTTCATTTTGGAAAGCTTCAACAACTATAGTCTCACCCACAGTAGGGTCCCAGTCTCGTGTCCATCCTGTCCACTGCTTGCTGCTTCAGGGCAGGCCACATACAAGTGGCAGCCAGGAAGACGTCCCTCAATAAGCTGGGGAGAGATAACCATGTGATAAGCCAGAATACCCACCAAGTGCAGGTTTGAATGTCCTGAGAGCACAAGCACAGACACGCTCTAAACAAGTCCCTTATCCAGGCAAGCAGCAAAGAGGAGACAAGGAGCATGCCAGTCCACTCCAGTCACTCTGGCCAATTAGCCAACTTGATTGCCCAACCAGTAGGAGTCATGGCCAGCAAAGCCCTACCTTCACCTTGCCAACAGACTTTGAGGAGTTTGGGTTTTCTGGGATACAAAAAGAGGAGGAGAATCTTCCTATCCTGGAAGTGGCTTCAGATCACTGGCGATTGCCACCACTGCTATGGAGAACACCAAATATACAATGCAGAACACAAAAAGCAAATGTTATTTTGACAACAACCCCAACTTTTCCATATCTTTATCATGGCAACACAGGTCAGTTGAGCTGGTAGGAAGAGAATGAAATCTAGTTTGGTTCCGTATATGGTTTCATATTATTATGGTTCTTCAAGTCAGCCTTGACTCAGCCTGGTGATTACATGGACAGGCCCAAACAGTTTTCTTGGCAACCTTTTCACAAGTGGTTTGTCAGAACCTTTGTCCATGATGTTCTTCCGAGTCCAGGACTCAGAGGGAATAATTGGCCCCAAATCACCCAGCTGATTCTGTGTCTAAGGGAGGACTAGAGCTCAGGTCTCTCTACTCTTAGTCCAGCATCTTTAACTATGACACCAGATTGCAATAACACCATATACTGAACTGCAATTTAATATATGGTTTTGTTTGGTTGCAATGTTTTTGAACAGCTGAACTGAAGCAACGTTTGGATTACTGAATCTTAAATTTCAGTTGTTAATATTTGGTTGGAAGATATTGGGGAGGTTGCTGCCCCTTCCTGTGGAATAAGAGATGAAAAGTTAGGTGTTGAGTTTGTATTTTTGCTGTTTCCATTAGTTTACTGGCTGTGGGAGGTGGAAATCGGCGTACCGCTAACGTTGTGGCTCATGGATTTACTAACCTTTTCATTCTGGATAAGAAGGATTTGAATGAAATTCTGGTGCACTATCCAGAGTCCCAAAAGCTGCTGCGGAAGAAAGCCAGGTGAGATGCAGGATGATCGAGGGTTTGTACTTGATTGTTGTATTTATTGTAATTAATCAATTTACTCTCACTTTTATGCCATGCCAATCAGACCACCTCCAAGAGGCTTAGGGTTAATGTTAGCTGATGTGCGATGGGACTAATTTTTCCCGAGGCCATGTCTTTTGTCAGGATCAGTAGCTGGTGAAACATGTCTTCTTCTGCCTGCTGGTCTTTTTCTTTTCTTTCTTTTCATTGGGTTGAGATCCCTGCAAGTCTGCCATAAGAACAAGTCTCCTTTGTCCTCCTGGGGTAACTTGCTTGGCCTGGAATAGGTGGCTCTGCTCCTCGGGACTCTGTTTTAACTCTCAGTCCAGATTATAGAAATTCAGCCCTTAAGGTTTTATTTTGTTCCCCATGCGTGCCGTGAAACAAGGCAAATTTGGAGGGAAGGGTTCTCTGCTGGTCAGGTGATCCCTACTAGTCTGGGAGAGGGCTAATCAATGAAACTTAATCCAAGGAAGATGTTCATTCTGTTGGTATGTAATCTCTGGAAGGGGGTTCAACATATGCATGGCAGTGAATGACTCACCTTTATGAGTCAGGTTTACAGTTTGACAGTGCTATTAGAGATGGCCTTTATGATGGATGTTCCCGTCTGGTGAGACAATGTGTATTTCATCAGTTTAGATGGTGCTCAAATTATGTTCTCTTCTGATTATCCATGTTTTCGGATACCTTTATTTCCCCACTTTCATGGAATTAGGGAGGCTGCTCTTGATTGGCACAATTTTATGGACTACAACAGCTTCCATATGAGGTTTAATTGTATAACTCTTTGCCCCAAGAGTTTTAGGAGAGAAAAAGACTTTTCTTCTATTTGTAATCTTCCTATGTTTTCCCACTGCAGATGGAATAACTGCACAATTTCTTGCATTAATGGAGCTGCCTGGGGCAGCCAACCTTCTGGAAGGGCCTAGCCTCCTACTTGTTACTTTAAAAGGAAACTTAAAACAAGTGTAAACACAACTTTTAGAAGAGGAGCCACTGAATGAAGAATAGAAGGGCCATCATACGAGTTCACACACAGTCATTCTATTGCACTCACACATGCTGTTTATTCTTAAAGATCTGACTGATTTCCAATCCTGTTGTTATATTCTCTGTTCTAGGAGAATGCTGAAAAGCAATAGCAAGCCCAAAGATGAAAAAGGGATGCCCAAAGATGTCCTCATCATTCCTCCAAGAGCTGGGACACCAAAGCTCTTCCAAGCTGCCCTGGTAGCTGCAGGAAGAATGGGAGGCAGGGGGAGACTGGCTCACATCCGCTGGAAACTGAAGGAGCTGAAGGCGATGCAGGTTATCTCTGAAAGCTAAAGGCCTGGCAAGAGGGGAGCATGTTGTAAATCTGCCTGTGGTGGGCAGGATGGGATGGGCATGAAACAGTAATTTATAAAACCATGGTTTATGGCTTAAACATTATGTGAACCCAGACCAGGATGGCAAAACTGGCTTAAGGCATTCTGGAGGAAATTATAGTTGACCCTCGAATGGGTAGTTTCATGAATGAGATAAGGAGAAGGAAAGCCCCACAATTTTGGGGTGGGTGTATGTATTTGGAATGCTGAGACCATGTCATAGGGGTTCTCACAAAACAGCTGAGCATGGCCAGTCCCAAAATAACCATTGACCAGGAAGATGCTCCTGAGGATACAAATTCTTCACCTTTACTCCTGGCCATTAAGATGTATTCTACCACCTTAGTTCTCTTTTATTGTTTTTCTGAGCACATCTTTTCCAGGCCTTGGCTGAAGTCAATCTTACATTCTAAGAATACTTCTGCCATTCATTGGACATTTTGCTCTGCAGCATGCCAGCTCCCTTGTCAATCTTTCTTTTAATTAAAGGAATCTAAAGCAAATTCAAAAATCATGAGCAGGGAGCCAAATGAGCAAAATATCTTGGCACATTCATGCCCATATTCATCACCCTGGGGGCCCTAGACCTAGAAGAATGGATTCCAGATCTAGGATGCGGCTCCCTTGCCGGTCTTGAGGCAAGCATCTTTTTCCTACCAAGAGTAAGCAGAGTGTCTTATATGACTCTCAACCTGATTAACTTCTTTTTCAGGCTGCCAGTTCCACACCAGTTATCCCTAAATCACCAGCTAGCCATACTTCACCAGCTGGTTCTCCCAAACCTGATGACTGCAGAACTGAGAAGATTATCTCCAAGGGTCCTGACAATCCTGTTCAGGTTTCCATGAGTCCAACTCCTAAGGGGGATGAACAGGTTCTCTTGGTGGAAGTTTTAGAAAAGGATGAAACCAAGTAGAAGAACTGAATGAGCCTCCATATCTGTGGAAACTGCAGCTCAAGAAGGGCTCCTTGCTTGTAATGGATCGTATTTGTTTGGATTGTTAACCATTCAAAATATAGTCTCTAATGTTGCACTATTAAGAAAAAAGTTGACTGCAACCCAGTGTCTGCAATAAGGGACCTCTAGAATTTTTTACACACCAAGCAGTTTAACTGAGTCTTTAAAACAATTGCAGCAGAAATCCAAGAGAAATTTAGAACAATTGAAATTTGTATTAAGTAATATTGGCTTTTTAAAGATTCTCAATACAATAAATATTTTGATTTGCTTAAAATAGCCATAGTTTATTCTGTTGGCATGGTCTTTTAATACAAGGCATAGTACAAGGTGAGGTAGGAGTGCAAAAAAAAAAAGGGTAAGGAATGATTCAGAAAATGAGTAAGTTTGGAAAATAGCATTAGATACAGGCATTTGTGTACAGTAGAAGATGCAGGCCACGTAGAAGATAGATTATGTGCTACTGAGTCATTTTCAACTCCTAGCAACCATGTAGATAAAAGTAAGAGGTTCATAATATTGATCTGTTTTCCAGGGGGTTAAAAATAATTGAATTATCTTAAACAATGGCTTCTGTGACTCTATTTGGTACTTGTTTGCTTACTGACAGAAAGATAAAACGAAAGCAAAATTGTGGCTATAGAAATACTAACTTGAGAGAATCTCAATGGATGCATTACAAGCCCCCAAATCTAAGTATGAGATCAATTGCTTACTAGCATCTCCAGACACGGGTTTTTCCATTATATCTTTGGCTGCACTACCGTGCTGTAAATTTCCAAAAACTCCAAGTCCTAACTACCTTTGAAAGCTCATTTGCACTTTCTCTTCCTTGCTTCAGAGACGCGGGAAACCTTCATTCCTCCTGGGTTTGCAGGGATGTCCGCCATGTATACTCAAAATCGCAGCCAGGGTCGTGCGACTGAAGCCCCACCGGTCTTTAAAAGGCTTCAGAGCCTAGACCTGCGCGCGGGCAGTGGTTCGTTTCCTTTCCCCTTGGAGCTGCTTCCCACCTGCGCGCGCTCTGCCTAATTAGCGGCCTACTCAGCCCAGCCTGGGAAAGGGCCCCCCGCGCCTGCCACGCGGCGCCTCCGAGCCCCCGCGCATCCCCGCGGCGTGGCAGCGTCCCCGGCCGCGTGGGCGCGGATGCGCGCGGCCGAAGGCCCGGGCTGGAGGCGGGGCGCCGGCAGCCTCCTTCCCCGCCGGACGCGGATCCGGCCGTTGCCTCCTCGAACGGAGCGCTGTTTGGGGCGGGCCCCGTCGGACGGCGAGCGAGCGGCGGTGCCCCCCCGCGTCCGCAGGTGAGCCCGGCGTGAGGGAATTGGGGAAGGCGGCCGAATGGCGGGGTGGGGGGGCAGGTGCAGCTCTGGGTCTTTAAGTCACGGGTTGCACACGTCGCCTTTAAACGTAGCGCGTCGCAATAAAGTGACATGACTTCTGTCAGCGCCTGCCGAGCGTTGCGAAAAAGCATTGGCGGCGGCGGCGGCGGCGGGGGCTGAGGGAGGCTGGGCAGAACCGTTTTCCCGCCCGCTCCCGCGAGCCGTCCGCCCCCCGCAGAACCCTCGCAGGCCCGCCGGCAGCGAACGCGGCCTCCGCGCGTGTTCTCCGCGCGTGTTCTCCGCGCGTGTTCCCCGCATCGCCTCAACGCAGCCTCGCCGCCTCTGACGGAGGAGCGGGCACGGCCGCCTCGCCCGGTCGCTTCATAGCGTTGCGGGCAAGCGCCCCCCTTCTGATGGGCTGGCCTGCGCCGCGGCGGGAGCGCCCCCCGCCGGCCGCTGCCCTCCGCAACCGTCTTATCTGAGCGCCGCCGCCCCCCCGACGAAAACTTTCCGCTAGGTCACCCAAGGGGGTGATTTTGCAGGACTTGCTAGATCTTTGGCTGTCCTGGGAAACTGGTGTAAAAAGAAGTAAAGCTCAGGAAAATGAATGTCTCTGCCCCATTTCGAACCAGGGACCCCTTGCGCGTGAAATAAACATAACTGCTCTGCTCCTGAAGGAAGCACTGTAGGAAAACCCAGAGCAGAAACTAGGCGGCCAAATCTGGAAAAATAAAGAACTTTTAGTTTAAAGCTGGTTGCTGTATCTGCATCTGGATGAAGCTTCCTGCTTTAAGTTTATAAGGGATGTTAAGTTTTTCAAAAAGTATCTGTCCTGTAAAACCCAGCCCTGGAAAGGAAAGTGATGGGCAGTCACTTTCCTAGCGTGGGTGGGAGAGCAAAGTGGCCAGGGAACCCACCCATCAGGGCTGGGTTAATCATGGTCAGGATAAAGCATCTGGCCATCACTGGGGTCACAGAGAATAAACGGGTTGAAATCCAAACCAGGGTTTCTTAAACCAGCTTAATTTCCAGGCGATCTGCACAGGGAAGAGAGTGGCTGAAGGCAGAAGAGCTGTTGGTCTCTGAGAAGCCTTTTTGTATCTTCTGAAGCCTCACCTCACCCTTCCTTCACAGGCTGATTATTTGGGCTGGGGATCTTGTTCTGAAAACCTGATAGATGAAAAATGTTTTGTCTTTTTTTTTTTTACTTCATTGTCCCCCTTCTGTGAGTATTTATGATTCAGGGGAGGATGTCGGAAGCATATGATGGAGCTGAGCAAGAAAGGGGAAACTTGGTCACGACAGAGAATCCAAGTCACAGCAGGTTAGGTCAGTCGAACCAGTCAAGCCAAGTAAGAAAAGTCAAGACAAAACCTGACAGGTCAAATGATCAAAGGGATCAAATCAACAGGACCCAAGCAAACACTTGTCACGGGAAGGTGTTCTTCATTACAGCATGTACAATTAGTCTTACTTAGGAGAAGAATACTTCTAACCCACATTTTTACTCCATGGATCTCCAGTGGAATTCACAGGCACTCATTTGAAATATAGTCTAATTAACGATGAAGTACATCAAAGTGAAACATCAGAGCCCATTAAAATGGAACTCAATGCAATAAAGAAGATAAAATTTAAATCAGTCCGAAGGTTAGCAGAAAAGGTGTTTGACTATGTACATCTTTCCGCAAAGGAAATCTTCCCCAACACTGTGGACCTACAGAGGAGTGAAATGTCTGGGCTCCTTTGCTTTTGTTTGCCTTCCTCCTCTTCTCCTCCTGCATGTATGTAGCTTGTCTGATGGTCCAGCCTTGCAATTTGAACTCAAGAATTCCCAAAATATTTGCCCACTTTACAGTTTAGAACCATATAGTCTAGATGTATTTTTGGTTGTGGCAGTAATAAGAGGCCTCTATCTCAACACAACCTCTAAAACAGTATGATTACTCCTCATTTCCCCTCCCTGGATAAAACCCTGATTATGCTTGCAGCTATTTGCAGATGTGAGCCTGGGGAGACTCCTAGTGGCTTAAAGAAGTTGTCATTCCAGATGGTTGCACAGAGGGCCCTTCCAAGCGGCCACAATTTTCATTCATTCCCCAAACCCTCACAGTAGGTTTGAATTGGCTATGGCCCTCCTTGCCACCTTGGACCTTGAACTGCTGAAAGCACCATCAGCCAACCAGAGTCCTGTCCAGCTGAGCCAGGGGAAGCGCAAAAATTGGGCCCAGCTGGTGCTTGTTTGGTTGTTTGTTATGTAAGGTATTTGTAAATTTGCTGATGATGTCATGATGGGAAGAAGGCCATTTTGGCACCATCTGTCAGCTCACACATAAAAGAATGGTGAAATACTGTTTCTGCATGATGTCATTGTTGCTGAACTTCTGTGGAGAGAGGGGAGTTCTCACCAGATGGGAAATGTCCCCTCACAGCTTCATGGAGAAAGGTTTACTCAGCAGACTTGTACCTAATTCCACTGGTGTTATTTGCCTGTACAAGATGCCCAGCTAGGTGGCAGCACTAGGTTGGACTTGGCTGATCTGGAAAAACTAAGCAGCCTCAGGCCTGGTTGGTGTTTGGATAGGACAAATCCCAAGATTAGAGGCTAGACTAAGAAGCCAAACAAAAAACAAACCTCTAACCCCTCACACCAGAAGGCAAAAACAAACCACTTCTGCCTTGTTTCCAAGAAAAGTACAAACATGGACCTGTCCATAAAGTCTCTAACAGTTGAGCTTGACTGGAAGGAGATTACCCTACAAGATAGCAAAACAGGGCCAGGGGTAGAAGAACAGCTTGGATGGCTGTAGGATTTATTGCATCGGAATTCAGATAGCCAGAAGACGAGTGTAATGGTGCTAGTGATAGATCAACTGTGTTCCATAGATGAAAGAAGAATGACTTGCTGAGTTGGAGGCACAGCTTCACAATTGTCTGGGAAGTAACATGGCCACCTGTTGCTGTCAGAACCCCCAGCAGCCAGAGACCAGCACACACAGAGAAGCTTACTGAAGAGCCTCCCCAAACACAGAGCTGGGCCTGCCTGCTTCTTATTTCTGCCACAGGAAGCCATGAGTGATTGAATGGCTGGATCCATATAATATACTTCACCTGGTTTAACAAAACATTGGTGTGCATCACATAACACGTTATCCCCCCCCCAATCATATTATAGCTTAATGTGTTGTTCAAACAATATGCCAAGTTCAATTCCTGGGTTCCAGCTTCATTGTTAGGTGTTCTGGGTGAACCTAGACAACCTATTTGACAACGAACCCCAGGATGTGCTGTTTAGCAAGCTGGTTAAGGATGGGCTGGATGACACAACAAGGGGATGCACAGTTAGCTCAAAAATGATATACAAAGGGCACTCATCAGTGCTTCCTCATCAAAACATCAGGAGGCATTGAGTGGGCACCAGAAGAATCAGTCCTGGGTTCTCTACTCTTCCATAATTTTATTAATAATTTCAATAAATAGGTGAAAGACTTCCTTACCAAATTTGCAAATAGCACAAAATCCAGTCAAATAGCTAATATCCTAGAAGACGGAAATAAAATTCAAAATGTTTTGAAAGGTGGAGAAATGAAGATTGATATCAGCCCCACTAGGTAGAAGAAAATCAACTTTACAGGAAGGCTAATGTCACTTTTTCAACCCAGAGTTCTCACTCAAGGCACAAATGACCAGGCTCAAATTATCCTACTTTGGAGACATGATGTGAAGACATAGCTCTCTGGAGAAGGCTGTAATGCTGGGAAAGATAGAAGGAAAGAGGACAATCAGCACCAAGGTGGAGGAACTCAGTTACAGCAGCAATGGAGGCACCATTGGAAGCCTTGAAAGACCAGGTTAGGGATAGATCATCATGGAGAAAATCTATGTGGTTGCTAAGAGACAACAGTGACTTGATGGCACATAATCAATCAATCAAAAGCAATCAGCCTCTTTTGCCTAGGTGATGGTTCCTGCATATTTCTATCAAGGTCGTCTTCCTTACTCTCCACACAGTGTGATGTAGCTGTAAAAAGGCCAATGCAGCTTTAGGCTACATCAGCAGAGGTATAATGTCCAATCATAGGAAATAATTGTTCACTTTATTTTGTCCCTCACAAGTACTATATCCAGTTTTGGGTACCAGAATGATTCAGAGAAATTGGAATAGGTTCGGAGAAAAGGAAAAAAGTCAGGGGAACAGAAACTACATTCTGTGAAGAGAAATTGCAGGAGTTGGGCTTATTCAGCCTTGAGACAGGAGGACTAAGAGTGACATGATAGCTTCTCCAAATACCTGAAAGGATATCATATCATGGAAGGTCAGGGTCTGTTTTCTGTCATTTCAGACTGTAGGACATGGAAGAATAGATTTAAGTCATAGGAAGTCAGATTCCAATTAAACTGTTTAAAAACTTCCTCACAGTAAGAGTAGTTTGGTGGAGGAACTCGTGATCCAAAGAGTGGTCAGTTCCCCTTCCTTGGGGGCCTTCAAGCAGAGGCAAGACCGGCTGGGGCTGAATTCCTGCGCTGAGCAAGGGGTGGGAGGCCGTGCTCTCAGTGGCCCTCTTTCAGTCTGTTTCTGCCAGTCAGCTTCAAGAGCTAGTGAGGAATTGCTCAGGCTTTGCCATCCCTAATCCAACTAGAAAAAATTCAGACCTTGAACTGGAGGCAAAGCCACCCACCCAGGAAGCCCAAACACTGCCTGACAGAGATTGCAAGACACGCTTTTGTCTAAAGCTGAGGGGAAAATGGAGGAGGAAGGAGTGGGATTTAGGGCTCGGGCAAGGTCTGTGGCATCTCTGATCTGTGGAGTCCTTGGTGCTTTCTGAGCTTGGTTGTTTGCTTGCAGACATTTCATTACCTGACTAGGTAACCTCATTGGTGCTGATGTGATCTCTGATCTAGATGCCGTTATGCCTGCTGCTTGAATGAATGGAGTGGGCACTGGCTGCGGCCTTTGTCGGAGCTCATCCCCTCCTTGGTTCTGCTTCCAAGGGCTTTGACACTTGCCTTGAATCCAGACCTTGCTGCTCTGCAGCTCAGAGGAAGGCTGGGACTTGATATAATGTCAGTTCAAAGTGTCTCCGAGATGAATGATCTAGACTGCTTACGCTTCCTTGGATCTGAGTCAGGCTGGGAAACTAGTTGCTACTTGAGCAAAGTAGGTTACTTATGTGTAAAGCAAAGAACAACACCTTTGAGGTGAGTTCTCTATGCTTAGAGTTATGGGAGGAACCTCCCTGTTACATCTTCATTCTTCTCACTTGGCAATCTGAACTCTGAGATAAATCCAGAGGGGACAGGGTTGCAGATTGGTTCCTGTTGATGGAAGGAGACCTGCCTGGAAAATTGGGACACAGAGGTTCTTGCAGACAATGGACAAAAATGCATTTGTGTTCTGAGGCAAAGAATGAAAGGAATGAAGAGGCAGAACTCACCCAGCTGCTGCATAATTAAAAACTTCTGTAAAGTATGGATTAAAAGCTTCTCTCCTTTGACTTACTGTACTTCCTCCACCATCATAATGGCAAACTGTGACTTAAGTCTTCCATGCTCCACTTTCCACAGAGCCAAACACTCAGAAGCTGAGTATCTTTACTGGATTTCCCCAGATTCATGAGGGGAAAAATTAAGAGCTTGAACTGTGATTCTTTAAGCATGAAGTTTATTAAACTTGTTTTCCTGAACCTTAAAAAAGTCCTCGAGAAACAAACAAACAAAATTGAAACATGATACACAGTTCTGACAGGGATTCAAATAAGCAGTGTTCTCAGAATAGGAGTGGGGATGACCAACAGACAAACCAACTGTCATTTGGGATGTATACAATTATTGTGTCTTTTTAGCAAGCTCTATGCTGACTGCAAGAGATAGAAATCTGAGTGACTTTTGTGGAAGGCCACCCAGGCCAGGAAAGGAATTCCTCCAGACTGTTGCACATCTGGCTGGCAAGAGGCAGGGACAACATCATCATAATCAGAGACTGAGGGAAATCCTGGGGTGCAGGGGAGGAGGAACAAAACAGTTGACAGCCCTGGAGGCGGTAATGGGTCTTCAGGGGTGGAGAAGACCCTCTACTGTTGGTAGAGTGAAATATTTCTATAAAAGTGAAAAAACCTGAAATAACTGATATAAGGAAACTTGAAGATTCTCATACTTCCACCAGTGCATAACTTCAGAAGACAGTAAGAAGTGGCAGACGATACCAAAGAGTTGCACTCCGGCACAACTCCCGGGCTGCTTTGTTTCAATTGGGCGCGACGTGAGTTACAGATAAGGTGTTACGGGTTCTCCCTTACGGTGTCCCAGTGGAACCTCCTCCCCTTTTCTCATGCACTTGCGTGCCAGGTAAGGCAAGAGAAGGATCACGACGCACCTGAACTCTCTGACTTCGCCTCTGCTGATACCTTCCAACCAGTTCCTTTACCGCAAAATCGCCAAATGACCCCAACTAATCTCAGTGGCTGGAATCCCACTTGACAAGTCAGTTAAAGACCTGGAGCCTGCATTCACACAGCATGCTAAACCAGAATAGTTTCAACATTGGTAAGCTTCCCTGTGACTGAGCATATAAAAAGTGTAAAGCCACAGTTTGGATTGTGTGTTTCATGGGAACCGAGGAAAGGGATTGTTTTGATGCCAAATGTGGCTGTGAAACACTCTTTGGTGACCTGGCATCTTTTCAGCAGCAGTTACAGAATGCTTCATCGGCCAGTTGATAAACCAGAAGTGTCACTTAAACGCTCCAACCCACGGTATTGCTCTTGGACACAACAAAAGGCACAGAACTGCCTGTTCTCCTAGTAATTGCTCCCACACATACCTTGAATACCTTAAATAACAAAGTAAGCGCCTAACTTAGCAAAGAATCCTGGACTTGTATTGTTTTTGAGAGCAAGAACATAAATCTTCTCTAATAAATTGTGCTGCTCTTTACTAGCTTGAAAGATGGAGCAGTCTCTGATCACCTTATTTCATGCCTTTTCTTTAGAGCTTAAAAGAACCTCCAAAGGCTGTTCTTGCAATATTCTGAGCCACCCAAACTTCACCAAGGCTGGGACTCTGAGGGTGGCTGCCCAAGTGGAGGGCAGGGCAGGATCCAGCCAGAGTTGCGCACAAGCTCCTCCTCCTCGAGTGTTTGGGAAGGGGACAGCCTAAAAGGAAAAGTGGCAGAGAGAGGACCTGGGGAAGAGCAGCTGGAGGGACAGAGGAACAGGGAGGGCAGCCAGGGGCCCCTGAGGGCCGATCAGGAGGAGTCAGGCAGCACCTTTTCCGACTAACTCCTTTCTTGAGCTGCAGAACTGTCATTACCACTTGTGCTCAGTAGAACAGTTCTGCTGTTACAGTATAGGTGCCCCTTTTGTATTACTTTGTATTAAAATTTAAATTGGCTAGATTAAAATGGATTGCACTGTAATATTCATGGGCTTTGGTGGCGCTTGATGTTCAGTTTCGTTTGCACATGATCAGGCCAAGAGGACCCTCCTGGCCCTTTCTCAGATCCCGGGATGCTGTTTTGTTCAGGAGGAAGTGGCTGCCTTGACCTGTGGGAAAGCAAGGGGAGCGGTGTTCGGCAGCCGTTCTGTCCAAAGGAGGGCTGCACAGACTGATGGCATATTCGGGGGAGGGGGAGCAGGAAAAGCAGAAACTTGAGGAGGGTCTCCGAAGCGGTGGCGAGGCCTTCCTGGTCTTGCAGCGTCAAAGGCAGCCGGGTTGACGCCGCAGGCTTAACGTAGGCCCGAAGTGGCCCGTTTTCTGCACGGAGTCGCGCACAGCTGCAACCCGGGGCAGAGCGCAAAGGGGCAGAACGACCGGCTACCCCACTCTGGGAAGGCAGCGCAGCCTTTGGCCATGGCGAAAACGGACCGGGCCGGGCCGGCGGGGGTCGTGGCAGCAGGAAGAAGGACGTGCGTGAACCTGGCTACTCCCCCGCACGCCCCCGGGCTGCCCGCCGCATCCGCCCCGCTCGCGGAGAGCCGGGCGAAGTGCCAGAGTGACTCGGCCGGCCGAGTCCGGGCGGGGCGAAGACAGCCCTCCCCGCGCGTGCCGGGCCCGGGTCTCGGCCGTGCCTCACCCCCCCCCCCCGGCCAGCTGGGAGCTTCCCGCGCCCCGTGGCGGGCTCCTGCCCAGCTCCTCCTCCCCGGTCGCTTCCCAGCCGGTGGGTCCCCTTGGAAAAGCCGCGCGCGAGACCCGCGGGGCTGCCTCGGGGCGGGGGAGCCTCCTGCTCTGGCGCTCTCCGCGGCCGGCCCGGGGTGGCGACGCGGTGGCCCCAGCGGAACGCGCGAGCGGGGTCAGCTTGGCGCCTCTTCCGCGCGGTCGCCGGCAGGGCAGGGCAAGGGGGGCGCCGCGAGCGGCCAGGTGAGCCCGGGCAGAGCGGGCGGTGTTTGGAGGCATTGCTCCGGCCCGCGAGCCGCCGCCGCCGCCCGCCTCGCCCAGCTGGAGTACCTGCGCGATGCCGCGCTCGTGCGGCGAGGGAAGGGGCTGCGCTTTGTTCCGGCCCGCCGCCTCTCTTCCCTGGGCGCCGCGCTGAAGGGCCTCCTTCGCCTCCCGCAGCCCCGTCCAGAGCCGCCTCGGCGGGGAGAGGAGGCGGCGGCGCCCCGGCACCTCCCGCCCCGCCCCCTCCTGCTCGGCAACCGGCCCGGCGGCATTTCTGGCGTTCCATTCCGGATGCCCAAGATGAGCGGAGGGTTTCGGGGGAAGCCGGGCGGCTGAAACAGATACCGCCGATTGTGCAACGTCGTTTGCGCCCCAGCCGGAGCCTCAGAGACGGCTGCCCCGCTTTCCTGGAGGGTCAGTTGACGGTGGGCGGCCGCGAGGGGAGCTGGCGCTGGCCGCGTTGCCGAAAGACACGCGGTTTCCCTGCGTCCTTGGCAGTGGGTTGCCCTTCGCTGCTGGCAGAGACAAGCCGGTGAGTTTAGCAGGGATTCGCTTAAAGGGACGCGCAAACTCTTCCGTTTTGGCTTTCACTCGCGCTGCTTTTCAGGCGGCGGGTCTGGGACTAAATGCTCCGCTCAGTCGGGGGTGGGGGGAGAGAAGCAGCAGAGAGGCTGTTCGGAGGGTTCCCCTGCGCTTGGGCATCTCTCCGGCACTCCCCTCCCAGAGGATCCCCTGATCTGTCGCCAGCCACGCGGGGTCGGCGTGAAGAGGAGCTGGGACGAGGGGAGGGGCGGGTAAGGAAAGCGCTCTGGGGTCCAAGGCGGCCCTCCCGGATTGGCCCCCCAGTGCTGAGACAGCTCAGGTGCCAAAGGCGCCCAGGCTGCCGCAGTTGACGGAGGGCAGGGGAGGGGAGGGGAGGGGGGTTACACACAGTAGGAGCCCTGCTGGGGTCTCCTCCTCCCCCCGTCACCCCCGCTCCTTCTCCCTTGGAAGGGACTCCCCCCGTTTCTCCCGCCTGAAAGTCTCTTTCTCACTCCTCATTACCGCTAGATGGCAGGAGAGAGCCAGGCTTTTCCCTAAAGTGTCTCTGGGCTGCCATCTAGTTAGAGCTTTCTGTATCTTTGCTGCCCTCTTGCGGTTGTCCGGGTTGTTGCAGCCCGGGTGTGGTAGGCCTCCCGTGTGCCAGCAGGTTTGCTGAAGCGGGGGCAGGAGGGGAGCTTGGCAGATTCCCTAGGCCTGCAGGTCCCCAGGCAACTGCCTCCTTGCTCTTGTCCAAAGCACAGGAATGGGATGGCAGCATCCTCTTAGCCAGGCCTTCCACTATCAGGTTTCATTTCAGGACCTGGACTAGATTTCTGTCCTACCCAGAAGGAAACTTGGTGGGGGGTCCCTCATTATCTTTCAGTGAGGGAATTGGACAGTGGACAGAAAGTGGGTGGGAGTGGGAGTTTAATCAGCTGTACTAAGAGGAAAGTTTTTGTTTATAGCTTTTTAGTTAGAAGAAAAGGCAAGTAAGGGGGATGTGGTGGAGGCATCTAGTTATGACTAATGCCAGGAGAATGGATGGAAAAAACCTCCTCTTTCATAATGCCAGAATGTGGATTCATCCAATGAAGGGCGATTTAGTTTTCAGTGAAAGAAGGGCTGTCTTCCCATTCAAATGTGGAATTTTACTTCCTTGAGATATGATGATGGCCTAGAGAGATCTCTATTTATGATCTGCCCTCGGCGTCCACCTGGGATCTGTGCCTGTGCCTTCCCAGTCCTCTTTTCAAGTATGAGACTGGCCTGTCCATGAGGGGCTAACATTGGCAGCACCAACAGGGTCTTCCTACCACAAGGTCTTCTTTGCCTGGAAGTCTCTGCATGTGCGTGAGAAGCCCAGCGCAGGGAACATGACAAAGTTTGGTCTCCTTCTCTGTATTGCTATTTGTCTTTAAGGACTTCCCGTCTGCCTCTAAAATGGGTGAGAACTGGAGTTATCAGTGCTGCAAAGATATATTGATTGTATACAGTTGTAGTGGTCATGTGGGACATTTGGTATTCTAATTTGGAGAAGCTGCTGAGATATATCTTTTTACTTGCGTTCTTGCCTGACTGTTAAACCAGTGCAAGTTTGTTCTGCTGGGCTGAGAAACAAAAACAGCCTTGTTTCCTCAGCAATGGCAGCACATAATAAAATTTGCAAGATTAGAACAATAAATGAAATGATCTTGTGACCATTCCTGTGTTTGGCCAGCCATGCTTACGGTGTCAGGGTAAGGTTAGACCTTGAGCACAGGACGTTGGTTCTTCTTTCTTCGTCTCTCTGAGTTCACCTGTACCTGGACACTGACCTGGCTCAACTGACCAGCCGTGTTGGGGACGCAGCCCATCTGGAATGCCAGCCATTCACCTGGAGTTAATCTTGGGCCCTGTTTGTGTGAGTCAGGGACTGGTGGCTCTCTTCTTCCAAGTAACTTAACCCACTCTATTGACTGTCGTGCCACTTTCAGTGGGCAGAAATCCGGCACAGCTGCCAGGCTGTTTTCTCTTGGGGACTGGTTGCTGCTGGTGCTACTTCTGGTCTTAAATGATCTTTCTTGGACTGTAGCAGCTTCTCTTGACGGAGTTCCTGGGACTGTGCCCGTTGGAGAATAAAGTTCTACAAAGGAAAGGTTTTTTAAATTTTTCTAACCAGGTTCTTGCAGACTGTTACGGTATTTATTTGGAACACTTAAGCTTTCTTTGCTGATAAAATGCATGCAACAAAAATTACTTGGTTAGATTGCTTGTTTATACCAGCTGCATTTGGCCAGGCTGTCAGCAAATGTGAATAAAGTCTTTCTTCTTTCAGTAGGGATCTCCCGTCTTCCGCAGATGCATTTCATAGCGGTGGCCTGTGGGCTTGAACAAATACAGTGGAGGGGGAGGAGCAAAGCATCTGGGCAGTGCGGGGAGCCAAGTGTTGAATTTGGCAGAACATAAGAGGGCAAGAGGCTGTTCACAGCTGACGATAAAGGCTCTTGTTGTTGTCAAACATACCTTGATAGCTTCCAAATCCAGCTATTGCAGTGGGTACCTGTGGGGTTGCCTTAAAGATCTGGAAGTTTGGAAGCTTCTCCCAGGTTCAAAATACAGCAATTTGGTTATCAGCAGATATTTGCCAAGAGGCCAAATGAAGTTGGCATTTAGAAAATGAGACTGGCTGAAACTAGTTGTACTACTTTAAACAAAAACATATTTTTATTCTTAACTGTATATCTATTTGTTACAAATGTTTTATGCCAGAAAGCTCAGAATCCAGGTAATAACAAAAATATTTTTCGGCAAACCTCACATTCCAAAGGATGAACAGAACAACTTCCATTTCAGACAGTGCAATTGTCAGTGTCCCCTGTGGAGTCTCTGTGTTGCAGAGGTGGGTGGATCAGGGCTACCTGGCATTTCAGCTTTTTTTCAGGGGCTGCTGTCTAACCCACCCCCTATCAGAGAATGCCAAATTTGTTTACAGTCTGTAAATAACCTGTGTGCCCAGGTGGATGGCACCTGTATTGACTTCTGATTTTATCTTAATGTCTTCAATTATTAGCCCCCTCTTCAGTTCTCCTCTCTATTAATTGACTCCTCCCTCCCTCCTTCCCTCCCTCCCGGATTACAAATCCCTCCTTTAGCCATCAAGGTCTAAGTCTTGCCCTTCTCTGGCGGGCTCTAGTCCTTGAGAATCCAGCCACACTACTACGGGTATTTCCCAAGTTCTGAAAGGACACCCTCCCCTCTGCCAGACGCCGGATCCCCTTCTCTGGCACCTCTGATGCAGCTTCTGCTGGAGGCTCTGGTCCGGGGCTCCCTAGTTCAGGTCACAGCAGGTTTTCTGGCTGTTCACTGAGCTGCCCTGCCTTTGCCGTCCCTCTGTCCTGTTCGGGTTTCCCCTTGATGGTTCTTTGTCTGGACAGTGCAGCCTCGCCTCTTCCTGGGCTCGTATAAGGAGAAGGAGGAGAGGCAAGAAGGGCCATGTGGCTCTTGACAACAAAGAGTGCTATTGTTGCAGGCTGCCGTTGCTGCAGTCTATTTTTATTCTGTTACTCAAATGTTCCTCTTCATTTGTTGTGGTTTTTAAAAAAACCACCAAACCCCTCGTGGGGTTGCAGCAGGGAGACTCCTGCCTTTTGTCCTCTTAGGTGCTCTGCCTGCTTTCCAGCGAAGCAAATCTTAATCCCTTTGAGTTGGTTTTAAAATGCCTCTTGACAGCTTCCTGGCTCGACTTTTGCTCCATTTGAACCAGGGTTTCTCTGCTCCTGACAGTATCCCGCAAGTCATGGGAACTGCGCTGCAACGCAGAAGATACTATAGGAGGAGGGCCGTGTTAGTCCACAATAGCCAGGATCAGAAGGCGCTGCTGGCGTTTCTTCTCACTGGCAGGTTTGATTAAAGGCCAGTGCTCTGGGCAGCTGATGAAGCGAGCTGCAGCCCACAGAGCTCCTGCTCTGTAGTAATGAGGTTTGGCAATAGGATCGTTTATTGCAACTTGGAAGCACACTGCTCGCAGAAGCCCAAAAGACAGCAGTAATCAAAGCACTCAGGCACACACTTTGAGGAAAACTTGTGTCCGTGGCCAGAGCCACTGCAGCCGTGTGGGAGCTGTATTAGCTAGTGGTGTGTTTCTGAGCACAGATCAAGTGCGGGAAGTCCTGCAGAGAGCCTTGAGTGGAATCTAGGAGACCAACTTTCCCAGGTGGATTCTGCACGCCCCTCTGGGTGGGCAAAGGGTGCCTGCTGAAAGTCCCCTCCTATTTCAAGGGGCCCTGGCAGAAGGCTTCTTCTGGGGGCTCCACTCCTTTGGAACGGCCTGTCCCCCGAGGTGAGGGTGGCTCGCACTCTCACGTCTTCTACAGGGCCTTTGAAGATTAATTTTGGGCAGAGCTGTTAGTGCTGGGAATATGAAATATAATCATTATTAATTGTATTATCATTGTAGACAGATTTTCTGCATCACCTAGAGTCCTTTGGATTGAGGTGATAGATGAGTCCCATAAATATATCTCCTCTTTCATTCTCCTTATCCATCAACCACATACTTTGCTAGTCAGGTGTGACATTAACTCTTTGAGTTTCTTTTTGCCTGGTCAAATTCAGTCGTCAGATTTTGTCTGTCATTACAAAAACCCTGCTTCTTTTTTCTGATCTTTTTTCAGCCCAAACTCCTGCCCCTATCCCGGTCATCTCTCAGCTGTACCAACAATACCGAGATGCAACATTTGTTTACTTCTCTTGAGCTGAAGTCCTTCACTGGGCATTGCTAGATCTTGCACAAACTTGCCCCTCACCTCTGGACAATACTGTGACACATCCCGGGACGGCTCATCCACCTCTTTCACCCTCAGCTCTCCAACACCTCCTGCCGCGTGAGTCAGCTCTGCCGCTCTTACTAGGCTGCCGTTCCAGAACGTTTCCCTTGTGGGCCATCTTTTTGGTCTCCTCCCAAAGGTCACCTTTGACGCATTCCACCAGTGCCTGGACTATAATGGTAACTAAACCCAAACATATCAGATTGGCCTGCTTATTTAGACTTCTGCTAAATTCAGTTGTTTCCCTAAGCCCCTTATGTACAAAGATTGTAATTCATAACACCAACAATTTAATAGCAGAAAGGTGAGAAATGGGGCAAGAATAGTAGAATGGAACAGTTGGAAGGGACCTTCTAAAATAATTCCAGTGAAGGAGAATCTGCCACCTCCTAAGGCAGCTGTTAGGAAATTTAACTGAAATCTACTTTCTTATACTTTAAACCCATAGTTCCTTGTCCAGTCTTCTTGATCAATACCAAAAAAGTCTGCCTCGTCTGTTACTCAACAGCCCTTTAGATACTTGAAGACAGGTTTCCTGTCTCCTGTGGCTTTTCTTCTCCAGGCTTAACATACTCAGTGCCTGATAGTTTTTCTTCTAGGCCCCTTATATTTCCAACTGACAGTGAAGAGAGGAAAAATAGAATGCAAAAAGAAAGGTGATAATCTGAATTTTGTAAGGAATTGAAAAAAAAAAAAGCATCATCAAGCTGATCTAAAGATAAGGAAAAAAGGAATATAGTCAAAAATATAGGGCCAAGTTACTTGTGGGACCATTTCTCCCTGAGGGTATTTACCCATCCTACTAGGTTAGACAGGGTGGCTGTGCTCCAGGTCCCCGCCTTTAAATGTTGCCACCTGGTGGGACCTCAGAGGTCTTGGAGGCCTTTGGAACAGCCTCCCACCAGAGATCTGAGGGATCCCTGCCCTTCTAGCCTTCCAGAGGGCTGTGAAGACCAGGCTCTTCCTGCAAGCCTTGGGCTAGGATGTGGGGTTGAGCTATAAGGATGTTTGGTCTGGCGCCTGGGAGGAAGAGTACCTTTGTTTTTAACTATGTTTTATGGATTGTTATGAGCCTAGAGTCATTGTATGAGATAGGTGGCCATACAAGTCCTATGAATGAATGGATGAATGAATAAATAAATGAATAAATGAATAAATAAATATTTTAGGTAGCATTGGATTATTTCAGAAAGTAACACAATATAATTTTTTAAATTTTTAATTTCTCTAAAATTTTTATACATACACAATTAAAAAAAATCTTTAAAAGAAATAGAAAAGAGACAATCCTGAACAAACTAAAAATACAAACTAAGAAAAGAGAAAAAATCTACCTTATGTTTTACTTAGCAGTAGTCACTGGTTTACTAATGAATGCACTACTATAATATAATCAGTACAAAATATTATTGTAAAATATCACAAAATCTCTGCCATAGATATTGCTGCATCCTTTGATTAGTGGAAAATATTGCCTTTTCCAAAACACACATTTCTGACAACCATTCCTTGACATCTGGAATAATACCACTTTTCCAGTTTCTTTTAGCCACCCCCATGCTCAATACAAACATAATTCCTGATAATCAGATTCCAAAGCTTTGGTGTATACTTCAACATTACATTAACTTCTTTAACATTCAAGATTTTCCCATAAATCTGCTTATGTACATTAATAC
Source organism: Python bivittatus (assembly GCF_059951505.1). NCBI lineage: Eukaryota > Metazoa > Chordata > Lepidosauria > Squamata > Pythonidae > Python > Python bivittatus. The sequence goes on from NW_028277039.1 coordinate 1,753,095, forward strand.
GCCATCTCCAAAAGATACCAAACGATCACATGACCATATCGTATGGGTCAGTGAACCCTCAAATTTTTTACACCTCCTGTATAAAAAAGCTGATGTCCATCCATAACACAAGATTTTAGAAAGTTTACTTTTTGTAATTAATCCATAAAAAACTGATAATGAAATTTAAAAAGAAATGGACGTAACATATAAGAAGAAAATGATATAAAACAGTATTTCCTTCATACAGCAAATGAACTTTTAATACATATAAGTTATCTTATTAATGCGGTGAGTGGAACTGATCCGCAGGCCCCAATGGGTCTTCCCCTGAGGATTGTAGCACGATGGAATCCCTGGATGGTGAGGGGCCACTCAGGCTGTTGAGTTCAACTTGCTGCTCTAAAATAAAATTATTTATTTCGTTTTACTTACTTTGGAATCCAAAATCATCCCAGACAGACAGGTCTCCAGCCTCTGCTTGAGCACATGCAGTAAGGGTATCCACTGCTTCGCTGAAGGAGTCTGGCAGTGCTTTTTCCAGCTGATCAGTTTTATGAAAAGGCCTACATTTTCATGAGCTGCAGCTCCCTTCACTAGAGGCATTTCATCAGATGCAGCTCATGAAAGCTCCTGCTTTTAACAAAATGTGTTAGTTACTACTGATTTTTTGCTATCACAGACTAATACTGCTTACCTTGTATAATCAGTACATCTTGGGTAAGTGGTTCTACTCTTGAATTACTCTTATTCTACTAGGTATGTGATAAGTAATATTTCTATAAATCCAGGTATATCTTCAAGGCTGATGCTTATAGCTTTATTATGTAACTGAAATGTTTAGTTTTACTTTTAAATAATGCACTTTTTAAAAAATCCCTTTTGAAGCTAAGTACAATAAATTGTCTTTGAAGAAGAAAGCATTTTGGAAGCACATTAAATAGCAAGAACCAGATGTTCTTGGTGCAGTGTGAGAACTGTTTTGTTGCTAATGTAGTCACAGGTCTGCAGCTTCATTAACCCTTGTGTAAATGCATTTTAGCAAGCTACAGTGCAGCAGACGTGCCAGTGGGCCATCACTGTGGTCTGTTGCTGGAGTGGAGTGAGGCCCTTTTCTCTCGTCCTTATTAGAAGACCTCTTGCGGGTCAAGGTGTAAGAAGATGAGCCTGATGTCTAGGCCTTGGGCTGGGGACCTTCGGGACTGGGGCGGTGCTGGAGCAGAAATGCTGGGCAAAGCGTCCTCCGTGCTTTGGAACTGGGGGTGTACTTTTGCAGTAAGAGAGCTTTCTGAGAGAGAAACCTATTCTGAGTTGTCCTTCTCAGAATATTAGAAGTGTTGTATTAGAATCTGAAACTCTGCGCTGCGGAATTCAAACGACGGTCCTGGCCGAGTCAGTTAAAAAACGAAAGGCTTACGGGATCTCTTTCCTTCCCTCTCTTGCTCTCTATGGGAGGTGCCTGCGTCTTGCGTCTCGGCAGAAACCCTCTCATTTTTCCATTGACCCAGACTGTTTAGGCTGAAAGAATGGCAAATTTGGGATTGTGGGAAATCACGAAGAGGAGGGAGCCTGCAAGCCACCTTTAAATACCAATATGGTAAATGTAATGTGGTAACACTGGGTTACAGAACTGTTATCTTTGGTGAGACAATCAGAGCCGCTGGGTATTGTTTATTTTAAACTATGGCTCATAAGGGAAAAAAGGATTTGCTTGTTCATTTTCTGAGTGGACCAATTTAGTCTGGAAACCTGACCTTGCAGATAGGATACCCTTAAGAAGTTCAAAGTCAGAGACATTTCTTTCTTCTCCTTTTTTTTTTTGAAAAAAATAGACAAGGATACATTCCTTCCCCTTCTTTGCTCCTGGTGACGCTCAGGGAGCTTTCCAAAAGTACAGACTCGACCTTGTCATTTAGGGGGGGATCTGGCTGGTCGCCATTCTGCGAGTGAGACACAGCTGGTGAAGGTTTTGCAGAACACAGTTGCAGCCCAGCCCAGCCCAGCACTCGCAATTCCCTGCAGTTACACCCTTTAATTGCAATTTGCTTGTGGGCTTTCATTACAGGGTCTGAAAAATACTCAGGTTTGAAAATTTTATTTATTTATTTCTATTTTTACAGCCTCAGACTTTTAAGGCATGGGGCTAGCAGTGGGAAAAGCTGAATTTCAGTTCCCTCTTAGGCACGGAAGCTGGCTGGGTACCAGTCACTTTCTCTCAGCCCCAGGGAGAAGGCACTGGTGAGCCTTTTGTGAAAAGGTGGCCAAGCCTCTCCCTGGGTCCCTTTGTAAAAACTGGTGTCACATCGGCTGCCTTCTCATCCTCTGGTACAGATGCCAATTTTAGGGATAGGTTACCTATTTTTGTTAAGAGGCTAGCCTTCTCACATTAGAGTCTTTTACGAAGTCTCAGATGGATGCCATCAGGATCTGGTGATTTGTTAGTGTGTTGTAGTTTCTCAAGATGTCCTTGAGTGTCTTCTCTTGTTTCCTCAGTCTAGTTTAGATGTTCCAGTTCAATCCCCAGAAAGTCAGTACAGGCTCAGATAATCGTCCTGTGTCTTCCACAGGAAGGACAGACGCCAGTCATGCCTTCGGTTTCTTGGCAGTTGCCATCTCCTCCTTGAAGATCTATTTCACTCCTGTGTCATTTAATGGTCTGGCTGCTTCTCTGGCTGCTTTTCTGCTTCAAATAGATTTAAAGAAATTCTTAAGTTTAGAACTTTATAAAAAGAAAAGTTTAGAACTTTATTAAAAGCACCTTTAACTTTTTTGCCGTATACAATAATAATAATTACAGTAACAGCAGTCCTCTTCCTCTTCCTTTTCTTGGCAATCCTGAATCACCAACACTTTTCCTATCAGTTTGTGCTCTTTTGACTGTGTTTCCATTTCCAGAATGAAACTTCCTTCTTAACTTTTTCTGGGCACTGCTAGAAAACCCTGCTGACCACCTCCTGGATCAGGGTGATCCTTTATGACGTTGTAGAATGCACTATAAGAGCCTCAGCTCTTGTGATTTTATTTAATCGCCTGGCACATAAAGGAATTTGGCTCCCCTTTCCTTTCAGGAAGATGGAGTCAAATGGATCCTAAACTGACAAACTTCTCTTGGAACTGGTTTGAAGGAAAAAATCCTATGAATTGAAGTGATGGTATTTTCCAAGGAGCTGTTTAAGCTGGGAAAAACAGTCTTCATTCTTCCCTCTTGCCTTGTTCATTAAGTATTTTTAAAATAATGAACATGTCCAAACAGCTATTTTTTTGTGGGGGGGTGTTAGCACCTTAGGAATGACTTCAGGTTGTTGGCGGAACATGAAAGCTCATACGATAGAGGAACGTGGCTCTCCTCCATCAGTTCCCAACTGATCATTCGTGATCCTTCAAGAATTGGGTCCTGCTGAAGCTGGTATTGGGACAGAGCAACCCATTTTACGGGTACCAGATGGTTGGGGCAACCTGAGCTCACTCTTACTCTGTCAGCTAGAGAGAAGCCAGCTGGGCCCATGTTTCTAGATTTCTATGCCAGCCAGGGAGAAATGGGCAAGGCTGGATGAATTCACCAAAGAACCAAATTGTTTCAGGAGCTTTATGGAAGCTTGTGAATGGCATCTGGGGAGATTCCTGACTTGTTTAACAGGCAGGAGCTCTAAGAAGAAAAAGCCACAGGGGGAGAAGGTGGGGGCTGAAGTTACAGAGTATTTCTTGACAGGTGAATATTGGATTGATGTTTCTTGGCTTATGAGTATTCAGAGCATTGATACTTCACTCTTCAGCCAGGAACAACTCATGAATCCTTCAAAACAGAGAGCCTGTGATGCAGTTGAATTGGCCCTGCCCTGCCCTTCTTCATCCATTTACCCCTTCCCTTCCCTTCCCTTCCCTTCCCTTCCCTTCCCTTCCCTTCCCTTCCCTTCCCTTCCCTTCCCTTCCCTTCCCTTCCCTTCCCTTCCCTTCCCTTCCCTTCCAGATTTGCAGTTTCCTATTGCCATACTGCCATAAAACTTGTCCTTGTTGGCGAAGGTTGTTAGACATCCATAAATTAGGCAATGGCCTTAAATAACCAGCTGGACAGGAAATGCCTCTGGCAGGACTACTCCTTGGCCCTGGCCGGAGGAAATGGGCAGCAGTGACAGCCTGCATATGCCCTTCTCTCAGATGCCAGTCCAGCTCCAGAGGGTGTTACTGCAAGTGTTGAGAGGCTGCTCTTCAGAGGATTCTTGGGGCAGAGTGTGTGTGTCTATTTCTAGCATTCTGTTCTTGAGGAACTTATGAATAGGACAGGAAGAAGCAATTTGGCACAGGCAGGACTTTACCCAGGGTGGCCACAGCCAAGAGAAACACTTTACCCAGAACCCAAATGGTGTGCATGTTGAACAATGGCCTGGAAAGAGTTTTGGGGAGGCATGGCAACAGCTCCAGGAGCTGAAGCATGCACTCACAAACAATGCTTGAATTGCTCTCCTTAATCAGGGACTTCTTCTGGACTTGCTTAAGGCTCCAAGGAGAAAAGGAACTTCATTTCCAAAGTGTTTTTCTTGGCTGTGACAAAACAATGAGTCAGAATAGGTTCCACCTTCAGTTGAGAATTTCTGTCTGTCTTGCCAACAGCTCCACAAAGGTGCGTGAAAACAGCTGACAGACGAAGATTGAGGGGCAACTTGGCAGCCACAGTCAACCTGGACTGGCAGCTGCAGCATCCCAGCGTGGAAAGCTGAAGACGGGAGAAACATGGAGAATACAGGTACTGCAAATGTGACTATGGAGCCTTCCTAAAGCTTTCAAGTTTCTGCTGGAGGTTGGGGGGGGGGAGTGATAGAGAAACCCTGCTCTAGCATCTCTGGAGGGTGCAGGATTAAGATGAATTCTTAGATCATGATTTGACCATGAGACTTACTGGAGTACTTTGAGCAATCCAGGATTGGCGAGTCTTTTGGGGCAGAGGGGTTATGGGTGCATGGGAATACCTTATTAGCCCCAAGTTTCATGCATTCCCATGAGGCAGCCTCCAAGCCATTCTTAAACTGTAATCCATCAGAGGGATCCTTCAAAGACGACATTTCCTTTGCTGAAGGAGGTCCTTCTGTTAGATGAGATCCAAAGCTTTCCCCAACCTTCCAATTTGTTGCTCGGCTTTGCGTGTTTCCAGAAGGCACAGAAAACCCCCAGTTCCTCTTTTCCATCCCATCCCCCACTGCGCCACACAGAACAAAATAGGACATGGCCAGGGGTGTCCACAGGGTGTGGTTAAAAAGATCATGATGGCAACCACAGTGGTGCGATCAAAGCTTTGCTTGTTTTTTATGTACAACGCAGCTTTGATCACCATCTTGACTTTTTTGACCATATTCTGCAGACACCCTGGCCATAGCTCAGGATGTTAATCATTGCGCAGACAGACTGTCCTCCCCAAATGTTGCTTTTTGAGCTGCTACGGCAAGGGCTGGGTGGCCCCGAGGAGACCAGTGCGGCGACAGCTCTTGAGACCAATTTGCTTCAGGAGAGCCCAAGTTTGCCTGCGATATCCTGCCAGAATTTGGTAAATAAAAAGTAAATAAATTGGGTTCTCCTTGCAAACATTTCATTACCAAACTAGGTAACATAGAAAAGTCCAGAGCTTCAGTTGTGTGGTTGGAGAGACCATCTTTAGTTTTTGTAACCTCCCTCTGGCGGATGCCTCTGCTACCTTGTGAATCTTCGATATGCAAATGTTGAAGTAGCAAACGGGCTGGAATGACGGCAGGAAAGTGCAGCAAAGCGGCTACTTGGAGGAGCCCCTGGGTGGGCAAGATTTGTGACCCTCCCCCACTGGGCAGGGGGCATCATCTTTGGTTTCCTGCAGCAGTCCTAATTCACACTGTCCCCCTTCCCAGGGATCCCTGGGAAAATACCCCCCCCCCCCGGTGCAAACTGCTGGGGTAGCAAAGATGATCTAGCTCCTGGCTAGAGATGACTGCCGGAGGGGCCCCACCCCTGCCCACAGCTATGGCAGGATGGCTTTGCAGTCATCAGCCACGGCATACGACTGATGCCTCGTGCCCTCAGCCATGGTTTCCCTCCATCTCTGCTCCTCCTTTTGCTGCGATGCAGCATTTATTAAGGATTGAGTTTTTTTCCCTCAAAAGAGCTGAGGAGGTTCACAGGTTGTTTCTTGCTCTGCTCTTCAAAGCCTCGCGGTTTGAGCTTGTTCAGGCATATCTGGGGGAGGAGGCAGTCCCTGGCTTGTTCTGGTTCACAGGCTGCAACAAGTCCCTTTTTTCCTCCTTTTTGGGGCTTCGCAGCAAAGTGAAACAGTGAGAGAAAGACGCAGGGACGTGCTCTAAAGCAGGCTGGAAATAGGATGGTGTATAAAGAAGGTGGAAAGCATCAGAGGATGAGCTAGTGAGTGAAGGGCTGGGGAGAAACGTAGAAAGCAAGGGACAGGCTGCGCGTGGCTTCTTTCTGTCAGCAGGAACGGAGCTCGAGGTAAGAGCTGCTCTAAGTGCCATAGCCGCGCCAATCGGATGGACTGTGGCATGCATTTTCCTTAGTGGGGGAATTTTTAGAGACAGGTGGGAGGAAGTTTAAAGAAGAAGAATGACAAGGTGGGAAGCCTCCTTCTACACGGAGCTCCTGCATTGTCTGGGCTCAGCCGCTTTTTTATTATTCATCGGAGGGAAGTTGTGCAGCAAAAAATAGAATGGCTCCCTCCAACACTTTAAAGCTCCCTGTGATATAAACATCGCATGTGGCGTTTTGAGCAGTTACGTGGCTTGCGCAGGGCAGTTGCTGTTTGCTTGTGACAGACGGGTCTGCTGTTCTTATGGCAAGAGGGTTCACTTCAGCCCTGTAGTGTTTAGCTGCCTCAGAGAGCTGAAGAGCAGAATAGGAATCGAAAACACCCCCCACAGTTGAGGTTGGTGGGAAATACTCAGGTGGTTCCTTCCAACAAAGGGCTGAGAACATTGTGGGGAAATACGATTTTCAAACAAGCAAGTGACACCTGCTGCTTGATGTTTGCCACAACGTGTGGTTACTAGCCTGCCAATCTTTTCCTTCTAATAAAATCACCTGGGTGTGACACTTGCAAGCAGGACATGAATAATTGGGAGCGAGGTGCACAGTGAAGTGGTATGGAATGGGGACAGACAGGATTTTTGTTCTGGGTTTTTTTTACACCACGGTGAGAGCTTGCTTCTAAAAGAGTTCTTTTTAACCAGTAACAAGCCATTTGCTGTCATTTTAGACAAGAACTGGGAACAATAGGGATCCAAAATGCCATTTGTATCTGACATGTTGCTTCAAGATAGTAGAGTAGGTTCCTATGTTTTCCCAGATCCACAAACTGCTCAGGAGGTTTCCAGTTCTCCTTGGATGACACAGCTGGTTTTCGAAATCATGAGGAGGGGCGGGGATCTCTCATCAGTCAACTGCATGGAATGTGTAGTAGAGAAGCCGTGAATGGCGAGTGAATGTTGCTGCCTACAGTTTTTCTCTTTGTATGGCTGTGATTATATCTCACGTTGTAGCCGTTGGAAGACAGGAGGCTGTTAGCCTCATCAGACTCTGCCCAGCTAATGGGGTGTGTGTGTGTGTGAGTGGCTGTCCCTAGTCCTCCCCAAGTGTTCCATAGCTTTCCAAAAGACTTCACCTGGTGGATCCTAAAGGCATTCAAAGGCAAAAGGTAAACTGAAATACATGTGGCATGCAGGTTGTGGCGATTCTATAATTATAAATAATTAAAATACATTAACATTTCAACTCACTATGATGTTCTGTTTCTTCTTTCCTAATAAACAAAACAAATGCACCTTGGGACCAGTGAGAAAAATGGTGGTATGTTTCCAGTCCCCCTCCTGCCCACCTTCTCCTCCTCTTCCTGCTCCTCCTCCGGGCTGGCCTGGCTTGCAGTGGAAAACTAGAAACGCTGTTGCTGGCTTCCCCAAAACATTTTTCCCTCCCTGCGCCCTGTGGACCCTTTTCCTGGGCTCTCTGGGAATTAACTGCCCACTTGCATCAGAGGAATATTGGAATACCGATGTGCACCCTCTCCATTTCATGGCTTCTAGGGCGGCATATTCTAGAAGCTCAAACACACCACTCCATCTCTTTCTCTGCCTCTCCCCTGTTCTGGTTAGACTGGCAATCACTGACTTTTCTGCACTTCAACTGATTTTAATCCTGAACTTAACAGATGAACTAAGTTACGTTTGAGTTTGAGTTCTTTTGTGACTCTAGTTATCTTTCCTGCCAACTACATAGAAGATAGAAAAATTTAGTTTTCTAAATTTAGTTTAGTGCAGGGAACTTTTGATAAAGGTCTTCCAAAAAGGGCTGCTTTGGTGCTCCAAGTGAACCACAAAGTCCTCCTGCAGAAAATGACTTGATTTCTTATTTCTCCTCCCTCCTCGTTCTGTATGTCAAGGCATAGGTAGCCCTGGTTTATTTACAAAATGATGGGCAGGTGGCCATCTAAATTCATTATCCAGGCTGTGGTGCTTCGGATAATCAGGGGGAAGTTCAGAGTTTTTTGAAGCTTTCCTTCAAGCCATGTTTTCCTGCAGTTTCAAGAGGACGCAGGCCTATATTTGCTGGAGGGAGCTGCATGTAACAGACTACGAAATGCCCCACTGCTTCACGAGAATTACCCTTCATCACTGCCACTGGTTGCCCCTCCTCCTGAGCTGACTCTCCTCCTCAGAAGAACAGTTGTGCTGCACAGCCAGGGCTCAACACTGGCGTTGCTGGCGTAGTTGGCAGGTTTGTGTCTGCAAGAGGGAGTCATTAATGGAAGCCTTGGAGTAACCTCTCCTGCTGTGCCAACTTGTTTTTAGCACAGAGAGTCCCTCCTGTGAGAACATTTCTATGTTGCTCATCATGTGGCTGTTCCTCAGAGAGGTTTTCATATTTGTTGTCTGTCAGCTCTTCTCATATTATTTAGCTCAAAATCCCACTAAGACGTTCTAGGGATTTCTGTATCTTAAAATCCAGGGTTCTGCTTGAGTGTTCCCTCTCTCCCTCTCTCTCTCTCTCTCTCTCACTTATGGGGACAGGAGTGTGGCGTGCTATGCTGTGAGCAGAGGCACAAAGGCAGAGATGCTGCCTTCTCTCCACGTATGCGGTTGTTGTGTGCATCCTTCTAGATATGCTCCTTTGGGGAGTTTGAGGAAGCCAGTGTGATGGTGCCTTTCGGTGTCTTTTGTGCTACTTTGTGTCCCTCTCAGATTACATTGCTGTGCTTGGAAAGTCGTATTTTTATACTTGTGATAAACTAGAGGCCCCTGTTTCCTTGTACAAATGAATTGTGGTTTGATAACAGATTGAACTATCCAAATTTCTCTCCAACACACTAGTGTTTACAAATTGGAGGTAGCTACGTTGGTTGTAAGATGAAATCCAAACAGGAATGTTGATTTGCCAATTGCTAAATTATTGTCGAGTGATGAGATTTCAAATTCTCTTAGTTCTACTTTGAACTAGATATTTAATTTAAAAAATGGATTGATGTGGTGGAGAAAGGAAAAGGAATTTCAGGAAAGGACATATTCTCAAAATGTGTCTTATCACCGTCTTGATGGACAGCAATTTGGCCAAGGCTACCTGCCAGTTCATCCCGTGGAAAGTCTCCTTCTGAATGAAATCCCCAGGATTGGTGTTGGGTTTGGCTGCACGTATGATTTGCTCCTGCCAGATGGAAAACAGTTTCCAAGTCACACCAAGGGCTCCTAGGACGGAGATGGAGGTGAAAGGCCCATTTTGTTTTTGAGAATATAAATGTCAGAAGAAACTTGAATCCACTGCTGGCAACTACTCAAGATAAATATCTAAATGTAAGATTTTTTCACTTGCCATCCATTTCTTTTGGTGGACAAGCATGGGTGGGGCTTCTTGACTGTTGGGGCTGGCAGCTCACCCCCAGTCTCCTGGCAGTGGTGAGCAAATGTCAGCCATCCTCTAGAAGGGGACTCAGTCAGTGCAGTTTCAGCCAGTGGGGCCCTGCTTGCAACCTCTGCTGTTAAGGGCCCTTCATGGAGTGAAACACAGCTTTCTTCCATGCTGTTCTTCCTTAACTTCATGTCCTCTGTAGCTCTGCTGCCTAATTTCCTGTTTTCTGGCAGGAGGAAGAGTCTTTAGTGGGAAACGGACCAACTTAGCAGGGGTGCATCAGCTTCCAGTGGTGCAGAAGTTGGTGGAGTCTCGGGCCCAACTGCAAGAGGAAAAGTTGCAGCTGCAGCAACAGTTACTGTTGCTGCAGGAGAAACTTGCTGTGCGAGAGAGCAGCCCACTCACTCAGGCTGCGCAGCTGCAGAACAAGGTATTTTTCTTTGTAATGGAATAAGATAGGCTCACTGATCCTCCAGAAATCTTTTGTGGAACCTGCCCTTTGCTGGCGTCCCTGATCGGCACTCCTTTCCTCGCACTGTCTCTGCAAAGTCACCCCCCCCATACGTATCCCCCATGGTTGGAGAGAACCGGGAGAAGTCCTTGCCTCCAATTCTTCTGCACCAGCTGGACCATCCTAGTAGCTCTCACACTCTCCTTGTCTTTGCCATCTCTTTGGCTCAACATCACTTTTGTGCTTGCGCAAGTTTAATGACAAGACCCAAAGGCTATGCTTCTACAGTACACTTAATCACCGTGACTAAAGGCATAACATCTGCATTCATATAATACACTGAACTTGGTTCATTTTAACTTGGCTAATGTGTCTGTGTGTTCAAAACCAAAATGAAAACAGGAAAAAAATTAAAATTCAACTAAGAAATTGGAGGGTGGGGACCAAAAGAAAGTTACACCTAAAATGTGTAGTGAAAAATGCATGCAACTTTTAAAATGCTCTGTTGAAGTATTAAGGGTTGAGAATTGGAAGGGACTTCTAAGCCATATTCCTACATGCAGGGCCAAGCTTCTTCTGCCTGATTCAGGGAATCCTAAATAGAAGTCTCTCTCTTTTTGGGGGTGGGGCAAACCTAGCTTGTGCATAGTAATGATTGTCTGCTTCCCCTTGGTTGTGTACACATTTCCCTTTGGGCCATGAGGCTCTTGGGGTTCAAGTCACTCATGGAAGTGACTGCCCTGGGTGTGAGCCTAAACCATGCTTCCAGTAAGCATTTGGGGCTCAGAGCCAGCTTGTCTGATCTTGTTACTGAAGAAGGTGAGCTGGGCTGCTTCTCCATTCCCCCTTCAGACCATCACAACACTAACAATGCTGCACATCCTTTTCAGCACTTGGCATTAGGTTCTTGATACCCGCAGGCAGTACTGTTGGGCCAGGAATGCCCCTATGCTCACCAGCGGGCCAAGAGCCTGTATCAAAGCTAGAGCATTTCTGCTGGAGAAGCAGCTGTAACATCCCTTCCTCCTTATCCCAGTCCTTTTCCATAACACAGAACATGAAATGCCTTTTTGGGGGGGGGCAAGTGTGGGATCTTCTATTTTCCTTCCTAACGGAGCGTTCCCTTTTCATTATATGAGCCTCCACTTGCTACCTGACCATTTCCCCCTTTCCTTCTTGCCCCTCGGAGGGAACTTGGCCTCCGTGTCATCAAGTAATTCCAGGCTGTATCGTTTGGAAACTGCCAAAGCAATTCCAGCTCATCGGCACTTAATTGGGTCCCTTTTTATTAATCTGCAGTTCCAGACAGGTAGAAACATTAGGACGTGTGCTGATTCTTGGTGACTGCCTGGCTCAGAAAACTGACCCTTGAGTTAGCTCAGTTTCGATCATGGCTTGAAGAAGAGAAATGACCCTTTTGATCTGCAGCTGTGGTTGGCTGCAGCAAATGATCTTAAGTGCTTAGAAAAGGCCAAAACGTGTGAAGCTGCCCCACCCTCTTACTCCTTTTAGCTCCCACTTGCCTTTCCCAAGTCAGGCCAAGGTCTCTCCTACTCCTGCTCTGGGCCTCCCTACCATCTGTTCACATATCACTTTCTCAGCACTTTGATACCATTTGCGGGCTTGGCTTATTCATTGTTGCACAGTGTTTTATGATTGTGGAAATATGTGGAAAGATTTTCCTTGGACTTAGTCTCTAGTGAAACCAAGCTGTGTGTTCATCTTGTACTTCCTGTTCTTTTAATAAACATTGGAAGACTTGCTCTCATGACTGACATGTACAGTATTCTTTGCAGGCCATGTGTGCAAGAGGGGCATTTCCAGCAACACAGGCATCCTTTACCATCTGTGTTTCCTCTTTGCTCCCCGAGGAATTGAGATCTACAGCTTAAGATGACTTTTGCAAGAGACTGGCTATCAGAATTCCATTCATAAGTCTGATGTTTTGAGTATGCTGGTCAGAATTTAAAATTTAGATGCTAAAAGCAGATGTGACAGCTGAGCTGTGTTGACTACGAACTGCAGAAGTAGAGGATTGGAGCTGAGAGGCCAGAGCCAAACTTCCAAGAACTTCAAACAACTGAAATTGGAAAGCATGTTTATTGTGTCACAGAAGTTGATGGGTGGAATTTAACTTACCGTTTCTGTGCTCTTGATGCATAAATGAGTGTTGTACTTCAGTCCCTCTTTTGTATTGGCAGACAGAAAGCCTGAAGGACAGACTCCCAAGCCCCGCTCAGGAGATGAACAGGCTTCATTCTGCGCTGGTGAGTTGTGGATCCTCTTGCCTACGGTTTGGTCGCAGCAAGGACTTGCGGGAGGTCTTGGGGCATCAGATGGTTTGCTCAGAGAGGCAGAATGACAACTGCTCCAAACCAATTGAATTCCAGTTATGTATAGGATGCAGCCTTAAATAATGGAAGGAATTCCAGGTAGCGTGTACAGTATTTTTCTGAAACTCATTGCGGGGTTGGACTTACGTAATTGTTTGACCGCCCCAATAATTGTCAGTAACCAACTGACCATTGCATTTGCATGTCAAAGCTTCCAAAGACTGATGCGTCTTATGGGAAGTGCAGCGCATTGAATTGTTAACCTTACATTATTTCTGAAGCTCACAAAACCTGGTTTGGAGCAGACACATCCTACTCCCATTTAGGCAAATATCAGCATCATATTGCGCTGGTCCTTCAAGAAAGGCCTGTGCTCAGGCCTGCTGTTTGCGTTGCTTTGTTGAAGTCTTCTCCTCTTTGAAGTGTTAATTCTGCACCGTTCCTCTACTGCCTCATCATTCCTGTGTAACCTTCCTGCCTTGTTTTTTCACAAGCCCTTCTTTTACAATAGCTTTCCCTTCTTGGAGCCTTCAAGAGGTACTGGACTACAAATTCCATCATCTGCAACCAGCAGGGCTTTGGGCAATTTGGCTGGAGGTGATAGGAATTGTAGGCCAATTGGGGGAAGCTATGAATTGGTGCTGGTTGGGAGAAAATGCCCTTTGTCAGGGGTTTTACTTTTGTTACAAGAAAAGGCCGGGGCAGAGCAGTTGGCTTGCTTGGAGTTGCCAGAGCGTGGGAAAGACGTGGCCAACTCTGCCTTGAAACATCTGTGGGCAAGTTACCCGCCTGGAGAACTCTGGTCTGTCTGCTTCTGAGAAATGAGCCTGAAGAGTAGGAACTAATAAACATTCTGGATGAGAAAATAACTACAGGAAACCAAAGTATATCTATGTCATATGTATGTTAATATTTCACAATAAAAGCAATATTGTATACAATGCAACATTCATTTGTACAAATTATAAGGGTGTTGGTCTGAAGGGAAAATAATAATTAACACCCTCCCCACACATACTTTTTATTGCTAGATCAATTCAACTGATTCACGGGGTTTGTTTACTTCGTTGCATTCATTTGGGTAGGCTTACTGCCCAAAGGGTGACACCAATAGGTGTTTGTACTGTGCACAGTCTGATGCTGGAGTGTTCCAGCTAATTCAACTAATTCACTGGGCTTGTTTATAGTGAGTCTGTATTCAGCCTGGCTGGCGAGCCATCAGAACCTCTCTTCCTTCTTTGCAGTTCTTTGCTGAGTCTCCTGATGTCTTCCAAAGATTGTCTGAGAACAGCTCCCTCGTGCCACAGCCTTTCTTTATATTTAGCACGGCAGGCAGGGCTTGCCTCCTTCTATAATTAGTTTACTATCTGAGTACACACAAACAGAGGCAGTGCCTAAACATTTAAATTAGTTTTCCATTGTTTCAGATTGCAACATTTCGCCAGTGGTAAATGCATTGGAAATTAATGCCATATCCAAATAAACGAAAGAAGAACTATTGACTAAATTGCATTTTAATCTTCATCCATGCGCAATATTTATAGTTAGATTCAGTTAGAGGAGGGATGATATCATATCCGTTCCGATGGTGGGCATTTCTGATCAGATAGTTGCAGCTCTCATTTTGTCATGAAAAGGTTTTTCTAATTTAATTGGGGCTCCAGGTGCCACAATTCTTCACCGGAAGAAAGACTCACTCAGAATGTCTGTATCCTTGTTCTGCTGTTTTTGACCACAGCTTCCTTTAAGAGAGAGACTTACCTCAGAACCAGTGATGAGGTGAAGTATGCTCTGAAACTTTCTGCTACTCTTTTAAATGGAAAACTGCTCAGGGTCTGGCATTTTCTCCAGGAGGTGGCCTGGCCATTTAAAGAGTAAATACCTCTCAGAGCAGATGCCCTTCTGACTTCTGCTCATTTCCTATGCTGTCCTCAGGGTGGCACAGACCTGGAGAAGCACCGGGACCTCTTGGTTGCAGAAAACGTGCATTTAAAGCAGGAGATAAAGCTGTGTGAAGCCCATCTGCAGGAGCTGAGGAAGCATTCGGTGAGATGCATCAACTGTGCACACAGCCAGGTGAAGCATTGCTCCTCTCCAGTTGGGTCTCTGGCAGGCGGACCTGTTCCTTAGATGCCTTTTCCTTTCCTCCTGCAGGAGAACCTAAAGTTGCAGGAGAAGCTGGCACAAGTAAAGCAGGAAGCGGAAGAAGCAAAAGGACGCCTTTCTGAGTTGGACCTGGAGGTGGAGCAGAAAACCAACCGTCTCGCGGAGGTAGAACTGCGGCTGAAGGACTCCTTAGCAGAGAGGGCCGAGGAGGAGGAGCGGCTGAGCCGGAGACTACGGGATAGCCAGGAAGTGATAGCAAGCCTCAAGGCCCAGCCTCATCAGGTCAAGGTGAGGATGGTGTTGCATAGCGCTTGGAGGGCTCTTTCCCTCTTTCCAACCCCGGGTGGCTCAGTCTGGGGTGTTCTGCTGCTTGCAGTATGTCATCAAAACGGTGGAAGTTGAGTCCTCCAAGACCAAGCAAGCCCTCTGTGAAGCCCAGTCACGGAACCGGTACTTGCAGGACCAAGTTGGAATGCAGAGGCAAGTGCTGAAGGAGATGGAGCAGCAACTGCAGAACTCTCAGAAGGCAGCAGCCCAGCTCAGGGCCCAGGTGAGCCATCCTGAATATGAAGAAAAGGGAAGAGAAAGCAAGAAGGCCAGGCGGTGGAGGCGGGAGAAAGGGAGGCATTCCAGGGCAATTCTTGCTTGGAGGACTAAGGTTACGACTGGTGCATTTTTCCCTTTGGCTTCTGGTCACTTGCAGAAGGACCTGAGTTTGAGACCCAATTGGTGTAGCTCCACTTCCTCTTTGCCACTGCAGCTTATACTCATCGTGGTTCCTTTCACTCTCAAGCTGAAATCTCCTGGTGTGCCCCAAAGTACAGGTAGTCCTCAACCTACAACCATTTGTTCGGTGACTGAAGTTACAATGGCACTGAACAAATGGTGGTTATAACTGATCCTCAGAGTTCTGGCTGTCCCAGCACCCCCCATGGTCATATGATGGCGATCTGGGTGCTTGGCAACTGGTTTACACTTATAACTGGTTACAGCGCCCCACAATCACGAGATTCCCATTTGCGACCTTCACTGGCGGATTCCCCAGAAAGTCAGTGGGGAAGCTGGCAGGGAAGATTGCAAGTTGCTGGGGTAAGTCTCCCTCCTGTGCACCCTCCCCCAGCCCCTCTGTGCTTGGGCAGCACTGGCCACTCATGCACCCCCACGCAATCTCCCTGACTGACACTGTGCCTCTCACACACACCCCTTGCACTCTTGTGCACCCTCTCCAACCCACACTGCACCCTTGAACACCCTCCCTGAACCTCACTGCGCCTCTTGTGCACCCACATACATCCTCCCTCACCCACAATGTGCCTCTTGCGCACCCCCTCGCACCCTTGTGCACTCTCCCTGACCCTCATGCACTTCCACACACCCTCCCCAACCTACGCCCCATCTCTTGCACACCCTCGTGCACCCTCCCTGACCTGTGCCACACCCTCATGCATCCTCACCAACCCGGACCTCTCATGAACCCTCTCGCATCCTTGCACACTCCCCCACCCTTGCCATACCCTCATGCACCCCTTCGCACCCTCCCTGACCCGCACTGCACCTCTCGCACACCCCCTTGCACCCTCACGCACCCTCCCTGACCTGCGCCACACCCTGGTGCACCTTCCCCAACCTGTGCTGTGCCTCCCCCACATCCCCACGCACCCTCTTGGTCCCGCTCCCACCCAGCAGCAGCCACCTGCCTGCCTGCCTGCCTGCCAGCGTCCCCACTGACCTTGGTTGTGGGAAGCCAGCAGGAAGTTGCTTCACCCAACGACGGTGGGATCCAGTTAACGATGGCAACTGGGACTGCAGGGATTGCCATCACTAAGCGATGCGGTTGTGCTTTACAACTGGATTGCTTAGTGACAGAAATTCCAGTCCCAATTGCCATCGTAAGTCGAGGACTACCCGTAGGCAGAATTTCATCCCTGGATTCTAGGAGGATGGAAGCTTTCTAGTGCTGCAGATAAAATAGCATTGGGTAGCTTGTTCTGTCCCTCCTCCACAGATTTTTGGGGCAGTTACACAGATGAGAAAAAATAAGGGAGAACATGCCCTCCCTCTCTAAAAACTTGTGAGGCAAAGCAAGTGAAAACCCTGTGTGGACACACCCGTCATTTCCTCTCAGAAGTGGTGGAAGAAGCTACTCGAGTCCTGCTAGAGAGGAGAGAGGGAAAAGAAGTCTTCTTCCTCCGCCTCAGGACTTCATTTGGTCCATTTTCTAGGTTAAGGTGTATGAATCCGAGTTAGAACGATCCCATGAGCAGATGCTGGAAGAGATGCAGAACATGGAGGAGGACAAGAACCGAGCCATTGAAGAAGCTTTTGCTCAAGCACAAGTAGAAATGAAAGCTGTCCATGAAAATCTGGCAGGTGAACACCTTTTGAACCGGAGGAATGTTCCTTGGCTGGATTTGATTTGCTTTCAGCGAGGCATCTTAGAGGCTGTCCAGTTGTGGCATGGCTGAAGAGGGGAAATGGCTGATGGAAGTGGGCACTCTCCAGGCCAGATCTTTGAAGTTTCTTTCTCGGTTTTACCCTTGTGCCTTTTGCAGGAGTGCGGACCAATCTGCTAACGCTCCAACCGGCTCTTCGTACTCTCACCAATGACTACAATAGCTTAAAGCGCCAGGTCAGAGAGTTCCCTGTTCTGCTTCAAGAAGCCTTACGGAGCGCCAAGGCTGAGGTTAGCCCAACAACAGAATGTTCCTGTCTCTTTCTTTTTTCTGCAAACTTCCTTTTTCATATCCCAAAGAGATCTTTCTAATTGCTCTAAGAAGAAGAGGGAGCCCCAGGGTGACGGGAAGGGCTGAGGCTCTTCTCTCCGAGGGACACCAGAAGACCCTAATGTGGCTTGTCTTTCTCCAAGATTGGGCAGGCCATTGAAGAGGTGAGCACCACCAATCAGGAGCTGCTGAGGAAATACAGAAAGGAGCTGCAACTCCGGAAGAAATGTCACAATGAGCTGGTGCGATTGAAAGGTTTGCTCCTCCACTGTGCACACACTGGGGCAGAGTAGAGATGCTGGCTGAGCGCCCTGAGTTGGAGGTTGCTGATTTGGGGTCGGGGGTGGGGGGCTTGCCTGGTGGAGGCACATTTGGGATAGAACAGCAATTGTACCTGGAGGGTGGAGGGGATGCCTGAGTGGATCTCCAGGAGATTGGAAGGTATCCCGCTTGACTGAAGTAGGGACCTAAACCAGACTTTATTCCTCAGCACCATTAAGAAAGATATTCCTTGGGAATACCATAGGGCAGGGTGAGCAGAGACGTACATGGCAGATCAGGAAACATCTGTTCCAGTTGTTTAACTGTGTTTGAGTCCCAGAATTGGATGCACAACCAGTGAACTTTTGGCTTTGTTCACTTCAGCAGCATAATTTGGGGAAGGCTCCAGTTTGCCTCTGTTATGATTATAAATTACAGGCCCTGTCATTTCCTTTTGAAGGTAATATCCGAGTGTTTGGCCGTGTTAGGCCAATACGAGTAGAGGATGGTGAAGGGCCAGAAGCTGTAAGTGCAGTGACATTTGATCCTGATGATGACGCTGTCCTACATCTGGTGCACAAAGGGAAGCTGGTGTCATTTGAACTGGACAAAGTTTTCCGTCCAGAAGCAACACAGGAAGATGTAAGTGAGGACCTTCTGGGTCAGAGAATCAGGGGTATCTGGAAGGAAACTCTCATTTGCAGTGTTCCTCAATTGACTGGGGATTCCTGGGGATGATGATTTATCTACAGATGAAAACAGACAGATCACCCCTGTAATATCTCTTCTTTCTGCTTCGCTTGACATTTTGAGAAGCTGTTGATTTAGAGGGCCAGTCCATGAGAATGTATCTCAGGAGACTGTTTTTGGCAGTGGGGCGTTCCTTTGCTGGTAACTGTGCCTGTGTTGTTTTCCAAAGGTCTTCCAAGAAGTTCAGGCTCTGATCACATCATGCATTGATGGTTACAACGTTTGTATTTTTGCCTATGGACAAACTGGTGCTGGCAAGACATACACAATGGAGGTGAGCAGTTTTCATTTCTTTCTGCTCCCTTTGTATTCCCTACTCCTTTTCCCCCTGCCTGCTGCAGATTAGCTGGGTTGGTTTCAGAGAACCAGTGCAAAACGCCACTGATGGGGGCTGGGAAGAGAATCCTTGCCGATATCTATTTCCTTTACTCTCACTTCCCGGGACTTAATTTCTGTTCCCTGATCATCCTTGTTGTCTTCCTCTGAACTGTTCTAGTTCATCTGAATCTTTAAAAAAAAAAGTGTCCAGAATTGAACATGTTACAGTTGGTGGAACCACACCAGTGCAGCAAAAAGTGGAACTTTTACTTCCCATGATTTGGAAAATCTGCTTCTGTTGATGCAAGCTAAAATTGCATTTGTCTTTTTTTGCAACCATAGTACCCTATTGACTCCTACTCGGTATCTAAACTTCCAAGCCAGATGTCCCCCATTCTCTACCTGTGCATTTAATTTTTTTTGTGCCCTAAGTGAAGAACTTTGCATTTTTCTCTTTTAGATTTCAGTCACTTTCAGCCCATTTCTCTAGCCTGTCAAGATAGATTTGAATGTCTTTTTCTGTCTTCTAGAATATTAGCCATCTCACCCAAAGTTGTATTGTCTGCAAATTTGATAAATAGGCTTTCCCCTTCTTTGCCCAAGTCATTAATAAAAAGTATTGGAAAGTAGAGGAACTTATCTTTTCGTATCATATCATCCACTTGCACCTCCTTTCAACTGGAGGAGGAGCCACTGAAGAGCACTGTTTGAGTGCAGATTTCAAACCAGCTCCATATCCATTTAATTGCCAAGTCACCTAGCCCAGAGTTCACTAGCTGGCCAATCAGATGTCCCGGGGTTCTGTGTCCAGTGCCTCACTGAAATCGCAAATGTCCACCACAGGCTACCTTTGAGCATTCTGCAGGCACTTGTGTTTGGGAAACAGATGATAAAATTTATCATGGTTGTAGATCAACATCATAAAAAAAACAAACGGTCCAAACTGTCCATATAAATGTACATATAAAACTTAGGGAAAGAAATACACAGACAAGCTAACAAGGTCAGTTGTTTCAGTGGTGAAAAAGAAATACAAGTATATTTGGGGTTTGGGGGACTTGAACAGTTAGTTTTCAGACATTAGTGACAATGGGAGCAGAATCATTCATTAATTCATTCTTTCATTAATTCATCCAATTTATATAGCCACCCATCTCACATTTGTGATTTTGGGCAGCTTACAATTAAAAACATAAACAGTATCAAAAAATAAAAAAATAAAACAGCCATACAAATGTTAAAAACAATTAAAAGCCACATAGTATCGTTACCAGGAGAGCACAGCCATTCAAGAACCATCTTGCCATTTTATGGGCTCCACACCCCTCTCTGGTCCCCAGCCCAGATGGCAAAGCCGGGTCTTCAGGCTCTTCCTAGAAAGCTACCTTTCTGGAGGTTTCTGTGGGTTTTTCAGCCAAAAGGGATAACACTTTCTCTCCCTCTGACCAGCCAGAACAATTTAGCAGGAGGGAGCAATTAAGTCTGAATGCCAGCCTGTGTAGAAGGGGCAATGCAGTAGCGCATGTGTGATTATCTCAGCATCACCCAGCTGGCAAGGCTGTATTCATCCCTGAACTGTGAGTTTGTTGTTTCTCCCTTGCAACAACAGTGAAGGCCAAATCTTGAACCTCACTCGAGGAGGAGTTTCTCCAGTGCAGGAAGCACATGGCATTAAAGATTGCTGGTTGGAGTGGAGGGTTTTGGGGGCTGCATTTGATTATCAAGCCAGAGGGTGTAGAACTCCAATCATTTTGAAGATTCAAGTCCAATGTACCTTGTTTCAGTTCTGAATTGGCACCCTCTTCCCCCAGTGACACCAAATTCTGAAATGGTAGACCATAGCTTTAAAGATCCAAATTAATATATTTTTCCGTAACTGATTGGCTGTCTAGTAAAGTTAAGGAAGCGAGACAGCCCAGATTAAAGATGATTTTGGACCAGAATCCAAGATGGCGTAGCCTCATACAACCCATAGTAAAGCTAGCCCAGATTCCACATGTAACAGAGAATTGGTTAGAAATGTGACTCTTAAAGTGTGGGCTGGGTAGCTTCAGGGCTCTTAGGGGATCATAAATACAGATGCATGACCTCAAAGAAGGAGGGTTTTACACTTGGTTTACTGGACCACTTGCTTGGGGGACGGGGGGAGAGACTGTACACGAAACCAGTAATTTGCATGAATCATTCATACCACTTTGGATACGGCGGACTTTATCCATTATTTTGTGGTGATGTTTGGACGATGCTATAGAGCTTGTCTAAAGTAAACTAAGATCTGTTAAACTAAGGTTAACTATATATTTTGAAAAGGAAATAAATACCTGACTGCTGGCCTTTTTTGAACCGTGCCAAGTTCAAAAGCCACTCAGACTAATTTCCAGGAAGGGTGGCAAAAAGAATTATATTAAGAAATTGGAAAAGTGATATTATTCCAGATGTCAAGGAATGGTTGTTGGAAATGTGGTGACCTATCTGTTTTGGAAAAGGCCATATTTTCTACTAATCAAAGGATGTAGCAATATGTGTTACTATGGCAGAGATTCTGTAATATCTTACAATGATATCTTGCATTGTTCATAGTGTAGTAGTGAATTCATTGGTATACCAGTGACTATTGAGAAGTATAAAACATACAGTAAGATAGATTTTTTTTCTTTTCCCTCTTAGTTTGTATGTTTTTGTTTGTACTTTTAATTGTTTTTAATTTTCTTTTCTTTTTTCTTTAAGAAAATAAATATTTTTTTAAAAAAAGAAAGGAAGGAAGGGTGCTTTACTTCCACTGGACCCTTGACCTTGGCAAGCACCAGTCACAAACTGTCTGTCTGGGGCTGCTGTCCCACGTGCTTGGAAGCGAGAGCAGCGGTGGAGCTGGCATGTCATCAGAATGCCAAGATCCGCTTTTTTCAGGGTGCCCCTAACGTTGCCACTCAGGAGGCATCTCTGAAATGGCCACTTCCAGTTTCTTCACTCCTGGAGTTCCTTTCCTTTTAACATTAACCTGATGCAGGTCTGTCTCTCTCATCAGGGGACTCTGGAAAACCCTGGGATCAACCAGCGGGCTCTGCAGCTTCTCTTCTCCGAAGTGCAGTCCAAAGCCCCTGACTGGAATTACAGGATCACTGTCAGTGTAGCCGAAATCTATAATGAAGCTCTCAGGTAACAGCCAGAAACCAGCCTCTCTAGCAGAGCCGCACCACAGCTGGATTTGCTTTGGAAGAGGGGCTTTGGAGTGTGTGGGAGGACCACCACGGCCCCTGCCCACGACTTGTTGGAGCAACGACTGTGCGTTTTGCAGGGAGGCTTCGGAGTTGCACTCAGGGATGTTCCAAAGCACCTCCCCCCATCCCCCCACCCTGATCCAAAGCATTGCCCAGCTTGGACTCTCTCTGGACACAAGGGAACGGTGCGCAAAGCTGCATCATGCCAGAGCAGCCATGCTCTCAGCCAGGCTGGTTTGTTGTGGCTTCTCTGACCTGATTTGGGTTAGAAAGTAAAATCTTTGGGCTAAAACAAGAGTCTTAATTCTGGGGTTCCCCTCCCTTCTTCCTGTAAAATGGCTGTTTCCCTGAAGCACTGAATGAGGTTTGGGGCTGTGCACTTTAAAGCAGAGGCCCATTCTTCTCTTTAATTTTGCATCTTAATAATAGGAAGTTGCTTCCATCTCTCTTTGTCTGGTTCCACTACAATTTGGCCATTGTGGTTTTTACATCTCTTTCTTTCTCCCTGGATGAATGCATTCTCCTGGGCTGACCATGATTGCAGGACTTTCACTGTCTCCCTTTCAGAGATTTGCTTGGAAAGGAGCCTCAGGAGAAGCTGGAGATCAGACTCTGCCCAGATGGCAGTGGACAGCTTTATGTTCCAGGCTTGACAGAGTTCCCGGTTCATAGCGTTGAAGACATCAACCAGGTTAGCAGGGGGTAGGAAGGGGTTCTTGGCGTGCCAGTCGCACTAGTGGTGTCTGGGAGGGAATGTGCCGTCAGGGTGGAATCCCTCTGCCTGGACCAGTTCCTGAGATGGAACTTTTGATCACCCTGATGAAAGAGGAAGGAGTTCGTGCAGGTAAGATGGCCTACGTCACCGTTTGTCAATCTCAGCAACTTTAAACTGTGCAGGCTTCCAGAATTCCCCAGCCAGCTTGCTTGGGATTTTAACAGCCACAGAATTGGTGTTTAGCCCTTTAGATGAGAAAAAGGGGATCAAAAAGCTGAAAATGGGGGGATTAAACTGGTTAACTCAATCCCCCAAAGGCTGCTCTGAACCAAGAAAACTAGATTCTCAGAATCTCATTAATCAGATTTATTGCAGGGAAAATGAGTTACAGAATCCTGGGTGCTGAATACGTGTTCTTTAGCTTCCATTAAGTTTGTTAGGGCAGGGCCTCCTTGGGGGGATATCTTTGATCCTCTTCCCAACTCCTCTTGATGCAGAAAGATGTTGCTATCTATTTGCCCGCCATCTCTTCTGGTCCTACAGGATTTTGCAAACGTCATTCTGGTTTCCAGGGTCAGGGAATTCCATTATGGTTTCTCTGTCTTTCCCCCAGGTCTTCGAGTTTGGTCATATCAACCGAGCAACTGAGTACACCCACCTGAATGAGCACAGCTCCAGATCTCATGCCCTCCTCATGGTCACAGTGAGGGGAATCGATTGCAGCACAGGAATAAGAACTGCAGGTTAGTATGGATTCCTCATCAGATTCAGCATGAATTGTTGAACCTGTGGAATATCAATGAGTAGCCAGTCCGACTGATGGCAGAGGGATGGGCCATGTTTGGAGCTCCTGCAGACCCCCACTCTGAGTTGCAGGCCTGTTACAGTTGCGCAACAAGGGACGGCTGCATCTCTTTGGCTTTCTGTAATACTAACATTGTTCAACTTTTTTTTCAGAAAGCTTAAGTTGTCAAGAAGAACTCATATACATTTGAATGTATGTTGTATTGGCGAAAATGTGTACATTTTTTTTTACATATTTCTGTAACATATGTTCTTTGCAAAGAGTTTTTTCAATTTTTTAATATACCATTTTTACATACTTTTTTGGGGTTGGGGAACTACTCTACAAAATTCAGAGAAGGGCAAACAGTAAAGGATAATTGCACTCTAGTATGTATATTACTTTGAGATGTTCAAATTAGATTGTTTCACGTTAACATGCAAACCACATGAGTTACACTCCCATTCCTGTGTGCAGCAGGTGGATCACTGTGGAATTATTGCTTCTTCAGGCAACCTGAACACTCAGATGAGATTTTTTTTTTAATCTGGGGAATGGCATTGTAGCACCATGGGTAAAATGCTCCATAGCATCCATCTTCACCACGGGCTGTGTTTGAGCAAGGTTTAAATAATGGTAGCAGTGTAATGTGTTAGAACTTTTTCTTGGAAGTTAGTTGAGATTCAGTGCTGTGGCATGCTCAGTAAGAATAGAGGAAATCTTGTCATATTTATGCTGAAACATGGAAAAGAGAAGCAGCTTGCTTTCAGTTTGTGGGTGACTAAGGAGTCATTTTATCAAGTGAGAACATCAGTCCATCTTGTGCAGTATTATTAAGATTGACTTTAGTCATTCACTTTGGTGAATTAGTGGAAGTCTGCAGCAAGAGCAAACAAGGTGCAGTCCTAGAGCCGCCCAGTCTAATTTCAGAGGTCCTTTGTAAGTGATCAGTTCAAGTCTCTGGTAAGAGTTGCCTGTTCCCTGGAGACAGAAGGGGGTGACAGAAAGACAGAGGGGATGGCCACCATCACCACCACGCTTTAGCCTTGCTCACTGCTTGGCCTGTCCCATTCCCCCTCCCCCCTCAAAAAAGATTGCCTTGAGGGCACAGTCTGGTTTACAGCTTTTGCTGATCTTGGATGGACCTTGGTCTTCTAGAAAGTTGGCAGCTGAGCCCAGTGTCTTGTTGGCATAGTAAATTTAGGATTGCAGCTTAAGTGTCTGCCTTCTCAATTCCTAGGGAAGCTGAATTTAGTAGACCTGGCAGGATCTGAGCGTGTGGGTAGATCTGGTGCAGAAGGGAACAGGTTGCGTGAGGCTCAATACATCAACAAGTCGCTCTCGGCTTTGGGAGATGTGATCTACGCGCTGCGCTCCCGCCAGGGCCACGTGCCGTTCCGTAATTCCAAGCTAACCTACCTCCTCCAAGATTCTCTCAGTGGTGAGAGCAAGACCCTCATGATGGTCCAGGTGAGTATTTACCAGAGAAAGATGGACTTGGTTGAGTTTTTCAGGTGACCCAGGACAAAATGCAGGTTAAGTATCTTGCGCCTGACATACATGCTGCTTTGATCTTGTTTAAATGGCTATGTCATATCATGTGTAGGTGCCCCGTACATCAATGGTTGACGTTTTTCTCCAGCCTACATTGTTTGGATACTTTAAAAAATGCTTTTATGTGCTTGGCTGTGTAATCTCCCTACTGTGCACACCCTGTTCTAGGCTTTCACCCAATCCCCATTTGAAAAAGCAAACTAAAAATCCCTCTCAAGGTTGCAAAGAGGCCTGTGTTCCATTGTCTGCATCTGTTAAGCTGTGGGCAAGAAGCATTAATGGAAGACTAGATAACGTGCAGTAAAATTGATTTTCTGAATGTGGATCTTTATTTATCCAGAGTGGTATTACAAAAGCTCAAAAGGAACTCCAAGGTTTCCAAAAATCTTTCAGAAGAAACCTTAAAGGGGACACCTCCCGCACCCCATGCAATAATCAACAGAGAATAAAATGTCACTCCTGGATGGGCGAAATCCTGTACCAAGGTCTCCTCATTACGATTGCTTACAGTTCCTACTTGGTGCGCTGGTCTTGCTTGCTCAGGGTTGCCAAGAGTGCTGTGCTAAAAATGGGGGCTGATGGTGCCTGGTTATGGGTTTGGAAAACATCGAGGGGCTGTTGCAATGCTAAAACCCTGCGGGGCGCAGGAGCTGGTTATCAGCTGCGGACCTCCTTTTTCCAGTCCTTGCAACCTGCCCCTGTCAGACAACTAGGGGGGTGCCTGTGCAGGGTCCCCAGCAGCCAGGAGGTAGAGTGTGAGGGGTCTTGGTGGCAAGCCCCCTCCTCTAAAGCAGCTTCTCTCAGGAGAGCAAACATCCTCATGTTCTCCCAGAACTGGCGAAAACATGGCTTTTCCCAAACACCTTCAGGGATTAACATGTTTTGATGCCACCAGAATTTTAATAATAATTTAATGTGTTATTTGTGATTCCTTTTTAATGCTTAATTTCTGTACACTGCCTAGAGTCTGGCTGGCCTCAGGCAGTAAGATAAATTTGACAAACAAGTAGATAAACTTCATTGAGATGCAGCCTAATGACAGATACCAACGGTATATCATTTTATAGTTCTCTTTTAAATTGTAAGACAATATGAATTTAAGTCCTTTTAATCACGTTTTTCCCATCTGTGTATTATAACCAAAATTCTAAGCCCATTTTGTCATGCACTCTTTAACTTGTTCTTCTTCCATTTCAAATCTCAACAGTAGTTTATACATTTTAGCAATTACGTGATCGTCATTTGTATGTAATTCCCTTTCAAATTCTGTTGGGGTTTGGTTTCCTTGCCTCGCTGGTTCAGTTCACAAATGGCTTCTGAAACGGGATCCCTCAGGTGGCAATTCTCGGCCAGGACGACTGAGCCAAGGCCCCGTGAAAACCAGCTTTTCACCAGGTGGCCTCCTCCCTGCAGCCCAAAGCAGGTGTTTTCCTCCTCTTTGCAGCACCAGTGCCCTTTGGGGCCACCTGAGGCCGGGCAGAGGTTGCCCAGCTGGAACCAAGGCATTTCCAGGGAGGGCTGTAGCCCCCTCTTCCCTGCGGGCCGCTTTGGTGGTTCATGGCTGTGACTGTCCCCTTTCTCCTCCTGGTTCCCAGGTTTCTCCAGTTGAGAAGAATACAAGCGAGACACTCTGTTCCCTCAAGTTTGCCGAGAGGGTTCGCTCCGTGGAACTGGGCCCTGGTGCTCGGAGGGCAGAACTGGGCTCCTGGACCAGCCAGGAGCACTTAGAGGTACTGTAACTGCCTGGCTTCCTGGGTTTCCGTGTCTGGCAGATTCCCTTTGTTAAAAGCTGCTGTCCCTTCCGACTGCTTCCCTCTGAGCTCTTGGAGCGCGGCGGTTCTGCAGACGGAAAGCTTGGGTCAGCAAAGGGGGACCGGCCATCCTGAGTCGGCACCTCAAGGGAACCCCACTTAGCCTCCTTCAGCACAGGTGAGGGGCTGCCTCGGCCGGGGGGCTGCTTGTGGGAAGAAGGAAGGTTCAGGCCGTTAAAGAACCTTGATCTCCGTTTGCGGATTGCGCCAACCCCCCTCACAGGGCACGATTAATAGTGGGGAAGCGGTTTTCAGAGGCAGCCTCTCTGCGCTTGTGGTTGAGCTGTATGAGGCTGGATGGCGTCCTGGCAGCTGAGTGGACGAGGGCCTGAGCATCCCACTTCCCCCGTGAGACGTGGCAGGGAAACTGCAGCCTGCCTGCTTCTGCTGTTGGATCCTCAGGAAAACGTGGAGTCCAAGGTGGCAGTGCAAGTTTCTGACCCCCTTCACCTCCAGTGCCAGGGCTGAAAAGAGCGGTTATAAGGATTTGGGGTAATATACCTAGAGGGGTTACAAGGCGGACCAAGTCTAAGGCAGCAGCTTGGTGCTCGAGCATCTTCTCTGTTGATGCGGCCCCGGCTCCAATCTTCTTGTTTTGCAGAGCAAACTAAGGTGAGCTTAGTGTTAACCCTGAATGGGGAATGTGCTTCCTTGTGTCTACAGCAGGGGTGGCAACTGTGGCCCCCAGCAATCTGTTTTTGGCCCTGAAGCCCCCAGAGGTTGTATTCCCAACTTTCAGGGAACAAAGTGGCTGAATTTCAGTGGCACATTTTGCAGGCAAAGACTATAAAATAAGATTGGAAATGGGAGTGCAGAGTATTTATAAATGAAATGCTTGTCTTAAAAACCTCCAAAACTATAGCAACAACAACAACAAAAAGAGCTGAACATCTTCATCCCTGCCTTCTGCAGTCAGGGCTCCAGAAGGCTCCATGTGGCCAGCTGGGAGGATGAGCAAGTGGGCATTGCCTGGCCAGAAAGAGTTTCCCACTTCCATTTTCCCAATTTGCAAAGTGCCCTCAAAACCGGCCTCCAAGAAATGACAGATTTTAAAACCCTTAGGTGTTGCGTCCTTTAGTGCAAGTGCTCTGAGGAAGGAAGCATTGAACACTTTGTTCAGAGAGCTCCAGATCTGTGTTTGCATGTCTTGTGGAGCCCAGTTTCTCTCAGCCATCTCCTCCAGGCTGGGGGCTTCCATGTCTTCCCTGCATAAGATCCAGCCAGATGGACTTGTGACTCACCCACTGAAGGGTGCCGTCTCACACCATCCTGGAATCTGAATCAGGTGTGGCTAAGGGAGCCTTCTCAGACCAAGGTCAGGGTACAGAGTTCGCAAGAATAAGCAGCTTGGACCCTTCAGGTCCAACAAAATCCTAAAACTCGCCCTGGTTCTGTGTCAAGTTCAGTCAGTGGAAGGGGATGGGTGGGCACTTGTTTCGGCAGACTGAGCTCACTGTCACATTGGCCGGAGGAACCTTCCTGGTAATGGCCACAGCTCTGATTTCCTGTGGCTGCTTGTCTCCAGGTAGACCCCTCTGCTGCCGTACAGCCCTGCATCCGAACGCAGCCTTCCCCTCGAACAGGGCGTTCAAGCTCACTTCGGGCAAAGCTCCAGACTGCAGGTAAGAGCCCTTTAGTTTTCAGAGCTTACTTGACCTCCAAAGAAGAATAACGTGCTCCAGCCATCGCCAAGAGTTGGGCTGAGCTCTGAGGCTGGATCCTGGTCTGTTTCACGGAAGCCTTCTTTGGCGTCTGGTGAGAGTGCACCAGCAGGTCCTCCTGATGCCACCAAAGATGCCAAGAATCCTGAAATCAGGTGGGCATCCTTTGTTGCCATGGGGATTTTTTCCTCACTCGTTTACATCCACGTGTGTGCACAACAGATATCCCTGCAGGAATTGGTGGGAAGAAGCTGTCACCTCTCCCCACTCCTGGGATACATAAGTAGGATTGCTGAAGGGCGAAAGCCTCTCTGCCCTTTGCCTCCCGCCCACCTCGTCCAGGAGAGGAGAAGCTTGACAGAGCCGAGCTGTGGAGAGGGGGATGGATCTCCATGCCTGCCTCTTTGGGCAGCGCAGCCACTCCCAACTTTTGAAACCCCACCCAACTGTGCTGAGGACGGGGGGTGCAGGGGGGTAGAGTGTCTTTCCCAACACTCCCTTGGCACAGCAGCCCAAGGCTTTTTGAGGGCAGAGGTTGTAGTCCCCCCTTGCAGGGCTGTCAGAGTCGTCCAGGACTGGAAGACGTGAAACAGTTCAAGGAAGAGGGCCAGAGAGAACTGGGCCTAGACATCCCACCACCTGTCCCAAGGATGGGAACAGCAGCAGACTGCTGGATTCAGCCGAGTTGGGAGCTGGGCTTGGGGAACATTTTGAGGAAGCTTAAAAGGCGTTGATAGCCATAGCCATATTGGATTGCTCCATATGCCAATTGAACTGTCAGGCAAGTATAATGGAACAGCGTATGGCATAGAGGAATGCAGGATGGAAGGAAGCCTGTAGGCCTTTCCTGTGGTCTTATCCGTTGCCACATATCACCCATGTGATCAGGTCCGCATCATGTTCAGAAGCCTCACTAGGAAGATGAGGCAGAAGCCTGTTTGAAGCATCAAATCAAATGTCCATCTGGTCACAACATTAGCCAGATGCTTAGGGGAAACTTAACAGCCATCCCAGAAATTTTATTCTTCCATTAATCAATGTAGTTTGCATCCATTTCCTGTTTCATGAGACAAACTCAGTTGTTCCATTTGATTTCAGCCTGGAATTAAGAGATGCTCTGTTTGCCTCCAGGTGAGTAGAGATAGATGCCTGGATCATGAGATCTTACTCTGATGAACAAGGTGTATCTTCTGCTGTGGCCAGAATGAGAAGGAAAGCAGAATCAATGCTTTCTTTGGTCCTTGGTCAAGGCCACAGTTGATCCTTGTCTGTAGAATTAGCATCAGACTGAGCCTGGACACAGGCGTGAAATCCAAAAATTCCAGTCTCCCTTTTAATGTTACTCTTTCTTCTTTGCAACCCAACAGAATGTTGGAAAGAAATTACATAATGCAGGCTGAGACTCCGTCTGTCAGCCTGATAACAGTCCAAAACCAGAATGGAACAGGACCAAGTATTATGTGTGGGCCAAAGCTAGCAAAAGGCAGACAAACTTCAAAAATGGGCCAGATCCAGTCTGGGACCGCAGAGAACGGAAATTCCCGTGCATCCTGTGGGGCAGCAATTTTTGCAGCTGTTCTCCTGAAAGCCCCCCTCCTGGTCACGTGACCTGGCCCCCCTTGTGCTGCCCAGTGCTCTAGTCTCGTAGAGACAGCTTCTGGGACGCTGCATGGTTATTTGCCTCTCAGTCTGATTTAATTCTGTAGTTCCACTCCTGATTTTCCTTCAAGAAAAAAAAAACCTACAGAACACAAAAAACTGAAAAAAATAAAATGAGGCTGAGAATAAATGTCCTTTGCATGTTAAAATACACTAAAGATATACAAACAAAAATATTTTTACTTTTTTACAAAAGTAAAAATATGGCAGTTTTATCCTGCTTTGTTTCCTTTTCCTGAAATGTGGCAGATTTATCCTGCTTTGCATCTGGATCACCAAGGTTGGTTTCTTAAGATTTATACTCTGCTGGGTTGTAGAAGCACCTGCTTTTCCCGCTCACCATCTCTCATCATCTCTTTTTGATGCTTTCAGCTGCAGATGCAAAAACTGCTTCATTTTCTGAAACACTTTCTGTGCAGGAATCACAGATTTGATATTGAAGCAATGATCCTTACTGAATGGGTTAAACTGATTTTAGTTCCAGTGGGTTATGGAACACGTTTGGCTGTTTTTAAATGTCCAGAGTATTAAGAAATAAAGTAGATTTAATTTTGCTGAGAAGACAAAACAAAATCAGTAGAACTACTTCTCCCATTGACCTTAATGGGTATATTCTAGGAATAATTAATTAAGCCTGAATCAAACTCCCAATTCTAAATGGACTGCCTGCGTCATTTAGATTTAACTTCCCATCCGCTGAACGTTCTGCACAGGGAAAATTTTGGGTGCACCACGCAGGAGCTGGCTAGCCTGGGTGTGCATGCAGCAAAATGGCAAGTGTGTTGGAAGGCAACATTTCCTTAAAATCTCTGTTCAGTGGAATTCCCTGCCAGAGCACAAACAAATTCATGTATTTGTTTCTTTGTTTTAGGGAAACCGAGGCCAATTCCTGTGTGAAAACTGGTTGTGAGGAAAAGGTGTTTTCAGAGAGGACTTTGGGAAACCGTGCCAGCTTCTGGGGCTGCTTCTGGGAATGACAAAGACGTCCAGGTGTCTGGACCATCCACTGCTGGCAGTGGGGCAGGGCGGTTGGGTCCATGTGGACTTCAGGAAAGGGTTGTTTCCTGATGGATACAGATGATTTTTAACAGTTTTTTTTTTTTTTAAGAGAGAGCAGAGGTTCTAAACCCACTCTGCTCATGTACCCTTTCCTTTCTCTTTCATTTTTATTTGAATAAAATGTTGCACCCAGTTGCTAAAATGTTGCACCCATCTATCTGCCATCTCAATCTTAAATGCTACTGAAGGGCAATATGAAAACTACAATTGAAATATAGTCAGGCAGAGTTGAAGGAATACTGAGTTACACTTTTGTCTCGCGTACTATTAACTCTTGGCAGAGGCTAAAGGCATTTCTCTTCCCAGATTTTTAAAAAAATCTGTCATAGAGTAAGTGTTGGATAGTCAGCTTAGAGCTCCTGCAAAATACAGATTAAATAGATTTGCTTCAATTTTTTTACATTCTACCCTGCTTTCTGGAGAAAGAACGACATCAATGAATAGCTCAATAGCACTAGGCAATTTCCTACGACATACAAACTTGAAAGAAAAAAAAACAGAATAAAGCAGTGAGTTAAATTTAGGCCCTCATCCAGCTGGGGATTATTTAGGTAGAGATGATATGCATAGCTGGTGGGCAAAGATGATAATCTTATTACTCTGACTAAACTGGTATCTTAAAATCCTCTACCCATTTATGGAGTCGCAAGATGATACAAGGTGAGGTCATGTTTGGTGACTGTCAGTGATGCCCCTGTAGTTTTACCTTCTGCTTCAGCCAGGATTATCCGTTCTTCTGGAAGACAGGGTTGGAACACACTGAGCTGAACAAACAAGCTGGCGGCTGCTGAAACAATCCAGAAGAATGAAGCAAAGGAAAGGTACTTTTGGTAGCCGCCGCCGCCGCCTCCTCTCTTCTTTCTTCTTGAAACAGAAAAACTGGTACTCAGCATGACTTAGCCTGTTTTTTTTTTTTGGTATAAATATAAAATTTACATCTACAAATAAAAGTTGAGATAGCTGCTCTGCAACTACTATATCAGAAATACGGAGTCCTATCTAAATTTCCTCTAAAAATGTCTACTTTTTTTTCCA
Organism: Python bivittatus; assembly: GCF_059951505.1. Lineage (NCBI taxonomy): Eukaryota > Metazoa > Chordata > Lepidosauria > Squamata > Pythonidae > Python > Python bivittatus. The sequence goes on from NW_028277039.1 coordinate 1,785,373, forward strand.
ACTTGCAGACTGTTCCCAAAAATACTTAAATAAAAATATAGACCAACATTTGAAGCCCTGTGAAGATGTCTTGGCTGATTCTATGGTGTAGCAGTGGTGCTATTGCTGCTAAGATGTTGGAAGGAGTCTGGTAGCACTTTTCCCTACTAACAAATTGTACTAAAAGGCATCTGCTTTCCTGAGGAGCAGCTCCCTTCATCAGCTCACAGAAGCCAATGAAGTTAATTGAAAGACGCTACCAGACTGATTTTTGCTACCGTAGACTAACACAGCTCTCCCTGTAATGTAGGTATGATGTTGAAGAGGTTGATCCTAATTTCATGCCTCTTTTAAAGCTCTTGTCCAGCCATTAGCCACAGCTTATAAGTGGAGAAGTAGGCTGTAATACGGATTAGGATTTGCATATTTCATGTGGCCTAGGAAGAAGGGTACAATGCAACCCCCCCCATGTTTTAAACTAGTGATGATTGCTGATTTATTATAAAATTTATTTCACAAATTTTGTGTAAATTGTGTTCACAGTATTCCAAACTTGTAAGGTTTTAATTTGGTTATGCAATTCACGCCCATCCCCCCAGGGATCCATCTCCAGAGCAATTCTAAATTACACTGCACCCTTTCTCAGTGAATCCTCTCTTGTGTAGATGATTCTGGACGCAGTTTATAAAACAAGGGCTTCATAGGTTTCATGAGACTTTAGAAACAATAGTATCTGAACTAAGTTTCAAACTACTGGTCTACTTGTAATTGCAACAAGCATCTGTTTCAATTGGCAAAACCCAACTGCATCTAACTGCAGAGACAGTTTCAAACAGAAGACAGAAATGGTGTTTCAGTAAGTGACTAACTTTTCTGAAAATAATACAAGGAAGTTAATTTAAAACTGGATAGCTGTTGTTTTCAGGATTGCAATCTAATCTTAATCTAGTCCCAAAGGTGGACTACGGTTTAGAGATGCTTGAAATAGGCGTTGGGTGGAGAAATAATGGAATGACTATCAAGTAATATATGTAAGACATTGTGTGTGTCTGTCAGAAGACTTCTTTTAAAAAAAATAGGTACGTCAGCACATCAGCATAAACCTTCCAATAGTTTGGAGGAGGAGGAGGAGGAGGAGGAACGCTATGCAGGTGATGGGAAAAAAGCCGGAGTTTTGTGTGTTTTGTTCACACCCCCAAGAGACCGTGAGCTGCCACATGCCCATGATTTTCCTGGAAAGATGCTGAAGCAGCAACTGCTGCATTGGAAAGTGTGGTTCTTCTGCGCGGAGTTGTGAAAATAACCCTGAGATTCATGACTGTGTTACACATTTCAGACACTGAAACCTAGTTTGGAGGTTCACGTTTGCTTAAGACGTGATGAAATCTCTTCAGCTTAAGGCAGAGGTGGCATTTAAGAGAAAAACCACAAGCTGAACACTCTGACTCACTTCAGCCATCAGCATGCTTTCCCTGTAAAGAGATTTCAAAAGGTTTGCAGCTAAAAAACTTCGCTGCTATTTTGTCTTCAGCTAAAACATCCATTTTCAGTAAGCATATATAACCAGAGTAGGTTATAAAGAAAGAGGATTTATTCTGAATTGCAGAATGTAGCCACACAGATTTCCAAAATGAAAGTTACAAACATTTAATAAAATTTGTCATAAGTTACAATCGTATGACCAGCAGGCTCCAGTAATGCCGGGAAAGACCATTCTACTCCCCAGCACTGAGACGATTCCACAGGGGAAAAAGCCAGCAGCGGAGTCATCTGTTATCAGAAAAACTTGGCTCACACTCTGTAGGCCAGAAGGCAAACGGAAAGGACCCAGTGCAGCCGCACCCCAGGCACAGGGGGCCCTGATCCAGGCCCACCCAACCCAAGATGGCTGGAAAGGACACAAGTCAAGAGTTTACCACCATTATTGGCTGGTGGGAAGAGGATGCTGAGCAATGAGCGCCTTTCAGCCAGAAGTGGATGGGGCCTGTGCGTCCTCGGCTCTTTACCTGAAGGCAGCTGTGTCAGTGCAGGAAGGAGGTGAGCGCCACAACAGGAAAGTCTGGTTTGAAATGTGGCCTGTAAGGCACTGGATGTGTGCAGCCTGGCAGCCTCCTGGAAGGGGACAAGAAGATGGGCCCCAGGCGAATCTCCAAAGCCGGGCTGGGTTGGAGGGCAAAGCAACAGCTGAGGGCAGGCGGATGGTGTGGCGGGGGTCACTCGAGGACAGCCATCAGGAGGTGCAGCTCCCGGAAGGCGCTGCCATGGCGGCCACTGAGGCCAGACCGGTTCTTGATGAAAGCGCTGATGGTTTTCAACTGCTTGTAGCACACGCGGCACTTCTGGAGCCTGGGTCAAGAAGAAAACTAACTGGCAAAGGAGACGCGCTACCCTGGAGGGCTCAAAATATTATTTTACTTATCTTTAGGGAAAAAAGGGTTGCACTTTCAGAGGAAAGCACTGCTGAAGCAATGATATTTACATCATGAAGTCAGGCAAAAAAAAAAATGGTGTGTCGGGAAGAGGGTACATAGCAAGCAATGTCAATTGAGCTGACAGGTCCTCTTGGAGACAATCCCCAATTTCACCTGCAATGCAATGCAGTGCACTGAACACTGCGCTGTATTGTAATGTCACCCTCATCACCATAAAGGCCCTGCTCAGAGTAAACACTAATATCAGTTGGCAAACATGAAATGCTGCACAGAGGAAGGCAGCCTTTATGATGTTCTGCTTCCCAAATCTTTAGTGTTTTAATAGGTAATGAGGGAGCAGGTATTCAAAGAAGGTAAAAGAACATGGGAGTGCAGAAGCCATTTGGAACTATGCCGAGCCTGACAGCACTTCACATCCAACTGTCTGGATATTCCTCCCTTATTGGTTAGGAGAACAGGCTTCTTGTCACCAGTTCACACAAGGAACATGAGGAAGAGACCAAGAACATCTCTGTCTTCAAACCTGGGAGATAAAGTGGATTCTGAAGGGCCAAAACAATCCAGGGGTTTGCAACTTCACCTTACCCTCTCTTTCAATATATCTTGGGAAAGAAGCTCTGGAAGTATCTTGCTTTCTGAGTTGGTGGGGGCAAGTAAGAACATGACACCACCATCAGAAGCATCTAATCAACCTTGGCAGAACATACTTGGATCCCATTATGTGTAAGTCTAGATATTTCTACCCTAAATCTGTGGGATTCAGTGTTATGAGGGGGGACAAGGCTACTGGTGGTCATGACTGGATTCACAGCATCACAAGTGCAGAAGCCTGGTAGATCAGCAGAGAAAGATGTTACCTCTCCTCTCGGGAAATGTCCACTCCCACAGATGGGGGTGCTGCGAGGATGTCTGTGATCAGGGGCAGAAACCTTTGCAGAATTAGCTTCAGTGATGCACAGCCTGTCTGAACATAACTGACAGAAGAGAAAGAGAATTGGGGAGAAGAAACAGTTTCAAAACCAACCCCCACCCCAAGAGGATAAACAGGTGGAGAAAAAAAGATGGAACCATAGCAGCTTTGATTCTCCTCCCAAGGCCTTCACTTCAAATGCAGCATCAAGAAGGCCTCCCTTCAGGACCCCTAGTACCTCCCAAGTGTTGCTGAGAGTCACTCCCTCATGAGTTGCCAGGAGACTCCTTGCTCAGCATCTTGGCTGCAAACAGAGGACTCCTCTGCTGTCCAAGGAGCAGGACCCTTTTGGGAAAGCAAGGCAGTTGCTCTTGGCTGCCTTATGACCCAGAGAGAACAAATGAAATGGAGCTTTGTTGAAAGAGTTTTTAAGAAATAGTGATAACTCTGGAGTCCTTGGTGCTCTCTGAGCTTGGTTGTTTGCTTGCAGACATTTCATTACCCAACTAGGTAACATCAGTGTGAGTGTGGGGTTTGCTCTCTATGTATAGTTGCTTGCCCCGTCAGTGTTGGCTGGGGTGTGGTTTTCTCCTTGGTAATTCCTTGATTAGGGTCTTGTTTTCTGCTTGATTGTTTGCCTGGGGTTAATCCTGCTTATCTGGGTAAAAGCTGGTGGAGAGGATGTGTTCTGGTCTGTTTCCTTCTTAGCTTTTTTATTGTCTCTTTTGAATGGTGGGTAAACATGGTTTATCTCTGTGTGCCTATTGATGGCTGATTTGTCTGAATGCCAGGCTTCCAGGAATTCCCTAGCGTTTTTGGATTTAGCTTGGTCTAGGATGCTGAGTTTCCCAGCTGAAACCGTGGTTGAGTCTGTCCATGTGTTGTGAGATTAAGGAGTTTTCATCGTGTCTTCTGACTGCTAGATGGTGTTCATGGAAGCGGTCTGCTAGTCTTCTGCCCGTCTGTCCTACATAGTGGCTGATACAGTTGCTGACTCCTGTTTTTCATTCTTGGGCTACTGGGTCTTTTGGTTTACTCAAGATGTTTTGGAGGGCTTTAGTTATTTTGTGTGCTACGGTGATGCTGTGTGGTTATAATAGTCTGTTTCTGAGATGTTTTTGATGTATGGCAGTGTTATCCTTTTCATGGCTTGTGTTGGTCATGCTGTAGTGGGTTGAGTGGTCAGGCACTTATGTGGGTATCCATTTTGTTGGAAGATGTTGTATGGGCAGTCTGTTTCCTTTTTTCTGCTGTTCTGGGTTGCTGCAGTGCATTTGTGATAAGCTATTTTTCTCTGGAATACCATTTAACTGACTCTCATTTCTCCTTCGCCCTGCCCTAAGAGCTTGTGAACCCAGAGCCTGTGGTTATGAAGTAACCTGCACATACACATCCAGCATCATGCTGAAAAAAGGGGCTCCTTGTTCTAGCTGATCATCTGCAAAAACTGCCTTGGAAAAGTTATCTGGCTGATTTTCAGAAAGCTTTTAGCAAAATCCCTAATCAAAGGCTTATAGGAAAAAACAGGACCAATTAAACAGTCCCTCAAATGAACTGGTTAAAGAACTGGAAAGACTCAGGGACTTCTATGTCTGTCTGACTGTAAAGCATCGATAACCTCCTCTGCAGTCTGAATGGTGTTCACAGCAGGTCACCAACCAGTAAGGACCAAACTAGTCCAATTTAACTTCCTTGGGAACAATCCGGAATTAAGCAGAAGGGCTGAAGTAGCCCCAGTGGTAGGCATCAAGAGCTCTAGGCAGACAGCAAAGAACTTCCCCAAACAGAATGAAGGGCAACAGAAGGACAGAAAAGATTTGTAAAGTAAGGCAAGGCGTGTGAGGGAGGCAAGGGGAAAGCTGTGACTCCTCAGGCTTCAGAGTGCTTCTGATCTGGGAGGAGAGGAACGCTGTGCAGCAGGAAAGAAACAATTAAAGGATTAGGGATGAGGAATCCTCTCTGCAGCTATGGTTTCGCTTGCAAGGTGGTAGAACTGTCTGCGCTGAGATGGGCCTGTTCCAATGCTTGCTTCTGAAGTAAAGCCTCCATGTTAGCCATACTCTATTTACATGGAAGATGTAAAGCTTCACTGTGCTCAGTGCTGCCTTTCACCTGGCCCCTGAACAGCAAGTGTGCCCTTAACTGAAGCCTCCCTCTACAGGGAGCCTGCACCGGTGTCTCAGGCAAGCTGGACTGCTCTCTCCCTTCTGAGGTTAAGGTGCATCCCCAGGACCCTGGCTTGGCCTGACCCAGTGCTGCTGTTTTAGCAACCATTAACACAGTACAAGGAGCTTACAACCAGAAGAAAGGGTTACCTTTCATATTTGCTCTGCAGAAGCTTTTCTATCTGCGGCAAGACAACTGTGCACAGATCCAGTTTCCAAAGAGATCTAGGAAAAGGAGAGAGATTACACTGCACTATGGTCCCCCTCACTCTGTTGAGCCCTCAGGCAGAGATTGCAAAGTCTTGGCTGAAGCAGAGGAGAACCATGGTCAGCAGGAGGTGAAATGGACCGACTCCAACTGTTCAGACCGCAGGCTGCCTTCCCATCAGGAATGAAAGCCTGAGTGGCTTCAAGATCAGCCGAAGATTAGAACTCGGTGCCCTGATCCACCCATACGTCCCTGTGCCTTCCAGACAGGACCAGGAAGAATATACGGGCCTCTTACAGGAGAGAGACTGTAAGATCCAACGCGTGCTACATGCTAAGGAACCAATCATATTTTACACTACAGCAGCTCAGCCAAACACCAGCAAATTCTCTGCGATGCCAGGGTTTGCAAGCAGTAAGTAAAAAGAACTCAGATCCAGGCACTCAGCACCCAAGCAGTCCAGCCAACCTCCCCGAGGCAGAAAAGCAGCTTGAGACTTACGCCTTTTGGTTTACAATGTTCAGAAGGTCAACAACCACTGAGAGGTCATTGATGGCCACAGCAGAGTCTACCGAAGTCTGAGGAGAAACCACAGAGGTAGGATAGGATTACAGCAAGGCACCTCACTCAGTTGGTTGCAGGTGGGAACAGAGACTAGTGTGACTCCAGATGTTGAACCACAAGTCCCAGCATCCCTCACCCTCTAATAAATTTGCTTCTAGAGACCAAACAGCACCTATTTTGTCAAACAGAAGGAAAGATATTCCTTCTGCATGACAACTTCCTGCTCTCTTTGGCAGAAAGAACTCACCCAAGGGCAGATCCTGCTAAGACAGGAAGGCCAAGCTAAGAGTCACTCCCCATCCCACAAGCTAATTTCCAGACTCATGTGGACCACCAGGCCAAAGACAATATTGACCAGAAGATCAGTTCTGGACTGCCAAGAGGGTGAATGTCAGCTTGCTTACCTGCAGCAGTCATCTGTGCAGTGGCCATCTATGGGTCTGCACCTGGGTAGACCATTGTTCCAGAATATACTCAAGTTGGGTTTTTTCTGGGATCAAGTTCCCCACATGGCACAGGACAAGTGCTTTTGTTCCAATCCTGGCACAACAGCCCAAAAGCACAACTAGGACATACACTGCGTGCACAATTATTAGGCAAGTTGTATTTTTGAGGATGAATTTCATTATTGAACAACTAGAGTGCTCTCAGTCAATCCAAAATGTTAATAAACCTCAAACCTGAATATTTAAGAAAGTAAAAGTGAGGTTTGGGCTCTCTTAGGAGCATATCTATGTGTATACAATTATTGGGCAACTATTAGTGTGCAGAATTATTATGCAACTAAATGAAAAACGAAATTTCCCCTATCTCACTCGTTTATTTTCATCTGTTAAAGTGAGAACAATAAACAACTCAAAATTTACAAATAAACATTTCTGACATTTCAAATAAAATATCAGTGACCAATATAGCCACCCTTCTTTGCAATAACAGTCATAAGCCTTCCATTCATGGAGTGTGTCAGTTTCTTGATCTGTTGACGATCAACTTTTTGTGCAGCAGCAACCACAGCCTCCCAGACACTGTTCAGAGAGGTGTACTGTTTTCCTTCACCGTAAATCTCCCGTTTGAGAAGGGCCCACAAGTTCTCAGTAGGGTTTAGGTCAGATGAGGAAGGAGGCCATGTCATTATTCTTTCATCTTTGAGGCCTTTATGGCTAGCCACGCAGTGGAGTACTTCGATGCATGCAATGGAGCATTGTCCTGCATAAACTTCATGTTCTTCCTGAAAGATGCAGACTTTTTCCTGTACCATTGCTTGAAGAAAGTGTCTTCTAAAAACTGGCAGTAGGTTTGGGAGTTGATTTTGAGTCCATCTTCAACCCGAAAAGGTCCAACTAGCTCATCTGTAATAATACCAGCCCATACCAGTACCCCACCTCCACCTTGCTGGCGTCGAAGTGGAGCTCTGTGCCCGTTACTGATCCAGCCACGGGCCCATCCATCTGGTCCGTCAAGAGTCACTCTCATCTCATCAGTCCATAAAACCTTTGAAAAATCTGTCTTCAGATATTTCTTGGCCCAGTCTTGCTGTTTCAACTTACGTGTCTTTTTCAGTGGTGGTCGAGTTTCAGCCTTCCTTACCTTGGCCATGTCTCTGAGCACTGAACACCTTGTACTTCTGGGCACTCCAGGTAGGTTGTAGTTCTGGAATATGACAGCACTGGAGGATAATGGGTTCCTGGTAGCTTCACGTTTGATTCTTCTCAAATCTTTGGCAGTTAAGTTGCGTCTTTTTTTCTCAACACGTTTCTTGCAACCCTGTTGACTATTTGCAACAAAACGTTTGATGGCTTTGTGGTCACGCCCCAATATCTTAGCAATTTCAAGAGTGCTGCATCCCTCTGAAAGACTTTTTACAATTTTTGACTTTTCAGAGTCAGTTCAGTTTTTTTGGCCCATTTTGCCTGAGGAAAAGAAGCTGCCTAATAATTATGCACACCTCGATATAGGGCGTTGATCTCCTTAGGCCACACCCTCCCTCATTACACAAATACACATCACCTGATACGCTTATATCCAATAAGCATTCAGGTTTATATAGCTTGGAGGTGGAAAATATGCATAAAATGATGACATGGTCAAAATACTCACTTGCCTAATAATTGTGGACACAGTGTACTCTAAGAGATCTTTGGTAAAAAGACCCAACAAGATCAGAAATGGTAACCAAAGAATTATAGCCAGAGAAGTAACTGAAATGAAATACAAAATTCTTCAGTGAAGAAACAGGTAGCGAATGCTCCTATGATGGTGGTTCTCTACTGTGGTGACAGAACTGAGGCACAGTGTTAGCAGGAGGATTCCCAACCAAAGGCTCAGCTGTACAATAACACAGGGTGGTTAGGTTCAGGCAGAAAACAACGGGCCTCAGCTGCCCAAGAGGACCACATCTGCAGAGAGGCACCTTCCTCTCAAGATGAGCATCATAACAAACAGGAGAGATTGAAATTTAGGGATTTTGAAATTGTGTTGCTTCTTGCAAGAACAAGGCTTAGGACAAGATTTTGGGATGCTGAAATAAGAGATTCTGCTTGGTCAATTAACCATAATATATAACTTGTTTTTTTCCCAATTATATCCCATTATTAGCAAAACAAGTGTTTATAGTATCAGCTCAATAGAGAAATGAACCTTTCTTAGTGATGGGATGCTGGAGTCAACATCCAAATGTCCTGTATGAAGGTTCACAGCCGCAAGAGCTTGGAACCCCGGTCAGAAGAACCAAATGCACCCACCCAGCCTCAAACCCTGTCATCCAAGCCATCAGCCAGCTTGCCTTGATGTCCCCGGTACTCCACACAGCCCTCACTGTGTCCAAATTCTTATGGCGACTGGTTAGCACCACACACATTGTCTCGTGGCCCTTCCGGATCTGAGACATGGCCTCCTCGTCTACAATTTCCGTCAGGCCTTGGTTCTTCATGGCCTGCAAGTACAGAGCCAAAAGGGAAATACACCAAGCTAGGTGGGAGGTGACCATGAATGCTTGCAAAGAACAACTTCGCACCCCAGCAGTCATAACCAAGGGATGCATCCTAGTTTAGGTTCTTCTTAATAGCTAACAGGTTTTAGCTTAGAAACAAAGCAACTATCGAGACAATAAGGTGGATCATTGTAGGGTTATATAAACTGATAGAGAAAAAAATCTGCTCCTGTCCTGTTACCTGAATCCCATAGAAAGATCTGGTTACCTATGTCTGAGGAGTCTCAATATAGGACAAATCAGTCACATACTACCTCCTGGTGGTCAGTATAAGTAAAAACACTACACAGAATATATACGGAGTAAAAATAGGGACATTACTAAGAATTGATGCTGTACTGGATCACAAAGTTGCCTTTGTCTTCCTTGGGTGTTTTTCACTCATCCTCTCACCCACTTTTGTTCTAAATACAATTTTATTAATACCCCTTAAAAAAAAAAACTAAATGGACAGGAGGAAATTAAAAGCTACATTTTAGCTTGGATAAGCTATGTCAATGACATTTTAATTTAATTCTTATGCCATTTTAAAATTCTTTGGAGAATCTTATTTTATGGCTTTTTATACAACTTGGTGATTATTTATAATTTCTTCTAAATATCAGAACTATCTACCTTTATTTAGAGAATAATATACAGTATTATTAAAATTATATATTATTTTTAGGTCTTGCAAATTTAGGGATAGATTTGTCTCAGTTGAAGAATTTGGTCACACTTGCTGGGATGCAAAACGCACAGAGGAGCCTGGCCTGGAAGAAACTTCAGAGCTTTTATGCACTTGGCAAACTTCGTACGGCCTTTCTCACCCACAAGTTCTCTTTGAATATGAAACACAATTGTGATAGCTTCTCTGTTCTAAAAACAAGCCATCTGTTCAATATTCTGCCCTCACGGCTTCTGGAGGATCCTTATGAGACAGCCCTTAGAAGGTGGGGACCTGATTTCCCTGCATTTCCTGCTTAAGGATGATGGGGGTGGGTTGGAGTCATCCGTCTTCCTTCTCTTGCTCTTCAGTGAGATCCAAAGGCCCTGGTTCTCAGAGATAAAGCAGGAAGCTCAACTTCTGGCTACATGCACTCAAAGGCTCAATGCCTCTTCCATGTTCTGGGGTGCCAGTACAGTTGGGGCTGCCTCTTTCTCCAGTTTCTCTTGGGAACTTGCCAGAAAGCCCGGGAGGGGGGGCGGGGGTTGGTTTGTGTGTGTCACTGAATTATTGCCCAATCTCTCCCGACCATTCTTATATCACCTAACAAGCCCTGAAATGAACTGACTCATTTTCTGGGTGTGTACATCACATCAAACCAGAAGCTAACCCAACAAATTTAATTTATCTTAAAAAATGCCAGGGTTAAAACTATCCAGGCTTATTAGCATGTCTGAATGCAGTCACTGGGCCTTGGCATAATCTAGCTAAGCCTGTTGTGTGGGTGCAGCCATACAGAAGGCAAGCCGTTTGCTGTTTACATCCTAAAGAATGTTCCCCCTTTGGTCAAACCAATAAACACTCCCTCGCTTAGCTGCTGTTTCTTCCCAACCTCTTTTTTTGCACGCAAGAAACATACCGGCAGGAAGTCAGAGGCCTTCAGCCCAATAGGCTCATTCCTGGCAGCCGGAATCACCGAGGGCTCCACCCTGGTTATTGGTGTTGAGGCGGCTATGGGCCGCCTCTGAACAGGGTCCGTCTGCAGTGGGGAATGACATGCCAGTCATGCAAGCTTTCAAGAGCAGAGATAGCCACCGACTGTCTTCCTGCTTCTACCTTGCTCAAAGGCCTAAGTATGCCCTTTGTCAAAAAGGGCTGCACGCTCAAGCGTTCTCTCCTCACTAAGTATCAGCAATGCCCGATTGGCCAGCTCAAAGTCCCAAGACCCTGAAGGGAAGCCAATGGAAGACCACCCCCATTTGGCAACTCATTTGCTTTCACCCACATTTGGACAGAACCAACTAAAGGTTTCCATGGAGAATGTAGTTGCCTCCATCCCCAAATGAGCAGCCCTGAAGCCCCAACTAAAGGTGGGGAGGAGGAGAGGCTGAAACGGCAAGGCACTTACACTCTCTTGGCGCAGCAACGGGGACTCGGTGTCTACTGCTTGACTGGCCCTTGAGGCTTCTTTGGCAAGTACAGCCTCTGGAGGGAGAGGGAGTAAGGACTTAGGGTCTCTTGGAAGAGGCAGAAAAAACACTGCTGCTGGTTCGAGGAAGGGCACAAGTCCTCTGGAGAAAAGTTCCAGCATTGGGGCTTTCTTAAGCTTAGAAAAGGCAGTGCATAAAAAAGAGCTTGACAAAGGTACATCAAATCATGCACAGTGTGAAAAATGCAGATGAGAAGTTTTCATTCTGCCCTCAAAATCTCAGGTATTTCTTCACAGAGCACACAGTTAAAGTGTGGAATTCAGTCCCACAAAACAGGGTGATGGACCCTGGGATGAGCAGCTTCCAAGGGAGACTTAACTGACTCATGGAGCAAAAACCCTGGGAAGAGAAGGCTATCAATGGCTCCCAGTTGTGTATTACTTCCAGTCAGGGAGGCAGGATACCACCCTATGAACTGCTGCAGAACACACAGGGAAAGATCAGGGCATGTGTCCTGCTTGTGTGCTTCCCTGAGACCTCCAGCTGTTCACGGAGATCACAGAAGGCTGAGCTACAAAGCCCTCTGCTCTCCTGTGTCCTGGATTGCAACCCTTAGGGATCAAATGCAATCTTTAGAGCAAAGAAGACACCCAAGAACTGAACTGACCAGTACGTTGAATGCCTTCCTCTATTATTTTCACTGAGTGCAAGGAATACCGAAGATAAAGCAAAAAACAAAACAAAACCAGTGTTCAAATTTATCTTTTACAAACATCCATGTGATATCAAGAATCTTATGCATGTATAAAGCCCTTCTGTATACTCCTTAAAAAGAAAGTCCTAACTCACCATCTTCTGGAGGTGCAGGAAAAGGCTCACTCTTGCTGGGTGGAGTCCGTGCTATAAAGACAAAAGTCCAACTTCAACTGGAACTTTCTTCTTTTTCATGGAGGTTACACAAGAGATGAGATTATTCTTGATCTCTAGCTTGACTGTAATACAACACTCCTGCACTGTCTATTAACACTAAGGGGCACTTCCCACATTAAAATCACCAGAATCTTCTGATACCACATGCACAAGAAGATTAGCAATGAAAAGTTTGTAATTCCAAACAGTATCTAACTCATCGCTGGAATATTGATTGCTTCTTCCAACAATATTCCAACAGTATATACTCAACATATATGAGCAGTAAAACTCTTGCTAAAGATCCACCTGAAAACTCAGATGTTATGACATATCTCAAAATCTAAATGACTACTGGGTCAACTATTTTGTAGTAACCTGCAACCTCTTGAAGTTTACTAAGCCAGCTAGAGTTGTATGGAATGTGCATTCATATCTGCTTCATAAAGATAAGGCTTTAAAAACTGGAAAGATTTATGCACAGGTTTTGCCCCAAAGCCAAGCCAAATTAATTCAAGAATGTTGAAGTCTGACTCAGGTGACTTCAACAGCACTCACTGATGGAGTTCTTTGGCTGGAAGATCTCTTTGTAATCCTCTAAGTTCTGGATCTCTGCAGTGGATTCCCTTTCTTCCCTGTCATCCTCACTGCTTGGACTGCGCCTCTCACTCTCCGAGCTGTGTTTCACTCTGAGGCATGAGAGACAGAGACAGAGACCAGTAAGCCAAGCTCCAGCACCTGGGAGCCCTCTGCCTACCCGTCTTCCCAAGACGTCCAGCCCCCTTACCTCTGGGGCTTGCTGCAGGTAGTTGCTGGCCTTTCATAGTTTCGTCGTAGGGAGGAGCCCACAGATGGGGGCTGAGTCAGAGGTTTGTCATCTCTGACCAGCCCATGGAGTCCAGACCCACATTTTGTGATTCTGCTGAGGTCCACAACATATGAAGAGACGGTGCTTTGGGTGAAAGAAACGCCAATCTAACAGAAAGAATCCGCATTCTTAGAATGTTAGGTATCCGCAAAGATCGTCTAGAAAAAGCTTCAGTTGTACGTCAAGATAGCTACCCTCTGTCAAAGCCGCTGGGAAGATTAGGGCTTCCAAGAGGGAAGGAAAGCTGCTGCATTTGCTGAAGGCTGCCTTGGCAAGCAGCAGGGCTGGGGAGGGCCAGAGCCCTGCCGTTCCTGCCCCTGCCACCTTGAGGCCCTTTGGTGGTGGCAGCATACCAACTGGAGCCAGAATCAGGTCAGGAAATCGGAGTGGCTTTGTGCAGTTCCTTCACTCACCAACTGATTGTTACAGATAGACAAATCAGCCACTTTGCCCCAATTCACCAAGACTACTTCAAAGCATCGCTCGGGCTCCCAGCCATACACTCGCAGGGCATCTTGGCTGCCGGCATACAAGCAGCAGCCATCGGGGTTAAAGAGCACGCACCTGCAGGGGAGGAGAGGCAACAATGAGTGTGCCATTCCACTCAACATGGGCTGCCAAATTCAAAGGGAAGCCTAAAATTGGCCAGGTGAAGCACTGCATCCACACACTCGATGAGAGGAAACACCTTAAATAACAACAAGAACAACCAGCCGCCGCCACCACCATTCCTGGTGACAAACATATGTTGCATCAAAAGGGAGCCCTTACCTAACAGGCGTGGCCTCTTCCTCGATGCAACTCACTGTCTGGAACTTCTCCAAGTCCCAAAATCTGACTGTCCTATCAGAAAACAAAACAAAACCTTAAGGAGGTGAAAGCGCAGGCATCTCCAATCCCATCTTCGAAGCAATGGGAAGTCAAACCAGTTGTCTTTCTTCACTGTTTGTTTACAGCAAGAGCCAGCCCCAGAGATCCAACTTCATGCTCCTCTCACATCTCATTTCTCTATTTCTGGGATCCTAAAGAGAGTTGCCATTTGCCTGAATCCCTAAGTGAGGAAAAAAAGACTACCATATCCTTAAACAGATTTCTGTTATCTAAAGAAGCAAGCAGCTAACTCAGCCAAAGTGTAAGCCCAAGTGTGAAACGTGAAAGAGCATGAACATGGGGTGGGGGTGGGGTTCAAACAGCTTTCCCCTTCATCTTTGCCTAGTAAAGTTCTACCTGTAACCCCTCTGACCAGCATGCTGAACCCAGTAAAAATGCTTCATTTTTTTAATGCAGACTGACATTTGTTAATGAAAGAAAGAAAGAAAAAAGAGTTACTCTGCAGTGAGATGGGCGGTGACAAATTTGAAAAAGGAAGGAAGGAAGGAAGGAAGGAAGGAAGGAAGGAAGGAAGGAAGGAAGGAAGGAAGGAAGGAAGGAAGGAAGGAAGGAAGGAAGGAAGGAAGGAAGCTTTAAGAAGGATTACAAGGACCTTTGGCTTTTTAAACATTAGAATATAATGTAAGTATGACAACCAGAAGATATGATAATATATAGGAGTGCTAATAATACAGGAGTGCTAATAAAATCAGAAAAAAATATAGAATGAAACCTTTGGCTTTGAGTGATAGCAGATATTGTATAAGAAATATAGGCTAAGATTTCATAACACAGATGCTCTGAAAAATAAATGGAGAAGCAGCAAAAAGGAATTGTCTCAACAAGTTACTTGATACACAGAAACATATTTCTACAATTTAATCCTGCTTTGTTGCCAATCCACTCAACAACAAAAATAATAAAGCCACAGCCAAATTACATAACTTGGGAGGAAAGCCAGTGGCGAAAGAGGGCAGAAGTCAAGACTTCTACGGCACACAAACTAACACTTAAGATTCTGGAGAAGGCAGAGGCTCTGGAGGAGAGCAGCACACTCGAAATTTCAATGCAAGCTTTGCTGCTGAATGCTGAATCCGTTCTAGTTCTCTGAGCAATCATTTTGTGTGCGTTACAGCAGATGGAGGAACAATCCTTCTGGGCACAAGAGATCACCATATTGCTGCCATCTCTTCTACAGCAGGAAAAGACACTTTGCTGGGGCTGTGCTGGTGGATCTGGGCCAAGTGGTATGCAGAGAGCTGAATCCTTCAGGGGACTACAACCCCACCAGGAAAGATTTTACACACTGACAACCAAGCAGGACAATTTAACATCAGCACCTCTAGCAACACCTCTGTTTATGCCAAGCAGTTACTGAATCCTGAGAGCTGTTCAAGGATTCTACAGTTTCCCAGTAGTGAAGGAAGCCTGGGGAGCAACTGAAGAGCACAAAGAGGATACAAACTCCAGTAAGTTACGTTCCCCAACAGCTTCATGTAGATTTCAACAATATGGAAAATATGGGGAATCCACAAAGGCAAATCCTGACTTCTTTCTGCAGCACCAGCTTCCAGACTGGCGAACAAAAAGGCTTTCCCACGCACATCAACAATTCAAAGTCTGCAAGCAAAATTATGACACATTCCAACAAGCCCTTGGCAAATCTTCTGCCACTTTCTTGGTACTACAATACAGCATCTCACGCCAATGCCCTTTATTCCCCAGCGAGAGCTTTTTTTACCTGTCGGAGCTACCCGAGGCCAAAAGGTACTCATTGGGGTGGAATTCAATGACGTTGACTGGTCCAGTGTGTCCTGTGAACTCAAACATGATCTTCCCAGCAGCCAGGTCCCACAACTAGACAGGGAAAGAACCACAAAAGCTTTTCTTGCAAGAGTGTTGATGGGTCAGAGTAAATTCCACTGGCATCAGCTAAGCTGCTAAATGGCCTAAACTGCCATCAAAGGGACAGACGGAGAAGGAGAGGGTTCTGGGCCGCACGGCACATCTACCTTCACTGTGTGATCATCGGAGGAAGATGCCAACCATTTCCCATCAGGACTGAACCGGAGACACCTAACTGCTTGGGTGTGGCCCTGCAAAGTGAAAACAGGCCCAGCAGGTTTGTTTATTTCTTAGACTTGCATCCTGCCTTTCATTCAAGAGTTCAAGGCAGCATACAAAATACCTGCTCCTCCCATTTTTATACAACAACAACCCGATGAGGTAGGTTGGGCTGAGAGAGAATGATTTGCTCAAAGTCACCCAGGATAATGACACCTCAGAGAGATTCCCCAGGAGTAAGTTAAGGCAGCACAGGGCACCGAAAGAGGGGAGAGGCCACATACTTTCTAACCGGAGTCCCTCTACAGCACTTAAGCTCATAAAAGGTTCTCAGGCAAAGGTCTGCAAAAAGATCTTGCCTCCCTCTTACAGGACTGCTCCTATTATACCGTTCTGCCTGTTGCCCAGCAGCGCCCTCCCCAAGCCCTGGATCTCACAGAATGGTGGCAGGGGGAGCTGCGAGGGAACCCAACCTGCCCTCCCTGGGGCTGACTTCAGAGGCAGCCTAGGAGTTCATGGTCACCATGACAACCACTGGCTCATCCCAGACCATCATGGCTACAACTCTTATGGGTGGACACACATTAGATTGGTCTTTTGCCTCAGAACAGCTGCTACGTGATCTGAGGGCAAAGGACGTTAACATGTATGTCTTGTGCTATCAGCACAACAGTTACTTTAAAGAAAGATGCTAATGTTCCATAATACTGATTTAACATCAGATCTGAACACTGTGTAAATTAATGCATAAATAAAATATTGGTGCATTAAGCGACTCTCATTGAAACATATTTTTAAACCATAAATACTCTTCTGCTCCTGTTTCATGCTGAACTAGTAGCTAACAAGTTGTGATTTCTGACTTGGGACTTCTAGCTTTTCAGGCTCGTTTCATGTGAAATGGCATGCCTCCAAATCAAATCACATCTTTCTTACAGTCACAGTCCAGCATCCACACCTCCAAAAATGTGTCTAATACAGTAAGAAGCATCAGGAAAAAGAGTTTCTTGTAAGTGCAATTAAAAAGGCTTCAACTGAACCCTGGTAAGACGGAGTGGGTGTGGGTGCGGGGAGCCTCAAGATCTAGGAGCTTATCATCTCTGGTTCTAGATGGGGTCGCACTACCCCAGACAGAACTGGTGCGTAATCTGGGGGTCCTCTTGGACTCACGACTCCTGTTTGAAGAGCAGGTGGCAGTCGTAGATAGGAGGGCCTTCACACAGCTTCGTGGTGTGTGTCAGTTATGCCCCTTCCTGGATCAGGAGGCCCTCTGTGTGGTCACTCATGCCCTGGTCACCTCCTGATTGGATTACTGCAATGTCCTCTACATGGGGCTACCCTGGAAGAGTATTCGGAAGCTACAGCTGGTGCAAAATGCAGTGGTACAGACTGTTTTGAACACCCCTAGGGTGGCACATATAACATCTCTGTTACACAAGCTGCATTGGTTGCCAGTTTGCTTCCGGGTCCAATTCAAGGTGTTGGTTATTACCTTTAAAGCCCTTCACGGCACAGGACCAAGTTATCTGAGGAGCTGTCTTGCCCCCGTTATATCAGCCTGCCCCACTTGGTCTGGCAGAAGGGGCATGTTGCAGACCCCACCAGTCAAGATGCTTCAACTGGTGGGGTCTAGGAAGAGGCCTTTTCTGCTGTGGCCCCTGCCCTGTGGAACAGCTGACCTCCTGAGGTGCAGTCCACCCCCACTCTCCTGGCCTTCCAGAAAAGTGTGAAAACATCGCTATGCCAGATGGCCTGGGGGCCTGATGGGGGTTCGCACTGTTGGAATTGGCTGATGGAATAATCAATACCACTTCCTCCATCATCTTGAATTGTATATAGTCTTTTTATATAGAATTGTTATTAACTAATTTTAATATGGATATTTACATTTTCATTGTTTTTACTGTTTTGGATTTTAATTGTGAGCCACCCAGAATCGCCCTCTGGGGGAAATGGGCAGCATATAAATTTGATAAATAAATAAAATGGCATACTTTATCCTACAGGAAAATGGATTAATATTCTGCTTTCTCTTTATTAGAATACAAGTATATTTATCATTCCTGATTCATAAAGCTTTTCAAATTGTCCCAATAAATGTTATGCATTGCAAAAGTGGATTTCAGGATATCAGTTGAAAGAGAACATGGTTTTCTTCTTACCTTGTACCTGAAGACACAACCTTTCCTTCTTACATCCCAAAGCTGCATGAAAGAAAAAGTACTGTTTCTTTTTAAAAGAAAAAAAAATTAAATATCCTGATCAATCAAGGTTTGTCTTAAACTAAGAAGTCCTGATTTCTGATCTGGGACTGAATAACTGTTTGAAAGCATAGAGCTAATATAATTTGAAAGGGATATTTGAATGCCCAACTTGCATTCTGACACTAAGAAGCATCTTTCTCTTTTCTTATGGCACTTCCTGCACTCCTCCTCCTACCTTGTGATAATGGTGCCCAGATCTGGCTGTTGTTGGCTTCTACAAATGGATATCTATCACCATGTTGGAGGAAAAGTATCCTTTGTTCATGGTTACATAGAACAATATACAAGCAAATGTGCATTTCAGATCTCTGGCCAAGCAGCGTAACCCTTCCCCATTTTCATTTGATGGCCCAGGAGAAATATGGACTACAGTAGGATGAACAAGAAGCTGACTGTAGCAATGAGATTCAAAAGTGGCAAAAAGACTCACGAAAACCAAGAACCGCAAGCAGCTTCTTGAGGAAACTGACCATTAATTCCTACACCTCAAGCAGGATCCCCCACCGTGTCCGCTTCTGTTGTCGCAAACGTTCATCATCATTCTGCAAGGCCACGCAGAGAGTGGCAGATGTATTGGCCTTACCTTAATGTTGGTGTCCAGGGACCCTGAAGCCACAAAGCCTCCATAAGGATGGAAATCTAGGCTGCAGATATTTGCTTTATGGCCCATTAATGTACGGAGAACTGGAGAGGAAATTCAGGGGAAGAAAATTATGCTCTAAAAAGACGCTAGTGTTCTGCCAGTGATAAATGCATACCAGACAACATGGTTGATATAATTTTGTGTTTTATTTGGTTAAGGTTTGTGTGAGATGGGTGGCTATGTAAATGTGATATATAAATAAAAGATAAATAATTTATTGTAAAGTTGAATCAAAATGCAACTTCTTAAAGGTGAATCTGTATGTCAAATTAGGATCATTTTTCTATAACTGAAGAAATCAATGGGGAAGGATATTTGATTGTTATAAACTTGTCACAAGAGGCCACATATTGCTGTGCAAAATTATAGAGGCTTGAATGCCAGACAAACAGGATTTACTTCCTATAATAGTTTATATCTGAATGATAAAAACATACAGCTCCAACTTCTTGGTCAACTGACTAGTCAAACGTTACCAGGCAACAGTCAAGTACTGAAATCATTAAAAGTATTTTTATAGTAGTGGGAAAAATATGCTAATTACAGAAGCAATTATCTTTAATGAGAGTCCATAGTCCAGTCTCTCCCATTAGCATTGGAGTAAATCAGAGAAACCAAACACAGCTGACCTGGTGATTGCTTGGGCTGACTTTCTAGATGCTTGTAACTAGGGCAAACTTCTACTCAACAGAGCAACACTTCTGACTAGACATCATCTTCCTGACCCCAGGAAGAATTCATTTTTCAGAAAAAGACAGGAGGCCAAGAAACTATGCAGAACAGCCAGTCCAGTGGGCAAAATCTTCCCTAATTCCACATTACCCTTTTCTTATAAAGCACTTGCTTCTAGACCTCTGCTATTTCCTCCATACATAAGGAGTTTATAGAAGAGAAGTGGATGAAATCTTCCTGAGTAAGATGATGTGGTGTTGCTTGCTGCTTTTAGGTTGCAATTGACCAACCTATTAGACTATCTTTTTATTTCAAAACATTAAAAAAAAAAAACAGATATACCTAGTGATTGTTTTTTTCCTCAAATACAAATAAAGTTCTGTGGTGCTTCTATTAACCAATACCTTTACCTGATCATTTCAGGACATAATTGTTTTTCCATCTGCTAATCCTTGTAAGAATAGTTCTTGCTGTAACTGCAGTATTTTTCATAATTCTACATGTATGCATTTTTTACACTTATCCACAGCTCACAGATGGAGACTGATAGAGATGGAGAAGAGCTGGTCCCAAGAAATGAACCTACAGGCCAGAACCCTTTCTATATTATTTGAAATACCACATGCTTCCTTAAGAACTAATCCTCCACTTAGTCATTTTTATCTAATTAAGCATGGCTCTATTTGTCTGATTAATACTAGCAATTCATTTTTATGCTTTCTGAAAAGTGGTACCCTGCAGATACTAAACATAAGCATATTACATGCCATGATGTTTCAAAAATGCTGCAAAGGATGTATTATGTGTCTATACTATAAATATTTATCAAATGAGATCCTAATCTATGCACAACTTTTCTCTGTTGCTTCAAGGAGAATCAGTTCTGTTAATAATTGCATAGTTTCCACTTTTAACTAAGATTTAATTCTAAACAAGACCACCAATCAGTTTGAATAAATATCTATGTGAAATAGAAAAGCTAAAGACCATGTTGTATTTCTGTTTCCTGTGTTATGATTTCTTAAGGCAAAGCTACTGCGTGGCACAGAAAGGAAATCTATGGCTCAAAGCTCTTTATTATTCGCTATGGTCAACATGGGAGAATCCAGGTACGCCCAGTTCTCATACAGAATAGACCGAGATCAACTATAGACTTTTATCTGAGAAAGACTGAAGGAGTAAATGCCCTTGTAACCTTCAGAGCAAGACTTAGTTGACTGGCATCCTTTCTACAGGCCAGTTAGACAAGGGAAGGTGCCAGAACTTCTTTCAGACCTACTTTTGGCAGCTTCCAAGTCCCAGATCCGAATGGAACCTGACTGAGATCCTGCAACAATGAGCTCTTCATTTGTATTTATCTTCACACTCTCCACTGGCGTTGTGTGACCGGTTAGACTCTGAACAAGAAAAAGCAAGAGTCAGCCAACTGAAGGGAGGGGTGCCAGCCACAACAGTCAAGTTGGTCATGAAACAAGGATCTGAGCAATAGCAGCACATTAAAAAAGATCTTTGAGATACAGGTGCCTTAATTTTGCCTTTTGGTGCAAAGCCAGGTCAAAATTATGCAAAAGTTAATTATTTCAACTTGCTAGTTTTATTAAACAATAAACACTTCCTGATTTTTTTGTGGAAAAGTTTAAAGAGATGGCTGCAAAATAAATTACTATAAATATTTCCTGTTACCAGCTGCTATTTCTGCCTCTGAATTCTCTTGTTACCTGTGCCATGGAAAGACAGAATCTCTCTGCTCTGTTAAAAAGAGCATCTACAGCTGTTCAGCTCCAGGGATATCTGTGGTAGCAAGGAGACAAATGTTGTCCAATGGAAAAAAGATCCATTTCTTTGAGCCAGAAGGAAATACAGGTTTGGGTGTCATGCTGGCACATAGGAAATATACGTTTGGATTATTCCTTGGTAAAATTAATCAGTACTATTTTTCAATAAAGAAAAGAGTCTTGGGAATGACCATCTGGTAATGTGCTGTAGAGTTTGCTATGGAAACTAAATCAGTCTCCATTTGTGGAAGTGACTGCTACTGTGTGTTTTAACATACCAAAGGAAACTGTTGGGATGGTTTATATGACTTTATAACTAAACAATGTGCTACTATTACAGTGGTGGTTATACTGTTGATTCAATACTGCATGGCTGACATAAAGCCAGGGTCCTCCTACTGGACACTTCCCTTGTCACCCTCAATTTCTTAACCTTGGACTACCAATGCTCTGGAAAAGCCAATGCCAATGCCATCTTCTAGTAGCTATGTATTTTCTCTCCTAACAGGACAAAAGTTACTGGGCCTTTTGTGGGGTAGGGAGGTTGCTTCACTGGCCTTCACAGCAGCCCCAGGAGACTGGGGATTCCTACTGTAAAAGTGAGCTGGGGAGCCAACCAATCCAGCCTCCATCTGAAGATGAAATACCAGCAGTCCAAACTCACCACGCAGCGACTGGGTTCAGGTTCCTAAGTATCAATCCTAAAAGCTGCCTAACAACTTAGGAGTCCCTCTTTTCCTAATGCAGTACAACATTCTTTGATGAAACTCCAGCTGGTTTTGCAGTCTTAACTCAGGTTATTGTTTGCTAAGGAAGCCATGGTGGCCTGGTTCACAAATAAGCCTCGGAGCCATTTACAGCCACAGGGGCTGGGTAATCATTAATTACAGCCTTTGTTGTATCAAAATTAAAAATAATTCTCACTAATTTTCCTTAACTAAATACTGGACTGCAAAATATCATTACCCACAAACATTCTGCCAGCATTTAATGCTATCCAAATTTATTTTTAATGTTTGTGTAGAAGTATGCTGCTCAGCTTACGCTTATGGCATGTTAGCTTGGGAAAGGTCTGCGCAGAGCATCCGAAAGCAACAAGCACCCTTATGAACATTCCATCCCTTCCCATCATTGCTATGAGACAGCTGCGCCAGCTGCTGGGCAGACTTTACCCCACACTGGCAGAACTCCTCTATCACTCTCAGTGTGTTGCAAATTGAGCTGCTTAATGATTGGTTAAGGAAATTTACCCAGCCACAAGACTAAAATGCTAGGGTGTGACCACGGAAAAGCACAACCCAGTTTCAAGTACTGCTGCAGACTGCTATTTGTCTTTTTAAAAAACACAACATAACAGATGCCCCTCTCTTCTTCCAGTAAAAATCAGCAGAGTGTTTGGTTAAGTTGCCAAAACACTGTCACAGCAGACAGAAAAACTACCACCTTGTGGTTTAGCAGAAGTGTAACATACTTCTTAAGGAATCTCCCCTTTTCTGTTTTTAACCAAGTAATAAGCTATTTTCTTGTGAAAGAGAGCCAATTTGGTGTAGTGGTAAATGTGTTGGACCAGAAGCCAGAAAATTGTGAGACTAATTTGAAGACAAATACATACCCTCCTGGGAAACTGGGCAGCTCTGCAAGTTACCTTCTTTCTTAACAACAAGTATTCATATTTTAATATTTAAAGTAAAAGGGGGTTCTTATGTCTTTTTTTCCTAATAACATTTGATTTTCTCTTTGGAAATTGGCTTATCTCCCACTGGTGAAAGGAAGGAAAACCTGAACCCTCTGGTCAGCATTTATTTTAACAGCCAGGAGGTCGCATTATAAAAATTACTTCATTGTTTCTATTTTAACTATTCTGGTGACTAAAAGGTAGCACAGGTTGTTAGAATGATATCTCTTTCACACACTGCCATTGGGGGGAAGATATCAGGGGAGATTGGGGGTGGCAGTGGGAACTACCATGCCACTACACAAAGCAGGAAAATGGGGCGAGTGTTGGAAGATCTTGAAGATCTGGAAAAGCAGGTTTGAGACCTCCAGCTTTTCACCTTACAGGATCAACCCTCTGCTACGAGGGTCTAGCGCAAATCACACATAGATTCAGAAGACTCCTCCTTCCAGGGAAGCCAAGTTTAGGATCCGAGACTTGGAAGGGGACTTTCAAGCCCTTCAGCCCAACCTCTTGCCTAGAGCAAGACCACAAAAGACCTCTGCAGCTGATGTTTCATGGCCTTACTTCCCAGAGACACAAAGCAGCCTAATCATTTTGATCAAGAATTAGGAAAACTGGTGGAAAAACAGTTAGTTGAGGATGACCTACACCACAGGATGGAATCAGAAGTGTGAATTATTTAGGATATAACTGATAGTAGTGTGGACTACAACAGGGCACATGGCAATTCTGTTAAGCAACTCAGTGTTAAAATTATGGTAAATCTGCCAGCCAAGACAAATAAAACGTTACTATTATTATCCAAAAAGAGCAGCAGAATAATTGCCTTCTTAGAGTAGTGACAAAACACTCTGTGTGGTCACTTTCTCTCCTCAAGTAGTTTATACTTAGGTACCAGTCTGGGCTTATCAGTTTGTTTCTTCACTTCGCAATCCATGCACTGAACACTTCAGAGAATTATCTCAAGTGCAAATCCCTTTCTAAAATAAACAAAGTTTACATAATGGGGTTTGACTACTGGTCAATGGCTGTGAGGCTCCAAGCCCCAGCCAAAAGCATGTAATACGGAGCATCAATTACAGGTAGTCCTCGCTTAACGACCATTCATTTAACGATGGTTCAAAGTTATGATGGCCTTGGAAAAAGTGCTTTACAACCTGTACTCACACTTAGAACCATCACAAACCATCACACCACCCCTGCAGTCACGACGTCGCAATTTGTGACCTTTTTTACCACAGCTGTTAAGTGAATCACATGGTTGTTAAATGAATTCTGGCAAAAAACATCCATTGGGGAAGCTGGATTTGCTTAATGACCACGTGGCTTGCTTAACAACCATCATAAAAATGGTCATAAAATTGGGTCCAATCACGTGGTGACTCGCTTAACGACCATTCTGCTTAACTATCAATTTTCCAGGCCCTATTGTGGTTGTTAAGCAAGGGCGACCTGTAATACCCACCAGAAGGCAGCACCTCCTTATCCAATTTATTACAGAGCTCTCCCACATAAGGTGGCATTCCAAGGTTCCCCAGAGAACCCAGCAGTGATCAGATGCAGACCTGCTTAGTTTCAACATGGCTTCTGCCCGATATTCAGTAAGACTATAGATTTGTGCAGAACACTGGAATGGATTCCTGACTCCCTGAGGCCAAGGAATGGCAGCTGGTATCACTGGCATGGAGATCAGTTGGGGCCTATTTCTCCCCCAATCTGCCACTGCCACCACCTCTGTTCACTTGTCTTTTCCTTTGGATACTAAAGAGGTAAGGGCAAGGGAACATCAGGGGAGGATGCTTTAAAAAGAAAGAGGGCTACCTCTAATGACTACCTAACTACCTGCTCAGCCACTAACAGTCCAAAGCATGTCTCAGGAATAGCATTACAGAGAGAGTCTTCAGGTGACTTTGTGGGAGTTCCACTGGGCCAGAATTAGGCATCTCAGCACAGTGGGTCCCTGGACAAGACTCCAATAGCACAATCCTATATACGTCTACTAAGTAAATTTCCTTTCTTCTTAATGGGCTTTACATAGAGTATAGATGATTACAACCAGCACAATAAGGAAATTGTGGCAATGCTACAACTATTAAATGAAACCCACCAACAAACTAAAGGAGCATCAGTGAGAACACAAAAGGCAGCTACAGAGCATCATAACTTGTAATGCATTCCTTAAACGGTGACTTTTACTCATTAACTGAGTCTGTGTGGGGGTTGGAAAAGGCCTTTAAAAAAATCATACAGGAACACATATTCTTCAAAAAAAATAACTGTTTCTTTGTTAAATTATTGTGGGAAAGAGACAGAACATTCACTTTCACTAAGCCATAATGTGGTTTGTCTGTCTTTGGCTTAATGTGCGATTTGAATCCAACCAATTGCAATTTATTCAATAAAACATGGGTAACTAATCCATGTGGTTAACAGGTCAAAAACAGTCTTAGCGCATGTGTTAAGCACCTTGTTCCAGAGCACCACAGACCACTTTCACAGCACCTAAAACAGTTAGGTGAGCCCACAACTAATAGCACAGAAGAAACAAAGACTCCCTCCCTCTTTTGTTCCTGGATGAAAAAAAGGAGGAGCAGGGTGTTAGAAGGAAATATTGAGCTTCTTCTCCCTGGCCCATCTCTTCTATTATCACAGAGAAATTAACCAATTCTTACCATAATGCAGTTGGGCTTGTTAACTGACCAGATATTAACCCGACAATCATCTCCACCAGTTGCCAGGAGCCGGCCTGAACTTTTGCCCAGGACAAGGGAAGAAACGTTGCTGCTGTGTGCAATGATTTCCTCTACATAAAAAAGCAAGTGCAAGCTATTAGCTTATTTTATTAGTTCTTCAATTACTGGCAGTCATCTCTCGCCTGCCAGTCACACACAGAGCAGGCAGTTGGTAGTCAGGTTTACTTCAGGTAAGTTTATCTGCATATTTTATACATGCTTATGGTTACAACCTAATATTACAGTGCATTACCTGAGATTAAACCCTCCTGCAATATATAGTTGCACAGAACTGGAGTCTCAAAGAGGATAAGAATCCAAATGCTGCCTTGTTGCACTTGTACAACCCCTGAAGTCCACACTGGAGACCAAACTAGTCAGGTTAGACACTCTAAAATCTGCAGCCTCTGCTAATTTTGTGCCCATCAACTTCTGTGGAGAACTTCCAGTTTCAGTATGAGCAGGGGCTTACTTTTTTGGTTCTGCTTGGCCCATCAGAGAAAGACCACCAAGTTCAGCATAAAGAGCTTCACTAACAGCTGTGGAAATCTGACACCTGGGCTTTTTAGTAAAGCAACTGCTATCCTTCGGAGCTGCTGCATCCTCCTTGGCTTCCAGCCTGAGAGCTACTCATCCTCGAAACCAACGGGACAAGGCGGCGATTGTCAGCTCAGTAGGACGCCCCACTTCAGCAACTACCTCTGCCCCTCTGCTGCTGGCCTAGACTGATGGCCATCCATTCTTCAGAGGACCTAGACTAACCTCCCTATTGGGTTTCCTCCCTCCCTCCCTCCTTTTTCCCGTGCTGCCCTTCCCTCTCCCAGCCATTTTCTTGGAAGAAAAAGAACGAGATGAGGTGCGGCCAGTAGCAATACACTCCATGCCCCAGAAGTCTCCGGAAAGGAGGAGTGAGGAAAAGAAGCACCCGAGAACCGGGAGCACAGATGCCAAGGAGCAGGAGGGAAGCCGAAACAGAGCTGCCCTCCTGCCAACGATGGCTTTACTCACGCAGCTTCCAAGCGGTCTTGGTGGTAACTGCTGCCGCCATTGCCGGTTCTCCCTCCTGAACGGGGTCTTCTTCATCAGCACGGGGGGCTGGACCCCCCAGATCCCAGGTTCTAGCTTCCGATGGAGCTGCAGCAGCTAAGTTAGCGGGGAAACATCCGTGCCTCCGCCTCGGTCTTTCTTCTAGGCGCGTGGAGGGTGGCCTAGAAAGAAAAAGGGGGAGAGAAGACCAGCTTGAAAGGGCAGAAGAGCCCCCGCCCAAGCCGAACCGTCTGCAGGCAGATCAGAGGACCAGGGCTTTCTCTCCTCATCCCCGCCCCCTGCAACAAAACCCCCACTTTCCTCAGAGGCCGATTTTCCCCCACGGCGCACCTCGGGAGGAGGGCAGCGCCCGGCCGCCACCTTCCTTGCTTGGCTGCAGCGGGGAACGGCGGGCAGAAAACCGCCCCGACCCTCAAAGCTCGCTCAAGGGCGCCGGCCTGGCTTCCTGGCCGCGATCGCGGCGGCGAGGGAAGGCGCGGCCGCTCTCGTCTCGGGCCGTCTTGCCATCTGGTGGCGGGGAGTTCCACCGCCCGCCCACCAGCGACCGCAGCCACCAAGGACTCTGCGGAACTACGCGGCGCTCACTGGAGAGCTCAGACCGGGAAGGCTCGCGGCTTCTCGCCCAGCCCCGCAGGCCGGTTGAACGCTCACCTGGCGGCGTCGCGGCGCTTCGGCGGTGAACGGCTCCGGGGCTCTCGGCCGCCCGCTCCCATCCCGCGCCCCGATTGGCCGCTGCCTGACAACCGACGCCCTGGCAACAGACCGCGCACCAGTGCCCTCCCCTTCCCGGGCCCAGCCCATCCCGCTGCCTCTTTGGCTCGTCGGCCCGCCAATCAAAGCGAGGGCCGCCTTTCCCAGCGACGTTATCCAACCGCTACGAGGATTGAATAGCGCGAGAACGAGGCTGAGACACCCCCTAGACTAAGAAATGAAGAGTCGCCAAGCCGCCCCACTGTGCTTCCGTTGAGGGCATTGTTTGGACGACAGGGGCGGTGACGTAGGCGGAAGCTCCTCAACTGGGCTGAGCTTAAGTGCGGATCCGAAGTCGCCGAAGAGAGGCGCGGCTTCTTCTTGAGGCTGTTTCCTTTGGGATTCCTGGGCTGCCCGCTCCGCAGCTGCTCTTGGCCGCGCCCAGCAGAAGCCATCCTCAGACGCAATAAAGAACGCAAACGCCGGAAAAAAAACCACCGTGGCGCCACGCGAGGCCCGGGGGGACTCGGCTGGAAGGGCCAGGCGTGGCTCTGGCGGGGGCGCGGCCCAGAGAAGGCCGGCTTCCTGGGGGCAGAGGCCGAGGCGGGCGGCGCCGTAGGAAACCGTGCCCAGCGCAGTCTCGACGGGCCCTCCAAGCAGAGGGCGGTTCCTGCCTGGCGTTGCCCCAGAAACAGACGGGCGGAGCGGGGCGGCCGGGGCCGGGCCGCTTTCCAGGCCGGCGGAGATCGGCCCTCCCTCAGCGGAGCGGATCCGGCACCCCGTCGCCCGCCGGGGAGGACCCCGTCCGCTCCTCCCTCGGGAGCTCCTCCCAGTTAAGCAGGCCAGCCTGGCTTCCATGGCCTCGATGGGACCTGCCGGCCGGAGCTCGCCTCTTCGCGAAGCGATTTTACCCCTCGGGACTTATTCCACCCCAGCAGAGCGCGGGACCGCCGGGCATCTCTGCCGGGCAGGAGTGCGAGGCCTTGCCCCTTGGATCACCGGGACGTGATCCCTGCAGCGGTGTAGGCGTCTCTTCTGACATTTCATCTCCCGAAGCTCCTTCGGAGGCCCCACGTGCATCCTGCGATCAACGTACAGCGAGGACCGCATAGGAGCCAGTAGGCCTCTGTGGGCCAGGGCCAAGGCCTCCGCCAAGCCCAAGCTCCTGCTGGAGCCTCCCAGCAAGCCAAAAAGCAATCAGAAAATAATCAGTTCACAGCAAGGAACTGATGGGTCATGTCCTCAACACCCAAATCACATCACAGCTGCCCCAAGATAAAAACCAGATCTAGCATGTGACCTCCAATATAGGTTTTTAAATTTTAATTCTGTGTTAAAGCCCTTGACAGGACGTAGTGGAACAGTACAAAGCGGTTCCAGAAGAATTTTTGCATTACCCCAAATGTCCCTGTGGAATAAGAGCTCATTTGTCCATTTTTTTGTATTTTTACAATTTATATGCCCTACACATGCTGACCTGGCATGTGTTATAGATGGGTTTGAGCAACCTGGAAAGCGGGGAGTCTCCTCAAGATGCCCAGATTTCTTGCACTGAGATGGAGAGAACAGTTGGAAATCCTGTGGTTTATATGAACTGCCCAGCAGAGTCCTCCTAAGAAGCTTGACTAGGTCTCAGGGCTGATTTGGAGTCACCTGTTTGGGGTTAGGAAAGGTCAGTCTTCGTGGCTTGGGAGCTCAGTTGGGAAATGTTTAGAGCTCAAGGTGACCCTGGTCTTTACGCAGGCAATCTCAGGCTGACACACAGAGGCAGCCATGTGCTTGATCTCATCATTGCCTCCGAACAGTTGCTGAGGGATCTGGATAAGGAGGGTATTTCTTGGATCCCTTTTTGCTCCAGATGAGATTGGTGCCACTGGGACTTCTATGGGTTGAACAGGTCAATTGAGGTTGGTCATCCTAGGCACCTTATTGGATTCAGGCAGACACCAGGGCAGTTCTGTGGAGTGCCTGGCTGCCCAATCACAAGAAGCAAGGCAGGATTGCTCCCTGACAGCCTGTTTCTGTTGGGTGATCCTCCCTGGCTTATTGAGGAGCCCCAGAAAACAAAGTGGCAGAGGCAAGGCCTGGAGTGCCAGTGGAGAAAGACAAGAAACAGTCCTCATGGAGCATAGGTACACATTTAAGTTTGAGCCTGCAAAGCAGGCAAAGCATTAATTGTCTCCTCATATGTCAGTGAGCTATTGGCCAATGGCCTTTTTACAATGGCCAACTTTCCATTAGGAAAAGGACAAGAAACCCACCTGGTCATTGTGATTGGTTTGTGCAGCATTTTGGCAATAACATTGCTCTGATTCTTAAGCTCTGAAGAGCAACTAGGGCTGCATCTTGCCATGTTATCTGAGAACTGCTTTGACTGAAATCTGAGGAAATGGATAAAATGGTCAGTGGTATGTCCTCAGTCACTTTTGTGTTGGCTCCATGTTTCTTGGCTCCTGCATGGGGCAGAGAAAGGTGTGATGATCTGAATCTGGAAAAGGATCAGTGCCGTGCTGCAGAAGGGAGCTGTGTCTGCAGCCTTGAAAGAGGTGATGTGCCCCTCCTTAAGAGTGCCCCCCCCCAGATCCAGCCCCTTTGGACAACTGTCATCCAATGTCTAATCTCCCCTTTTTAGAGGAGAGTGTTTAGATACAGCCTCTTGGCAACTACAGAGCATCCTACAGGAAGTGGATTATCTTCCATATCCTTTTCAATCAGGGTTCAGACCTGGGAGAGAAGGCATTGATTACTCTTGACAATAATCTTTGCTGGGACCTAGATGGAGGTACTGCACCATCTGGTCCTGTTAGAGCCCCTTGATACCATTGACCATGATATTGGTCTGGATTGTCTGTGAGACTAGGGACTGGAGATACTGTTTTATAGTCTGTCTGCTCCTTCCTTAGTGGGCAGATCCATTAAGGAAGAGAGAGAGAAGGGCCTGATGCTTTTTTTTTTTGTGAGGAGCTGCAGGATGCAGCTCTCTCTCCCCCCTGCCCCCTTCAGTCAGAGAATATCCATCAATTTGACATATCGTGACATTAGTATGCTGAAACCTGGTTATGGATTGCTACTCTGGCTGCAGAGATGTGTCAATGTCTTGACCCAGTTTTGGGAGCTATGCACAATTAGGGGTCTGCTGGACTCATGGCTACTGTTCTGCGGCTGAATGGCTATGGCCAAGAGTACCTTTGCCCAGCTTTGGCTGATGTACCAGTTGTAGCTCTACCCAGAGCAGGAGGACCTTACAATAGTGATTCATGCCCTCACCACTATGTAGTTGGGCTACTGCAGTGAAGTTTATGGGGGTTTTCCTTGAAAACCATTAGGAAGCTTCAGCTAATCTAGGAAGGCAGTAGCCCAGTTGTTGATCACTGCAAGCACGTTGCACCAGTGCTTGAGGCCTTGCACTAACTTCCCATTGGCTTACAGTTGCAGTTCAGCTGTGTCTTAGCCTATGCAGCCCTGTATGGCTAGGCTGTAAGGTATGGGGCTGCCCTCTCCAGCCAAGATTGAGCCAGGCATCTCAGGAGAAGCTGCTTGTCGTTCCCCACTATTGTGAAGTGAGGAAAGCTACAATCTGCAGGAGCCACTTCTCACAGCTGCAACTCTCCATGGAACAGCCTCTCAGCAAACCCCCACGTGGCTCCAAATGTATTTGTCTTCCGAAAGCTGTTAAAAACTGAACCGTTGGAGATTATGCTGATGTGATTGTTTTTTTTTTAAATTGGCTTTTTATTTTATGATTATTTTTACTGTATTTTTACAGTATACATTTGTTGTGACTTGCCAAAAGTCCACTTGATAGCAGCAGATACAGATGAGAAAACTAATAAAGATGAGAATGCTTGTTTTTAACTTATAGAATGTTTTAATTCTTGATTTTATTGTACACCACCCAGAGTTACTTCGTGTGAGATGGATGGCCATATAAATTTGACAAATATGTAAATAAAGCTCCACAGTTGAACTGATTTGTGACAGCAGACTATAGATGGGGACAGTATGTCTTCTCTTAATTTCATGACCACAGGGGAGAGGGGTTGACATTTTGGAGGCCCACTCAACAATGTCAACACAAGTTGGGTTTGCAGAAGAAACTAGCCTAACGTGTACAGGTGGTCCTTACTTACTGACTGCCTCGTACAGCAACCATTCAAAATTATGACAGTGCTAAAAGCATACGTTTATTTATTTATCAAATTTATTTGGCCTCCCATCCCACCCAAAGTGACTCTGGGCAGTGTACAATAAAACCAAGAATTAAAACAGTTTGTAAACCCCTTAAAATGTTGTGACCAATTCTTATATTTATGACTGTCACAGCATCCTTGGCCATCTGATAACCATTTGCATGCTTGCATGCATTTTCACTTGCAACAAACAGAGTTAATACAAAGGCAGAAGTAAAATTGTAAGTTGCATCCACGTGATTTTCCACTTAGCGATTGCATCACTTAGCAACCAAGTTGGTGGTCCCAATTGTGGTCACTAAGCAAGGACTACCTGTAGTTAGCTGGTTTGCAGTTCAGTGTGTTATGTAAAGCCAGGCAACTGGCTTTATTTTTTAACCATGTTTCATTTAACCAGCTGTTAGCCTGTTGTGCCAATACAACCAATACGGAAAGGAAAGCGAACAGCTCTGCCATCTTTAGAACATCATTAGCTCCCCTTTCTCTTTAGCCTGCTAGATATTGTTCACAGACCTCCCTGTTTTTCTACATCAAGTAATCACCAGTGGCTTGTTGTAGAATGCAGATCATGGTTCTGATGAACTATATTGGAGCAAAAGTGTCTGGAATATTTGTATTCAGTGGTGTCTACAAAGTATGGTAAAAAAAATCAAGGTGGCAGCCATCAGGGTATTTTGACTATACCAAGTGGCTCCCATGCTGATCTAATCTCTTGTGTGTGTGATGCTTTTTTTTTTTTAATTAATTTGACAGTGTTTTTAGTTTGTTTTTTGTTGTATGCTGCCCAAAGTCACTTCTTATGAGATGGGCAGCCATATAAATTTGATAAATAAATACCCTGTGTACTCCCCTGGATACAGATCTTTTGTATTTAAGAGCCTGACCACAGGAAAACACAGCAGTTACACTACTCCTTCAAGGAAGAACCCGCTGCTTTTAAGCCATTTTCATCCAATTCAACATACATAGACATTTACCTAAGCGTGTGTTATTGCATATTAGCAACTCCACTATCCAAATTAAAGCTTTTGTGTTTGGAGGCACAAAGACTTTTTGTTGGATATTGTAGTAACTTCAAGGTTGCGTCAGGTAAGCTTCTAGATGTGGAATGTAACCAAGGTGTGAAGGCTCATGCATTGAAAATGCACTACAGTGTATACTATGGCCATGGGGGAACTGAAAACATGTAACAGCAATTCAAGCACTTCCTTTTGAAAATGTGCAGTTTGAGAGAAGACTGGTAGAAACTGCTGGTGGAAGGAGGGGCAATTATTTATTTGCCACAAACCACCTTTCCGCTCCCTCTGTTGCCTTATGTTAAAGCTGTGAGAATTTGTTGTTTGGGATTATTTATATATTGCAGCTTTGACCCACAGCCTCCCCTTTACAAGATAGCAATTCAGGATTGCTCTCATCTTCTGGCCTAAGGGGCCTTCATCTCCACCACTCCTTTTGTTTTCTGTTGCCTGAATCTCCCAGGAGGGCCTGCTGGATACTTTTCTGTACCTCTGGTGAAATCTTGAGAGGAACTTGGCAAAGGAAAGATTCCTGGAACATTCCTCACTTTCCTTGGCCACAATGCAGGAAAGACACATGGCATCTCTGTAGCACACAAACCAACTAAAGCCCTCCAAAACATCTTAAGTAAACCAAAAGATCCAGTAGCCCAAGAAGGAGAAAACAGACATCGTCTGCAACATTCAGTGTAAGGACTGTAACAGCCACTATGTAGGACAGACGGGCAGAAGACTAGCAAAGCACATCCATGAACACCAACTAGCGGTCAGAAGACACGATGAAAACGCCTTAATCTCACAACACATGGACAGACTCAACCACGGTTTCAGCTGGGAAACTCAGCATCCTAGACCAAGCTAAATCCAAAAACGCTAGGGAATTCCTGGAAGCCTGGCATTCAGACACACAGAGATAAACCACGTTTACCCACCATTCAAAAGAGACAATAAAAAAGCTAAGAAGGAAACAAAGAGACCAGAACACATCCCCTCCAGCAGCAATACCCGGATAAGCAGGATTAACCCCAGGCAAACAATCAAGCAGAAAACAAGGCCCTAATCAAGGAGCCACCAAAGGAAAAAAAAACAAGTCCCCCAGCACGGACAGGGCAAGCGACTGTAGATAGCAGAGCCCACCCCACTCCCTCCCAGCGCTGAAGATGTTACCTGGCCGGGTAACGAAGCGTCTGAAGAAAACAACCGAGCCAGAGAACCCCAAGGATTCCACAACCAGGAAAGGAGGCGGCGGGAACCGCTCTCCCCGGGCCTTTTACCGTGACGCGCCGACCCACCAGCCCGGGTCCAAACGGCCGTCCTTAGCGCACCCGCACAAGCAACACGAGCGGTGCCCTTCGCAGCGAAGCCGAGGCTGGGGAGGGCCCGAGGGGCTGCGCCGAACTCCCCCCGCCGGCCCCAACCGCCGCGCCGCAGAACCCCTCAAACCCCGATGGGCGGAGCATCTCTCGGCCCATAAATCGTCGCGTCACCCGGCGTGGCGCGGATGATGTCGAGGGGGCATTTCCGGATTTCGATTACGCTCCGTGCGTATCGCCAGGCCGGGGCTTCTACCCCGCCCACCTTTCGCTTACCCGGGAGCGACGCATCCGATCGGCGTTAACTCTTCTACGGCTTCTCTCTAGCGCCCGTGCGGGGGGAGCGCTCCTGCGCGGGAGCAGCGGAGCGCGTCCGACGGTCGAGCGGCAGGCCCTGAGGCGGGATTGGGCGGTGGGGCTTCGCCGCTGCCGCGCCATGTCGGTGGTTTTCGTCCCCGAGCGACTCCGGGGCAAAGCCGAGGTGAACCAAGAGACGCTGCGACGGGTGAGCGACGACGGCTCCCATAACAGCTGCCCTTCGGGACCCCGCGGGACCTCCCGCCGGGAACCGGAAACGCCGCCGCCTTGTCGCGCGGGCCCGCCCCAGGCCCCGGGGCTTTCCCTCCGCTCCCCTCCGGCCTGGCCCAGCTGCGTCCTCTGGGGCTGGCGGGGCGAGACCGTTTCTAAAACGGGGTTGCTTAGCCCCGAGAATTCCCGCTGTCTCGTTCGCGGAGCCTGGGTGGACCGTCTGCGGCGTGATGGTTTTTTCCTGCGATTGTCTCCAACGTGGAAGGCATTCAGGGAGAATGGTGGGGATTATCGTGTTCCATATGGAGCTCCGCGCTCTTACCGAAGTCGCTGCAGCGAGTTCCATCAGTCCCAGCCAACACGTCCGACCGTCTTGTTGGCTGAGACATGATGAATCCTGATTTGGGTTTGCAGCTGCTGTTGATTTAGTCAGTGGACTGAGTCTGGTTTAAGCCTTGGGGTCACGAGGACATAGTTAAGCCACGTGCAAGCAAGCACGTGCAACCATCCAATTCAGCAGTGGATGGTCCCAGGCTAAGAAAGACCGTGCTAGAGTAACCCAAAATGAACATAAAATGCAACTGGAATCTTTGCTTACTCCTGCATAACCAAGTTATTAAGCATTGATGAACATGCTGCAGTTCCAGGCAATGTTATCTATCCATTGTGATTTTCAGCTGCTAGAAGAAAATGATCAGCTGATTCGCTGTATTGTGGAGTATCAGAATAAAGGAAGAGCTGCAGAATGTGTGCAGTAAGTACTTTTATTCTGTCAGAATGACCGTGATGAATGCTAATGACAGTATGTCCTGTTGCTAGATGTATATTTAAATCTGGACCTCAGCTTATGCTGTTAGTAAAAATTTGATCACCATCCTTTCAGGTGAAGAATGGTCCTGATGTAACATGCTCCAAATTATGAGGTGGCATCCCTGGAAGTGTACTTTTCCTGATTGAAATCTATTTTACATGATAATTTTTATACACTCAAAGGTGGAGTTACTCTGTCGTATGCCTGTGCAGTTATTTGATTTGAAGGAGTCCAAACTCAGTTTCACTAAGTCCTAGCAGGCCCTGGATTCATCTCTTCTGAACTGAATCTCAATCATCACACAATCCAGGTTGTTTTCAGCCTTTGCTACTTGCTTTGAGTTTGACACCTACTGCTGATCTTTACCTTCCAAGGCTTCTGAAATCTGTGAGGGCTGGACTTCAGAGATGATCTCTTAACATATGGCAGGGTGATTGTGGTGTGAGATATTGTCTTAGTTATTGGGCAATAATAGTGCATGTCATTTTTTCCAGTACTTTAGACCTATGGCAGCTGAGCATCAGACTAGATTAGTGACTTTCTTTGGAAATTGAATGGGATAGTGTGATCCACTGATTCTCTTAGGAGCTTCTGATACAATCCATGGTATTCTTGGATCATCTAAAGGGCCTAGGCCTGCTGTTTTTTGGTCTCAGTCCTATCAGGAACACCGGTATCAGAATATAATGCTGGGAGATGGCTGCTTTATCCCACAGTCATTAATTTATGGGGCATTGTAAGAGTTTAATCTTGTCAACAATATTTTTTAATATCTACTCATACCTGCTGGTGGATAGTGCAGATAGCACTCAGTTTTATCTTTCATTTCATTTACACATCCCAATAAAGCTGTGGAACTCTTAGCTGGATGAGTATAAGCAAACTGGAATTTAATTAGACAGCATGGTAGTTAGTAAAAAGAGTATTCCAGGTGGAGGTTAGCAATTAACCCTAGACAGGCTTACATTCTACTGGAATTGGTGGTAATTTGGGAAACTAAAGTAGAAGGTCATCAGAAGTATGGATGAGCATCTTAGAGTAGTAATCAACTGTAACCCTATGAAAAGAGGATGAATCTTTAGTGAGAAGGCTACAGAAGTCTTTAGCAGCTGTTGAGAAACTGAAAACTCAATCACTGCTTGTTGTAATGAATTTTCACCAACATTTCATTCTTTGCTTTCTTCCTACAGGCACCAGCACACATTGCACAGAAATCTTATTTATTTGGCTACTATTGCTGATGCATCTCCTTCCCCAAATGTAGAGAAGATGGTCACAGAGTAACACCGTTTCCAGCACATCTGTATTTGGAGAGAATGAGCCAGCTGAAGAAGAGACAGCAGTCAACTGCAGTTTAAGAATCTCTGGCTGAAAACTGCAGAACTGTGCTTCTTTAAAAGAGGACATGCCTTTGCATGATCAGTAAATACTGTTTTATTTATCTTCTCTCTTTGTGCAAAAAGAAAAATGGCATTGAATTCAGTTACAGTAACATCTCATTATGGTAGGTCTAGGAGGACGTTTTTTCACAAGCAGGTGTTTTTTTATTGTATTTCTTCACTTTCTCCTATGCTAAGCTTTGGTTGTAGAATATAATTTATAATAAAACTAGAATTATCTTCAGTCCTTAGGGATTTGGCAATCTAAAAATGTAAGTTTTCAAGTGAAACTGAAGTTGCTGCAAACAATATATTAATAGACTGCTTTACAAATAGCTATTTTGCATGGCTTTTGTGTTCTCCTTTTTAGATCCATTAGCAGTCCTGAAGTGTTCCATATCAACAAAGAATCTAATATTCTTTTTAACCCCCATCCCATAAAATCTGAAGTTTCTTGCTAGGGAAATTGTTTTTCTACCCAGAGAAACAATCATTCTTTTCAGCTGTTAGATGTCTAGAAGGAAGAGTATAGCAGCCCTCCTAATCTCTCAATTTCAGATTAAGCCAACGTTTGTAAATTCCAGTGGGCTGTCCTGAGGGATCTGCCTACCTTCAGAAGACCTTGTCCTTACCAAGAATCGCACGTACATACCACACCAGAAACCGAGCTGAGGATCATAGATACTCTAGCATATGCAAGCAGAATACAACCTATTACACAAAATATATTTGAGTCCTGGAAAAGCAAAAGACATGAGAAATAAACTCTCTGCCTTAACTGCATTAAGGTATAAGTTGAAGTAAAGAGGAACTTCGACAAGCTTTTCAGATTCATGCATTAAAGTACATTCCACGACTCCTAGCAATTCCTGTTTTCTGACCTTGCCCAAAGGGCTGACAGTTACTGTGGCTGATGAGGGTTGAAGAGATTCAAGTTATTTCATATGGTGAACTACTTTTTCTGGGTGCAGAAATTACTAATTTCTAGATACTGATGAATTATAGAAAAGTCTCACAATTATATCTGATAGAGAAAATTTATCTAGAAAATTCTCTAGGACAGGCCCAATATATCACTTCAAAGAATTTGAGTGAAGTAGAGTAGGGAATAGCACTATCAAGTTAAAGTGGTGGGATGAAGTAACATATCAACATTCTAAAATCTGGCTGTTCGTTTCAGTGTATGAACTCTGAATGAAAGCTCAGCCAAGGTAAAAACAGGCATT
The DNA here is from genome assembly GCF_059951505.1 of Python bivittatus. Classification (NCBI taxonomy): domain Eukaryota; kingdom Metazoa; phylum Chordata; class Lepidosauria; order Squamata; family Pythonidae; genus Python; species Python bivittatus. The sequence goes on from NW_028277039.1 coordinate 1,823,371, forward strand.
CAAAGACTTGTGAGGAAGGAAATCTAAAAGATGACTATTGTTTACTGCTTTATATGGCACAGAAGTTGGGGCAGCTCTCTTAAATAATGCAGGTGCCTGAGCAAAAGGTGCCAAACACCCATGTAATAAATATAGTTCTGTGTCATGTGGAACAATTAAGCTGTTACCAAATCTACAAAATGACATCAAGCTGTGACCTAGATAGTAAGGTTTCAGACTACTCACGTAAAGAATTTCACATTATCTGTTAGTTTTGGTCTAAGGTGTTCTGTTTCCTGTGGCAAAGACCAATTACTCAAAAGGAGCAGAAGCGATAGAGAGAATGAGATTATGAATGAATGAATGAATGAATGAATGAATGAATGAATGAATGAATGAAATTCAGAGGCTTGCACTATCTGTTTAAAGTATCTGCATTTGCTCAGAAATCCAAGTGAACACGACAATGCTGTGGAGAAAATCAGAGTTAAAATAAATAGAATAAATGAAAGCAATACTGTGTTGGTGTCTTTGACTGCTTAACCAACAGGATCATCTAGATTATGTTTTCCAAAAGCAAACTAGATGATTCTTCAAAGAGGAATCTTTGGGCAACAAACTGCGAGATCAGTCTTTCTTCTTGCTGACATATTTTTCCTCTGGAAGGGGAAGGAAACCACAAGATCACCAGCTATTTTCGACCTGATCCTAACTAGTAGAGAACATAAGTAGCAGGAACATAGGGGGAAGGTGACTTAATTCTTGATTTAAAAAAAAAACACTAGGAATGCTGCAGACATATGGCATGACCCATAGCATGATACGAGTGGATATATAGCTGGTTCTTGATTTAAATCATGCTAAGATTCATCAATGGTTCTTCATCTATTAAGAGGAATACCATGTGCTCCAGTCCTGGATCCTCCACTATTTTTACTAATGATTTCATAAAAGGGGAGGGAATGCTTTCCAAGATTACAAGTCACTGACTTTAAAATAATGGGCTGAAAGTAACAGAATAAAAGTTAATACAAATGCAATTCTGCAGTAGGAAATTGAAATCAAAGGCCCAATAAGATGGGGGATGCCTGGCTTGGAAATAGTACAGATAGTCCTCAAGTTACAACAGCAATAAAGTGTGATGTCATGTCACTGCATTGATTAGCAAAGCAATCCCTGCAGTCCCCGTTGCCATAGTTAAATGAGGATTGTGGGTTGCTAAGTGAGAACGTCCTTGCAACTTCCTGCCAGCTTCCAAAAACCAAAGTCAGTGGGAAAGCCAGCAGGAAGTTGCAAGTACCAGGTGGCTTGCAAGCAGGCTAGCAGGCAGATAATTGGCAGCTGCTGGGTGTGAGAGAGAACAAGGGGGTACGCAGGTGACTGGGGAGGTACAGCACAAGTGCAGCAAGGCTCAGGGAGGGTGTGCGGATGGGGGGAGACTTAAGCAACTTGCAACCTTTCCTGCTGGCTTCCCCATTGACTCTGTTTGTGGGAAGTGGGCAGGGAAGGTTGCAAATTGCAGTCACATGACCATGGGACACTGCAACCATCATAAGTTGGTGACAGTGGGGGTGCTGGGATAGCTGGAATTCTGAGGACCAGCCATAACCACCACTTGTTCAGCACCATTGTAACTTTGGTTGCTGAACCAGTGCTCGTTAACCGAGTACTACCTGTATTTGTAATTGACGAAAGGCTAAGTAAGAGGCAACAGTGTGATGTGAGTGCAAAAAATTAATACAATGAGAGGAAGTAATAGTTCTGCTGTTACTAGACCTCATCTCGAATACTTAGTCTAGTTCTGGGCATCTCACTTTCAATAGGATTCAGAAACAACCCCCCCCCCCACCAACACTGACAGGGCAGAGAGAGCAAACTGCACCTCATTCTAGCACTGAAGATGTTACCTAACCGGGTAATGAAATGCTTGCAAGAAAAGAACCAAGCTCAGAGAACCCCACGGGCTCCATAGGATTCAGAAAAACTGTAACAAGTTCAGAGAAGAATCAGAGGACTAGAAACTAAGTCCCATGAAGAGGGATGGAAGGAGCTGCTTCTTTCTGAGAAAAAAAGTGGGACTTCCAGAGGATGTACTGTGAACGGAAGACAGTTCTGTGAAAGCAGCAAGACCAAGAAACTGGTGAGTAGACCAGTTCCTTGGAACCTCTGGATGAGGAGAGAACAGGAGATTGCTCCCATGTGCTCTGAACGGCTGCTCCTCCTCAGGAGCAGGAGGTTTGAGTGCTGGGAGAGGAAGAGATTAGCCACCTTGCTTGCAGTCACGGCGGAGACTTTTAAAGGTTACTAAGTTAGCAAACCTCACTTTCTAATCACTTTTGGAATCGCTCATTAACTACTTCTAAGCTATTAGAGACCCTCAGAACAACAAGTCTGAAAATGCTGGGTGAATCTGTCTTCAATCCTGAACAAAAGAAAATTTTAATCATAAGCTTAAGAATTTAAAGAATCTGAAATAAACAGCAAAAAGCTAAACAAGATTTTATTTATAAACAGACTAAGGGTCCAAATAAAATTGGAATATTGTATTGTGTGTGTGTGTGTGTGTGTGTAGTTTATATAGCGCCAATACTTCTCTGCCCTTATCGCGTCTGCAGAGTGCCACCCAGCGGCCCCGTTTGGGATCACTAGATCCCTCCTTGGTGAGGGGGATCTGGGGGTTCATTTGCAGGGCTGCGTGGAGGAATTTTCAGAGCATCTGCAGGACAAAGTCGCTTTGATTCGTTCCAAGTTAGACTCTGAGCGTGGGGCAAGGTCTGGGGAGATACCGGGGGACTCTTCTTACCCAGTTATCTGGGAACAGTTTGATCCTATTGATCCTGAGGAAGTGGACAGGATCCTGGGGACTGTGAAGGCCACCACTTGCCATCTGGACCCATGCTCCTCCTGGCTGGTGAAAGCAGCTTGGGAGGTGACATGTGGTTGGATCCAGGCGATGGTTACTACATCCTTGCAGGAGGGAGTTTTTCCAGCGCCCTTCAAAGAGGCATTGGTGCACCCCCTCCTCAAGAAACCCTCCCTGGATCCTACTGTACTAGACAATTTCCGTCCAGTCTCCCACCTCCCCTTTTTGGGGAAGGTGGTTGAGAAAGTGGTGGCATCACAGCTCCAAAGGGTTCTGGAGGAAACGGATTATCTGGAGCCCTTCCAGTCAGGTTTCAGGTATGGAACAGAAACGGCATTGGTCACACTTATGGATGATTTCTGGCGGGAGCAGGATGGTGGAAGTGCGACCATCCTTGCTCTCCGTGATCTCTCAGCGGCTTTCGATACCGTCAACTACGGTATCCAGTTGGGACGACTCAGGGAATTGGGGGTGGGCAGCACGGTCTTGTGCTGGTTCACCCCATTCTCCAGGGCTGATCCCAATCGGTGGTGATAGTGAGCGAGAAGTCCCTCCTCGGCCCCTCCTTTGTGGGGTGCCGCAGGGTTCGGTTCTCTCTCCACTCCTTTTCAATATCTACATGAAACCGCTGGGCGAGATCATCCGTCATCATGGGATGAGGTATCATCAGTATGCTGATGATACGCAATTATACATCTCCATCCCTGGTGAAGTGATGTCGTGTCTGCCCTTTCGCGATGCCTGGAGGCTGTAAGGGTCTGGATGGGGAACAACAGGCTTCAGCTGAACCCTGGTAAGACGGAGTGGTTGTGGGTTAATGGCTCCTCTGTATCCAGAACTTTGTCATCTTTGGTGCTCGATGGGGTAGCACTGCCCCAGACAGACCCAGTGCATAATCTGGGGGTCCTCCTAGACTCATGGCTCCTGCTTGAAGAGCAGGTGGCGGCTGTGGCAAGGAGGGTCTTTGCACAACTTCGGGTTGTGCACCAGTTACGCCCTTTCCTGGATCGGGATGCCCTTCGAATGGTCACTCATGGTCTTGTTATCTCCCAGATAGACTACTGCAATGCGCTCTACATGGAGCTACCCTTGAAGACTTTCTGGAAGCTTCAGCTGGTCCAGAGTGCAGCCACACAAGCTATTTTTGGGGCCCGAAGGATGCACATAATACCGTTGCTTCGCGAGCTGCATTGGGTACCAGTTCGTTTCCAGGTCCAATTCAAGGTGTTGGTTATCACCTTTAAAGCCCTACATGGCATGGGACCAGGCTACCTGAGGGAGCGCCTCTTCCCCATGACTTCAACCCGTCCCACCCAATCACACAGAGAGGGCATGCTCTGGACCCCCTCAACAAAAGAGCTCCGACCAGCAGGGTCCAGAAGGCGGGCCTTCTCCGCTGTAGCCCCCGCCCTTTGGAACATCTTGCCCCCGGAGGTGAGATTGGCCCCCTCACTCTTGGCCTTTTGGAGGGATTTGAAGACCTGGCTCTGCCATCTGGCCTGGGGCAGGGAGGGAAGTCATCAAGTGTGGGGTTGGCTAGCCCCTTAGAGGCCTGGTGTTGCTGCCCTGAACCATCAGCCTCCTGAACTTTTTCCTTCAACTTTTGTAACTGGGTATATAGGCTTTTAATTGTATATTTATTTATTGTTTTTAATGAGTTGTGAGCTTATCTCCTAAACTTCACTTGTATTTAAAATACAGGACTGACGCACCTAGTGAAAATTTTAACTTCTAAACAGAACATGAAGTTCTTTTTTGTAGAACATGGAGTGCATAATTGTGGTTTGTGGCTGAAAATTTCTCTCAGATTATGTGCTTATGCATTTTTAGTTCAGTAGTACTATGGGCAAAAAAACTGCATCAATCAAATTTAAGCAGAAAGTGGCCAGCGAGTTCAGGACTGCAGCTGATGCCTCTTCAGTAGTAAAGCCTTTAACATAAATTTAAAAGTTTAAAACTGAGCCATATTAGCAATATTAAACAGAGGGGAAAAACTTAAATAAGGAAAAATATTCTCCCCAAGCACTCTTAATTTCACCATCCACATTCAAGAATATCAACCAAATTCTCTGTATGTCTTCAGTTCTCTGAGTAAAGGAACAAGGAACTAATTTTCTAACCTTTCATTGTCAAGAAATGCCATCCAGCTTGAAAAGAATTCTTTGTATGGAAGATATGTCTTGCATTCCAAAATCTCTGCATTTCTTAAGGGCTTCAATTTAAATTGTATTATTTAGAGCAGATTCCTGAATTTGTGATGAGAAAAGTCAGTCAAATTTGAAATTTTAGTGGTTTATGGCACTACAATATCTGAACACATTGTCTTTTGTAATTTTATTGAAATTCAATAGCTTTTTAAAACAAGGCACATCCTGTTTATTCATATGTATATGTATCACTCTGAAGGGCTCTCACATGGCAAATTACTGTCAGAACAAGTCATTCATCAGAATGGGAGGTTTCTCTTTGTTGGAGGTGCCCACGCAGAAGCCCAGCAGCCCCTGGCCTGCGTTTGAGCGGATTCTTGCACTAGAGAGGGTGTTGGACTCAAGAGTCTCCAGGCCCGTCAGAATCTACAATTCTATGAAACTTACAAAGGATGCTTTGTTATGGTGTGTACTAGGTGCCATTGGGCATTGGGGAAGCAGAGAGTTGGTAAGGGGAGAATTGCTTCCTTTCTGTAGGTGTTCTATTACAGTAGGAAAAAGAAATGGGGATAAAAGAAGTAGACTTGTATTTTCACAATCATCTCTGCCCTGCATGCAGATTACTAGTCATGTTTCTTGTCTTTTGGCCTCTCCAGCTCAACTATTTTGGGACTGATGACCCTTACAGCCTCCGCTCCCCCAACACACAACATTACATCATTTTTCTCCAAATTCCAAATGACCTAACCGCTTTTGAAAAGTCAGGACACAAAGAGTTCAAGTAGGAAGTTTTATTCCATCCCTCCCTCACCTAAAAAAAGGCCCCTACTTTATAGGAGAAACTGTTGCTCAAACATATCTCTGCTTCAAAAGTGGTTTGCCATACAGCTTGTGAACTGAATACTGAAGCTTTCATGAGCATTCAGTGCCATGTGAGCAAGCCTTTGGATCAGGCCCTGAAGCACAAGCCAAAATCCAAAAAGCATGCATCCACTTTTATGCAACACAGGTCTCTAAGTAATAGTAGAGCATAACCTCCCATCCAACATAAGGACTGAAAAGCAATACAAGAGCTTTAGCTTGAAGGATAATAGGTGGTGAGAAAGAATTATCAAGTTAACACTGAGCAGTCCCCATTAGTCAGCAGGTTACACCTGGATAAAGAGAACATTCCTAACATGGAGCCTTTAATTCAGCTTACAAGCAGAATTAAGCATTGGCGTGGGCCAGTCTCAGTGCAGATGGTTCCACCACCTTGAAGGAGAAGTCTGCATATCTTATCCTGAATCCTTTAACTTTCTCATACAGTCTTGTCCCCACCCCCACCCCCACCCATCACCCTTGCTTTGCTTTATGAATCTTGTTCTTTGCTCTTCAATCAATTAGGAGAAATCTCTCCACAGTTTTTGGTAACCATCTTGGAATTTCATCATTTTGAATAATTTTGTATGATCTACAAATGTGGCCACTTCTGCAGTATCCTGAATTCCAGATTGCTTGTCATCAGTAAGGCATTTGAGGTGTCTTTCAAAGTGCAAGAGGGTGGAAATGCTTTGCATATTGTATTGGCCAAAAAGGACAACAATCCTGAACATAAAACTATCCTTCCAAAAAGGAAGAGTTGATAGCAAAATATTATAAACTCACAAAATTCCAGTGCAATGCTTGAGTTCTCCATCTTCTCAACCTAAAGTTGCCAACTCCAGCTAAAACTCATGCTGTATATTCATACGCTCTAAGAAGTGGCTTGTATGTGCATTGGATATATGTTTATAAATATACCTGGCAGAACCCACAGCCTAAAAAAGGGCAGGGCAAGGAGAAAAAATAGACTATTTTTATTAATTGAATGCGTATCTATTGATCAAAATGTATTACCTGTAAAATAAGGCACTCCCTTTATTAATTAACATATTCCCATCTGCATGTATCATCCATTCTTTCTCACACATAGAAACACAAATATGCACACAACACTCTTCCTCCTCCTCCAAGCAGAAACAGCCAAAAAAAAAAAAAAGAGGAAAAAGAGTAGGATGGAGATGGTGCAAGGCAAAGTGATAGCTTCAGTGGGAAGAGAAATAAAGAGAAAGGAGGGAAGAAAACTGGATGGAGAGGAGGCAAGGAAGAGGGGAAGGAAGAAAAGAGACAGAGGCAAGCAACCAAGGTTCAGGCTAATTTTCAAGGGCAGTTGCACTTTTCAACAATGCTTTTTGTAGCTTCCACCTATTTGCTTGTTTCCAATAGCGTAAGACAGACACTCCCCCTGTCCCAAAATTCAACCTCAGCTTTCTATTTTATAAACACAGTAGGTGGAACATACATATGCTTCCCTGGTCAGCAAAATCAATCAACCATCTTCCCTAGTGGAGGGTAGGGGACCCTCAATTCGTTGTAAGGCAAATCTAGTGTTTTATTTTCCTCCTGTGATTGGAATGAAGCCTAAGCTAGAACTCTGGAGTGGTTGCAAAGGGGGGTGGGAGCTATTTTCTGAACAGGCTGGATGCACAATTTTTCTACTGACGGAGGCATCAGGTGAAACCTGTTTATGAAGCCTGTAATATACCACAGTGGAGGAGACAGGATTATCTTCCTGCTCTGGATATGTTGCTCAGTGAAGCACTACTGGAAAAGGCATGGGCCTCTGCTGCTTATGGTAAGGGCCATACTTGGTGGGACAGCTGAAGACAAGGCCTCAGAACCATGCAGGCATAGAACCCACCTGGTAACCACCTGTCACAGAGAATAACCTGTGGCAACATTGGCTTGTTGGAGCAAAATGAACATGGAGGTCTGACTGATACCAGTCCTTTCAAAGGCTGTTTGGATATGCAATTTGTGCCACTATTTCTCTAAAGAGCAGTAGCTGAATGTCAACAGAAGCGTAGCAGATATAGATAGATCTTGTGTGCCATGAAAAGTGGAGCTGCCTTGGATGTAAGTGGGGAATCTGTGAGTAGGTCCACAAAAACCTGGAAGATCCTTTCCAAACAATAGCCTGGCCAATGTTATATCTACAAGATCATTTTTCAAGTAGAAACTGATGTCTGCTACTAAGGCAGATTCAACAAGGGGGCAGACCAGTCCTTTTAGGACCAAGCAGAGGACCCCAGAGAGTGCAGCTGGATTCCCTGGCTGAGGATGTCCAGTGTGAAGGTAAGGCCTATGATGGGTTTGTGGACACTTGCACCATTTTGGATACCAGGCTTTCCTTAATCAGTTGGGACATATCAGAATGACTTTTGCTGTCTTCAGATATGTCTAATGTAGTACCTGGGTTAGCAGAGTGAATTAAGGCTAGACATAGAAGACACCCTTGGAACATCTGATGTTCAGAGAATCTATGGCTCCCTCCATGGGGATACTGTTGCTCAGGCTGCAGTTAGCTTATAATGGAAAGAGGTCAAATGAAGGATTCAGGACTGTGTGGTGATCTCTCAAAAAACTTGTGGGTACAGGCTCCATTTTTCCAGATCTGCATCAGACTAGCTTAGTCTTTGAAACTGAAGGAGCCCTAGATGTGTTTGGTGGAGAGGGACAGAAATTGAGATTCCACCTCTTCCCAATTTCCTGAGGGTTCTCTTATGAGGGCTGGGATTGGTTCTGCCTTCACATTCACGTGTTCAGGTTGCATTTCTATCAAAATCAGCACAAATTAGCAAGATAGCAAACGTATTTGTGCAAGGTAGTTCAAATGTGTGCAGAGAGAAAACTGTTGTCCAGAGCTCCAGGATTTTATGCTATGCTTGAAGCCTGGTGTGGTCCAGGACCCATGCAGCTCTGGCAAAGGGCCTCCCAGTCCAGAAGGCTGGCTTTGGATGGGAAGGGATAACTCCTAGATGGGTTTTCTTCTGTCTACAGCCATAGATATCCATTATTCAAAGGACTGTTTCATGTGTGAGCTCAGTGGAATCACAGCTTCCTTTCCCAATATTATTTCCTTCTGGAACAAAAAAAGCACTCACTGTAAGGGGGTATGAGTGAGGTCAGTCCATGCATGAGATTATGAGGCCCTGGAGATAAACCAAGATTGCTCAATGTGATTGGTATGCAACTCTAACCTGGTAACTCCTATAATTTCTCTTACCTGGGAGGAGAGTCACTGTGATGGAACGTATCTATGAAGAGGAGGGTGATGTGGGGGATAGCAAGAGATCAAGGCTATCAGGAAGGAGGGGGTGCATTCCAGGAGGGGAAAGGAGACAAAAGACAATACAGCCCGCACGGGGAGTATGGGAAGCAAAAGAGGTTCAGGATAGCCACTCCCTAGAGTCTCCCAGGATATATCCACTTGTTGTAGTAGTATAGATTCAGTCTGGCAAGATTCTGTCTATAAGGTATAAGCAAATAAAGGAACTTTACTCAACTGGACTGATCCACCGTTATTCTTGGGCTGGGCCTGACACAGGCCTACCATGGGGTCTAAAATTGTTTCCAGTTGCTGGCACATTGTTAGATGCAGTTATTTCTTCTGAATGATGCTGAAGACTAGTGAGAAGCACTGGATTACGTCTGGATGTAATGCTTGTCTTTTTAAAAGGAAGAACAGCTGATGAAGTCACCTAGATTTGGGTAAATGTGAACTCTCTGTCTCTGTGTACATTCTGGAGGCCAATGCCAGCCCAAAAAGGAGGATTGTGTATGGGGAGTGGCAACCCCCATATCTCAATCTCAAGAACTTCCAATGGAGTAGGTAAATAAATATATGTAAATATACTCCAAAGAAGCTTAACAGTTCCTAGGCTGAAGGTAATCTGAAAAGGATTTTAGTATCTCCATAAGACATTTGGAGGACTCCATATACTGACTTATCTTTATGAAATCTAGATCAGTCCAATACACCTTGTTTTGAGGTACCATGAAAAAAAACTTTGTAACACATTGAGAACTCTTTTGCCAGTGGAACTACCTCTACAGCCTTGGTGGCAAGCAGATGACCAATGATTTGGAGCATCTGGAGGTACTTTTCCTTCTATTATTACCAGGGCAAAGTTATAAATCAGTTGTGTTAGAGGTCTTTGAATTCTATAGTGTAGCTATGGAAAACTGTGCAAAGCACCCAGGTATCCATGGTAATATGGGTCAGGCTAGGCAAATAGAAAAGGTAGAAGATCTTGAGAAGTCTTTGTTATTAGGGATCTGGACCACTGCTCCTTTGGTTGGTAGTCTGAGTCCCACCAGGGGGAATGGAATGGACTGCTTTCTACTGGGAAGGCTTCAGCCATCAGGTTCAATAATGGATTAGTGGATGGTAGAATTGGGTTCCTTTGGAAATTAGGATCTTATGAAAAATTCTGGTCAGCAATGAGAAACTCGATTGCGACAAAAGCCTCATGGTATCTGTGGAAGCCTGCTTCTTTGAGAGCTCTCCTTCCCCTCCTACCTATCTAGAAGCAAAGAAGCACCTGTTACCTGGGAGCCCAAGGCTCCTTGTCTAAAGAAACACATTCCCCCTTTAGTCTATGTCAGGGACACCCTTCTTTTATAGGGCAAGGGATCAAGGATGATCCCACTGCTCCTAAGGAATCGGCACTGTGATTTCCAAGGACCACCACTGGGATGAGGAGAGAATGCTCCCTGGGAAGTGACTGGGCCTCCTGGAGAGATGGCTGCTTGAAGGCTGAGCCCCCAAAATTATGGAGTCACCCAAGATCTCTCCTGAAGTATCCAAGGAGAGTATAGGATTTTCAAGCTTTTTAGAGGGCACTGCAATCAAGAAAATCAGAATACTTGACAAAAAAGGAAAGGCTGGAGGTTAGATTAGCAGGGAGCTCTTGCAGCAGCCCACTTACCAGAGCAGGCAGGACTACCAACTAACTGGGAGGTAGCACTCTACTCCCGCCTCGGGCACCCAAAAATTGTTCCTGTCTGCTGGAATGAGGAGGAGCCCAACTAATGATTCTCTCCAGCCACAGCAGGAGAATAACTTTCAACATAATTGCACTCATTATTTTTTGGATATATCTTACTTTAACATGATATAACCTATTATTAAAGGTATATCTTTAATAAAGCAAATAGGGTTGTTTTTACTTACAGGTGCTTCAAAATTAAAAACAAAATGTACAGTTCCAGTTCCAAAGCATTAGCTATTCACAGAAGTACTGCATTAAAGATAAATTGACTAAGCACCATGCCCCTTGCACTTGGCTGTGTGAAACCTTGCTTGCCAATACTTGGGAAAATTACAAGTGCTCAGAATAACTGGAAGCAGTGGATGATGTAGCACCTACCAGACAAAAAATGATTCACCTGCATTTCCACTATTTAACTTCAATTTTAGAAATTGCCAATGCTTGCATTTGTCGTTCAACTGCAACAGCAACTTAAATGCTCTATAGGAATTCAACACAACATATATCTGTACTTTGACTTGAAAGCCTTGTGGCATACAACTGCAATCTATTTTAAGGTCCAATACAAGTTTTCAATGGTATACTTGAGGAGACTCAAAACCACTTTTTAAATTCACCAACATTTTAGCAGAAAGTACAGAACATTAACAATGTACAGACAGAAGCCACACTGATTGTGCAAAGCACATGACTGTAAAGTTATGCACAGCAAACAATTCTGTAAACATGGTAAGGATGGGATTTCAGGAAACAAGGTGACAATATCATAAATACAGGCAACATTGGCATCCTTAACCAGCACAAAGAGTAACATTTTAGGCCCGCCAAGATGGCCGATCGGCACACAAGCAGAAGGTGGATGGGCCTTAACGCTATCCACCCCAACATTTAGTGTTTTTCATTGTATTTATATATATTTATATATAATTTGGTATCTTTAATATACACATGTAAGTTTGTAGAAAATGGGAACTTAAATGTGCTTTTATCTTCATCAAAAACTATATGTATTTATAACTAATAACCCATTTTACTTGTCAATGTATTAGAATGATATGAATTAAGAAAATATAAAAATAATATTAATACTGTCAAAAACCTTTATACCAGAAAATATTGTGGTTTATAATTACTCTTTCAAAGATGAAATATGAAAATTTAAATAGGTTTTTATAAAGACTTCTCTCACTTCAATTAATATACAATGGGATCACTATACATATTTACCTTTTTTTCCAATTGAAGCACCAGTCATTCCCCAGATCCACTTTGGTTGGAAGATATTTCTAATTCCACAGGTTCATTTCTTTAATGGCACATATTGACTGAAAGTAGTTTATTTTAATCCTTAGCACTACAAAAAATAGTGTTTTAAGTTCTCTCTCTTCTGAGCCAGCTCATGTTTTTACACACTAAGTCTAGCATTGAAATAAGACTTATATTTGCAAGTAGTCTTAACTATTCTTTCATACATTTAAGGAGCACTGTATGGATAATGCCTTTGGCCAAATGTAAAAGTATCAAATGTAGTGTCATAAACAGCACCCACCAAAAAGACTTTACGGAGGTGGACTGTGCTAATTGATCGGCCAGATAACCTTTCACAGAACTAGAGCGGTTCCAGCTGTTTTGCACAAACTAAATAACTGGAAATAATTAGATTTTCAGTTGTTGTTTTGCCCCACTCCCGTTTCAAGGGGTTTGTGCGGCACATTAACAACTACTGCATTAAAAAAGCTATCACAGCCTGTGAAAGTCAGAGCGAAGACTTTATAATTTTGTCAATTAGAAATCTGAAGAAAATGAGTGTTGAGCAAAACTGCTAGATTGGCTTAAAAATACTCAAATCTGTTTTAGCAAGAAATGGTAACTATAAATCTATATGAAAAAATAGCTATAAAATACAGTGTTTTCTGTGGTAAGAGTGTCACCATTTGTTATCAGGGGAGTCCATATGCTTTGAAAGGGTCACAGTTTAGGGCTGTTGTGTAGACACTGCGTGCCAAGTATTGTAAAGAACAAGAGAATCGCCACCAGAAGCTGTCACTCCACCTAACACCCAGCAGACAGCCCCCCACTGTACAACTGGGAAACAAAGCAAGCATATCTCATACCAAAGACTTTGGTCCTCTGCTGCCTCTCTCACGAGGAGGGAAAGGAACGTCAGTACTGATGCATATAGGACGGTCTGCGTTCGTGCTTGCCTGGAAAAGGTTTGAAGCCCTTATTCACCTGCTTGTGCTGAGACAGGGGCAGCGGTGGCGACTGCTGTGGCTGCTGTGCGTAGGCAAAAGGGGAGGACATCCCTGTCGACGGAGCGCAGTCATTGGCAGCTGACCAAACAGGAGATTGCAGAATCTGCATGGTGTCGTTCCAGTGGCTGGCAGGGCTGCTTAGCTGATAAAAAGACATATTTTGACCTGGCTGCATGTGCTGCCAAGGAGCCTTCGGGGGCCAGGTTTTGGTTTTATTGTCCTGCAAGAGCAATGAGGAAATCTGAGCTTCCTTCCTGTATGCCCTTGGAGACCATGGCAAACTTGGTCCCCAAGCCAAGGATAAATGACAATCACACAGAGAAATGACTTCACACCCTCCCCCGATCCCCCAAATTCTTTTGGCTTTTCAAGGGGGCTTAAAGGCAGCTCAACTTGGCCTTTCACATTACTGTTAATGCAATTAACTGTTTAATGGCTTCTTTGATCATATCTGTACAGATATGAATACAGGTTTGTGCACTTCTGGGGAAAAAAAAAACAAGTATGAAATACTAACAAGAAACAAAATTAACCTGTCCTGAAAACCCTAGTATGCAAGTCCTCAGCAATCTTTGTCCCGTGTAACCCAATAATGTCTTGTAAGATCTTTTCATATTAATCTTGCCATCTCGCCTTCTCTTGGATGGAGCACAGAACTGGCTGCTTGCAGAAGTGCACCTAGGTCAGCCGTTTAACTACACACATGGAATAGAGGATTTCTGGGACCAGGCAGGAAGAAGTTTAAAAAACAAGATGGAATATTAGGACTTGTGCTCATGCTCATCCCTTCCCTTAGTTACTTCTATCCTATTGAGCCGTATCTCATTTCTGCATTGAAGCTCCATCTTTTTTGCCTTCTCTAGCTATGTGAGAAAATGCACACAATCTGTCATTTTGCTGGATATTTTGCTGGGATCAAGGTTTTCTAACAATGTAAGCCAATATAAGCCCCCCCCCCAAATAGTCTTCCTGCCAACCCCAAAACCTGGCTATGGAAAAATGAAGAGGAGCAACTCACTAAAATCCCCTAAAGAAGTGATTGTAGATTTGACTCAGAGCGAAGCTGTCAAAAAACAACATAAGCAATCTCGAATAAATTCCACTCCATCAAAAGGGAATGTGGTGTCATCAGTCTTTAATCCAGGAAGTTTGTTCAAGAAAATGGCTTAATCTGAGTCTCCATTTTTCTCAAGATACTGCTTTTTAAAAATGACATGCAAGCCAACTAAAAGCATGCCTTCTGTTTTTAGCCTCTTTGAAAGGCGTAATATTCAGTTCAATTCAAGACTTGCCTGGTTATGATCATCCACTGTGGAAAGGAGTGGTGGTGAAGGAAGTGTGCTTGTGTCTTGTTCCCCACTGCTGTGTTTCCTACAAAAACAAAAAATAAAAATGTTAATTTATATACAGGTAGTACTTGCTTAACAACCACAATTGGGACCGGAATCTCAGTCATTGAGTGAGATGCCCACATGACTGCTTCGTTCAATGACTGCAATCAGGGCACTCCTGGTTGCAGTCATTAAGCGATCTCCCAGGTCATTAAGTGGATGGAGTAAAAGAGCTGTCTGCTGAAGGATTTTAGCTCTGCATGAAGCTGAAATCCTTCAGCAGACAAACTCTTTCGCTCTGTCCTCTTTCCTCTCCCCTCTCTCAGCGGTGAATGGAGCACCTGAAGATTTGAGGCCCAGTGCTGAAAGGAAGGGGAAACCTCACAGCAGCATGAAGGCAGGGACCTCAAATCCCAAAGATTTGAGCTCTATAACTTCCCTACCACCACATCCCCTCCGCTTGCAACCTTCCCTGCCAGCTTCCAATGGGGAAGCTGGCAGAGAAGACTGCAAATGGCAATCACATGATTGCGGGGTGTTTGGTAACCAGTCATAAATGCAAGCCAGTTGCCAAGTGCCCAAAATGCAGCCACATGACCCATGTGACAGGCCCAGCGTGATGTTTTACGACACCCAGAAGTGCTTTACAGGTTGTAAAGCACCCTTTCCAAGGCCGTCATAATTTTGAACCAGTGTTAAACAAACGGTCGTTATGCAAGGACTACCTGTATATTCATTCCAATGAAGAGAAAATGTCTTGATAGTTTAATGGCAGGTTCTAGGGAAAATAGTGTTTAATCTATGCAATCCTGTATTCAGTAATTCTATAGTCAAACTGAAAGAGGGTGTGACACTTCCAAATATGCCAGAACAAAGGATCCCCTCTGACATTAACTGTGAAGTACCGATCTGCTGCTCTTAGAGCAATCCATAGAGAGTGCTCTGAGAATTATATTTCAGCACTGTGTCAGTTAGCACCCTAATACTCTTCTGGAATAACTGTGGAAAGTTATAATTGCTCCCCCTATCAGATCTAACCGAAGAGCAGTCCTGCTGCACCAGGCCAAGAATTCATCTAGTTCAAGTGTGTTCAACAATGACCTGCTTGATGTCTAAGCTAATATACAAAATGCCATGCAAAACCACATCTTTAGGTTAATGTTGGGGTGCATCCATACATCTAGCTATTGTGTGAACACACTTACTGGGTCTGACACAAGATCTTAGCCTTACGTACTTCACACCAGCTCTCATTCGTTTGTTACTTGGCTATTCCAACACAGGCACTCTTTTCATAATGACTTTACAGGAATTATCCTGACCCAGCAAAAACAGGGGCACCACAGCCAATCCATGTATGCATCACCAACGTATTTGAATTCTGTGTCTCAGACCCCACCCCTAAATCTATATAGTAAGTTGAAGCAGGACCACATGGGGTAAACATAGGTGTGGCCAAAAAGTGAAAGGAGAGATATTTGAATTTCCAGACAGAGCTTTTTCTGTGACTCCTGCTAGGACAAGAGAAAAAATTAAGGTAAGATAGCTAGCTCTTTCATGAAACAAACATTCCTTCTTCTACTTACCTTCTTTGTTTGACAGCAGCCACAATGTCAGGCCCTGAGAACATGGAAAACAAGCTGTCTCCATTGGCTGAGGAGGTCTCATCACTGGAACTGGCAGAGTCCCCCTGAGTCCCTGACCAGCTACTGGTCATCTCCCTATGAAGAAGCAGCAAGGCAGGATGAAAGGGGCTGTCTGGGGAATTAGGGATAGTGGGATTCTTACACTCCATATTCAGAGTCAGTCGTGATAGGGCAAGATCTCATGGGACCATTTCCAAAATCACTAAACTGATCAACAATCTTACAAGGTATGATACAGGATTTATCTTGTAGTTTCTTAAGCTCCTGCATTTGGAATTACTCTTAGCTAAGTATCCTCAGCACATCCTCTTAAAAGGAAAGATACAGGCATTATTTATCCATATGTGCCATTTTGAACCTAAGAGAAATATGGCATAAACATTTAAACTACAAAATAAAATGTATTACATCAACAAAACAGCCTTAAAACTTAACCAAAACCAATTTACTTAATTTCTATAATGGTCTGCACAGTGCAATGTACAAAAGAGTGCTACCAAGGGCTCCTTACCCATCTGTGAAATACTCTGGGAAGGGCCAGGTCCTGTGGAGGTCATCAGGATGAGACCAGTTGCTACGCGCATTGCTGGGGCGACGGAAGTGTTGTGCCTGCCTCTTCTGCTGCATGGCCTGGCTGACCCCAGCCACATAGCGGGCAAACTCTGGATCTGAGCCAACTGGGCAGAAGAAAAGAAATCTCTATCAGTCAGCTATTTCTATTCCAATTATCCCTTCATTTAATTCTTTAAGCCACCCCTCAGCGTGTGCATGTATCCATGGACATGCATGAGAAACCAGTTAGCAATCTGGAACGTCTGTTCAGTGCTGAATATTCAGCACTTCACTGAAAAGTGCTTTACTGGGAAGTTGTCTCTGTGTAATGCAAGCCACAAGCAAAGCAGCAGCACGGGGCAGTCTTCAGCGGACTATGGAAGCAGCGATGGCCTCGTGCCCAGGACCACTGAAGGAAAACTTTCTTTGTGTGGCTGATTAAAAAAGGAATACAAATAGATCAATAATCATAAAAAGAAGCTGCTAGTAGTTTACAGTAGCAGTTATGTTATCAAAAGCATAACAACAAATCAGCTCATCATGCTAAGCAGCAGCAATGGCAAAATAAAGAAATTCAGAGCAAAGGAGGAGAGAAAATTTCAAGTTAAATTCAAATCCAGGCTGCCCCCATAGCAGATCAGGTAGGAGGCTGCTTGCTCAGTAAAAGGCCCTATATGCTCCAAAGCATCTGGAGTCCAGAAGCTGCCCCTGGACATTCATGAGTATCTGGATGATCTCTCAGCAGATGGTGCTGTTACCAAACTTGGCAGCCTGGCTTGGCTGGTGGAAAAAGTCATTCCTGAAGTGCATTCCTCTGCTAATAGAGGCTGCTCTCTACCATAAAGCATGCCTGGAGAAAGAGATCCAAAAAAGCCAACAACCTTCATTCAGGCTACTTTGTCTTCCCACTGGCAATTAGCTGAAGTACCAGGGTGAGCACACACATCTTTTTTCAGCTGTACCAATGAACTTACAAAAAGTCCTCCCAGGCAAGGAGAGCTGACTACAACGAAGTCTAAATTGGGCTTTGAGGATAGGATGGGGCATCCAGGGTAAGAAAGTCTACTCTAAGGCAAAGAAGCAGCTGCCCCCAACATGCATAAACAGAAGAAGCAGACTGCCCCACCACCACCCCATCCCCCTTTTCATGCTCCCAAAGACAGCCAGATGGTCTGGGAGAGCCAAGGGACAGAGCTGTGTTCTGACTGAACTTGAGCAAGGACTTGTGACTCTCAACCATCTGAAGATCAGTTTGTGGGGCTCAGGAACATTCCCACACCCAAGCACCACGGGGATTGGCTGTTCCTGAAGCAAGTAAGCCTGAAGCCTTCCAACTGTCCCAGACACAGAATCATTTTTGCTTATAGGCCAGTTTCAAATTTTTGAAAAGCAAGATAGAAGAAACTGAATTACTGTTTTATTAACTAGCGTTAAATGAGCTTAACTATTAGGAGTAGCTTTGTTCACTAGTCAAAATATCCCAAATATATAGCCAAAGCAATGCTGCATGGTCTGATGATCAGTCTAAAAGTACAGTGGCAGCTACAAGGAAAGAATAACCAAAGACTCTGCAAAAATCTTGGATATGTGCAGGCTATCAGCAATTGACAGTTGGACCACACTCTACCACTTGTCTATCCCTGCTTTAATGGAAGTTTGAAACATGATGAAGAACTAACCATGCACTCATTTCATTCTCGTGGGAATACAGAATGTACAAAGTTCTGAGAGAGAAACATATGATGAAGAGAACTGTGGTCCTCAAAGGCTGGTATGACAGTAAATTTGGCATAACACTTTTTGGTTTCTCACCCTGGAAACTACAAGAGACTACTATTTTTTAATAAGCCAAAAGCACCCACAGAGCCTGGCTCCTGCAATTCCTTCCAACCCCTTAATAGATTTCTGTTGGGGTCCAATGACCAGAAGAGCTGGCACCAACCTCCAGAGAAGCTGCCCAGAGGTTTTTCCTCCACAACCTCAGCCAGATCCAGCCCGCTTTCACACTCAACCTTTCTTTTGCTGGCTTCTTTCCCACAGAACAAATTGGACCCATTCACTTCAGTTTTAAGCTTTGTCCTTTACATTACAATCCAGATCCCCTTCACATTATTTTTTCCAACATTCTGTTGGGTTGGAAATAGTAAAAATAGTATTTTAAAAGTGGATTAATTTTGGATTACACCTAGAGCTTTCTACTAATTTCAGTCAGTAAATCACTCTGGTTCTCTTTTCTCTCTATCCACTTCAGAATATGAGAAAATTTCTCTGGCCACTCTCAAGATCTAGCGATGGACAGCTTTCAAAAGACACCTGGATGTTACTTAATCAATATGCTGCAAAATAATGTATTGGTTAGTTGAACACACCTGCAGGATCAAAAGGTAGAAACTCGCCCAGCACCCCAAAGATTCCATCACTTTGGTCACGATTCGGCCACGTGTTGTTTCTAGGCCCTTGAGGTTTCTGGCCCAGCATCTCTGACATCATGTTATCCATGTAGCTGTTCACAAGGCCCAGGCTGTATAAATCAGAGCTCAGATCAGAAAAGGCATGGCTGCTCCACTGAGGCAGAGGGGAAAGTCCTGGCCCAACTGTCTGGCCTGGTGGCTGGCTGGAACCAGCTGGCCACTTACTGGGCAGGCGCTGCTGCGATCCAATGGGCTGGCGCAAGGGCTGATAGTGCTGCTGCTGCGGTTTCTGGGTGTGGGGCTGCTGTGGCAGCCCTGGCTGGAGATGGTGCAGTGGGGTGTGAGATGAAGACTGTGGTGGCGGCAGCTGCACAGCAGCTGGTTTCTGTTCTGCTGCAGCAGAAGAGGAGGCAACCGAGGTTCTTCTTCTCATCAGTGGAGAGGTTTGCTGGGACTTGCCCATGTTGAAACCCGAGAGGAAATCGATGACCTCCTGCATTTCCTGGTCAGTTGGTAAATTCATGCCTTTGGCATCCTTACCATCTTCTATTATGCCCCCCTCCTGCCTTTCAAGGAGCCCATTGACTCCATGATGGTTAGAGCTCTGCATCAGCTGGGCAGGCTCAAGAGCCCTTGGAAAGTTGCCAAGGTTCAAAATGCTTTGCAGTCGAGCATCCACATTACTTGGTAGTTTTACTTTGTCCTCTGAGTTGTTAGCTATAAAAAGGGTTTTAGAAGGTATATTAGGAATGGAGTAACTTCCACTGTTGTTTGAACTTGTACAAGAAGTTTTTTTGGTAAATCGTGATGTCAGCTTTGAGAAAGTCTTCTGCAAACCACCTGTTGCTTTACTGCCATTTCCAGATGGTAAGTCAGTGTGACCCCCAAAGTCAGAGATCTCACGTTGGAGCTGGATCTGAATGTAGGGCAATGCTTGCTCCCTGTTTAAACAAAAAGAACCTTCTAGTTTAGGTTAAAAAATTACTTAGAAAATAGTTCTGCAAAAATTAGATCAAAGATGCAATTAAGTTTTTCAGGTTAGGAAAATAAAAGCTATTCACAAAATCCTGAATTAGGCAATCTAATAAATAAATTCCTCATAACAGCATAAACAGTTGCCTTGAAAAAGTAAAAATATCAGTATGTCTGGGAAAAATTAAACTACTCAGAAACTAAAGTTTTTAAAATCTGGGCAATTCAATGAAAACATCAATACATAACCAGTAAGTTGAAAAAGTACTCAGTCTAAGCCTTGAGAATAAAGGTGGGATATAAATATTTCTATAAATAAATGAATTAAATGCTCATCTTCTGGAGTAGACCAAGCTGCAAATGCGTAACCTACTGAATTTGAATTCTTTTTCCAGAGAGAAATGGGTATGGGGAAACTCCATAAGAAAGAAGATTGGAAGACAGGCAAAAGCAAAAATTACAGGCAGAGTTAATTGGTAAAACAAAGAGAACATTTCTGCACTGAAATTACAAAGTCAAAATACTTTGTTTGTCTATGAATACTTTCCAACAAAGGATAAGAGGGGGGAGGTCTGGTCAGGTTCAGGAAGCCTTTCTCAGTGCTATTTCCTTGTACAGCACCAAGGAATTTGATAGCAGCACTTGACCGAGTTGAAAGGGCTACAGACAGGAACATTTTTGAGTGCTCATACTGTCCCAAAAACCTTCCAAAATAAAACAAACAAACAAACAAAAAACCATTTATTATGAAGCCATAAACACCTGGCTGGACAAAATGCATTCTTGGTTGTGAGGTGTCAGATGATTTTTCAATATGCTCATTATCAGCCAAGAAGTTTATGGATGGAGAGATCCTTAGGAACACCTGAATTAAGACCCCCAATTCCTAAAGCCTGCATGATGTTCTACTGCCCAATACTTTTTCATGTAAACCTCATTCCTCACATACAGAGACTGTTAAAATTCTCTTCTACCATTTATAGGTAATTTGACAATCTGCCCCAATTTATTCCCAGACATACAGATCAGCCTAAATTAGGGATGAGCCACCTGTGATTCCTGCAGATATTCTTTCCTGAAACTTTGCTATGAACCCCAGAGCCTCTCTTCATTTGTCAAATTTCAAGGATAAACTATGAAATTTCTGAAATAGTTTTACACTATTTTTTCATTTGTCCTTTTCCATCTTTTCAAATGCCCACTTGATAACCATGTTCTGGCCCCCTGTGCTCAGCCCCAAGACCTGGTCTCTAGAACTTAGAAGCTCTGGACTCCAGCTGTTGCTACTTAATGCCAGGTCAACCTGCAATAAAGCCTCCTCATCCATGATTTGATTGTGGATGAGAGGGCCCACCTGACCTGTATCACTGAAACCAGACTGGTGTGTGTGTCTGTGTGTTCTCTCTCTGTAATGTGCCCTCCTGGGTTTTGGGTGTGGCATTAGCCACAACTCCAGGGCAGGTATGGGGAGTGGCGGTTGTTAATCAAGAGTCTCTGATGGCCTTTAGGGGCGCTGTCCCAGACATAGCTGGATGGAAGACTCACTTTGTGAGGTTGGACTGTAAGGATCAGATGGGATTTCTGTTTGTTTACCTCTCTCCCTGCAGTGTAGCAGCAATCCTGCTTGATTCCATGGCTAGATTGGCAGTGGAGTTCCTCAGGCTTATGGTCCTGGGAGACTTCAATCTGCCTTTTTTTGAGCCTGGTATCAGGGGTGGCTTGGGAGTTTGTGGACACCATGGATGTGTTTCAGCTATGGAGGGCCCAACCTACGGTGGATGTCACATATTAGAACTAGTCTTTGTCTCAGGGCAGTGGTGTTATGATCTGGTTATGAGGGATGCTAACATCAGTCCCTTGCTAGAGAGAGAGATCACATCCTCTTGCCTCTGGATTTCTCTGTGTCCATTCCCACCCACCCCCACTTTAAAGCAACACTTTAAAGCAAATTTCTCAGAGGCACATAGATCTAAGATGTCCATGAAGCAGGAAGCTATTATGTGCATGCAAAAAGAACAACTGAACTGTTTCCCCACCATGTTAGATGCTGCTGCCCAGAAATTCTGATTTATAGTCTAAGTGACTTCAACTATCCCTGGACTAGATGAAGCTTCTCATATTCATTTTCATTTGAACACTCACTTTGTGTTCAAAAATGTATTATGCAGTGCCAGTACTGTACAAATTGCAGCCAGAGTCAGGCTTACTAACCTTCCTTCTTTCCAGCGATTTAGGTCAAACACTGCAGTATAAAGTACGTCTACCAGTCCTAACGTTTTCTCTGGATCCAGGCTTCTCTGCAGCAGAGACATTGTTGCAGGGTCTTCTTTCAGGCACCTGAGACAGGTGGAGAATCAGGCATTTATATCTTAAGATCACTAATGTTCTGATCACGACACAGGGCAATCTTCTGACTAAGGTTAGACAGGTTCCCAGTGTGAAGTGAAGTGAAGCTTCCAGAGATAATTCAAAACTTGACTATTTGATGGTTTGAACTTTATTTTTTTATTTCCTTCAATTTACTGTATTATGATAGTTTTGATGAGACTGTAAATCACATTGAGATATTTAATAACATTTCTTAACATTTTCAACACACACACACACAATGTCCTCCTGGGTTTCCTTAATTAGTAAATTCTAATTACCAAGTTGATGGGACTTGAACCACAATTCTGGAGCCTTCTAAACTGATTTGTGGTGCATAGGCTTCTTTGTTTTCAATCTGTGCTGTATCTACAACCACCTAATTGAAAAGAAAAATAAGTAAGCAACTGCCATTTTAAAACTACTGTTTCTTTAAAAAAATGTAAGTAGAATGTCCCTCTCCAAACTTAACAACCACCATGTTTTGTTGCAACCACCATGGCCCCAGGTGAGCTAAACACTGATCAACTGCATTTTAACCATTTCAATCCACTGCATTTAAACATTAAACCAACAAGAGATATATCTGAACGGTATTTACAATTGCGAGAAGGTGCTGAAATGAAGAATTGTTCACTTTGACAATCATGAAATATAATAGCTAAGAAACTTCAGGGTGTACTTAAAGAGGAAGAAATCACTAAGTATTTTTCAGCAGCTGATTATTTAATCTTTTTCATGCTTTTTTGAAAAGGTGCAAACAACTGAAGTCAAGGAATCCATTTTAATCCTGCTTACACTGCTACACAAGATTAGAAAAAAACAAATATTGACAATCATATTCCCCCACTTTTTAGCTAGAGTTAGGAGGAAAGTTATAAAAAGGAACAGCTTCACCACTACAGCAAGTGTGTCAGGGCAAGGGATACCAAGGCCTTCTAACACTCAGAGAACACTTGATTCAGCAGCCCTGCCTCCCCCTCTGGTCACTTGCATGACAGCTTTGTTCTCATCCCTCAAATGCCTCAAACTCTCTGCACTCTTGAGAATGCAGATTTTAATGGTATAATGCCCACTGCACTTTCAGAGGAAACAGAAGCACACACTATTCAACTGAACCTGACTCAAAACCTAGCCAATTAACCTTTCATACACCCAGCCTTGGAAATGACTTCCAGCAGCTATTGTTCTTGCTGTACAGATGTTTCCTCCTCCACCACCATCACCCAAACAGGATCTTCACTGGTACAGTTACCTAGAGGCAATTCAGTGGACTTCCTGATACTGCTTCTCTGGCTCTGGAAGGCACCAAAGGTGATTTCTGTTCAACTCACCAGAAACAACCCTAACTTAAAGAACGTTAGGGTTCAGGGTTCACTCAGTGACTGGTGGGCAAAGGTGGGCTACTCATGACTTTGCACAGGCATCTCTTTAACTGACAATTCTGTTTTTAGAATGGGAACTCTTAGGTTGAAGTGCTCACCTCTTCCTGAAATGCTAAAGGAAATGAGCACCATCACTAGAGAGACAGCTAATTCATCTGTTTCCCCACCACCACAAGTCGTTTCTCACACAGATAATCCTTCCCTTTCCCCAACCTAGGTTTGCCCAGTTGCCTCTGTTGCGTGAGCTGCACTGGCTCTGTTTTCTTCCAGGTATAATTCAAGTTGCAATTACCTTTAAAGCCCTACATGGCATGGGGCCAGGTTATTTGCAGGACCATCTCTCCCTAAGGGTACCTGCCCATACCTCTAGATTGGATAGAGAGGCACATTCCGGGTCCCTCCCCTTAAATGTTGTCATCTTGCAGGACCTAGGAAGCATACTTTTTCTGTGGCAGCCCCTACCCTTTTGACCTTCCCAAAAGCCATGAAGAGTTGGCTTTCTCCCAAACGTGGGGATAGGGTGAAGTCAAAATTGGAAAAGAGTGTTATGAGTTGGTTGGTGCCAGGTTTTTCTGTTTCTTTTTATTACTGTTTTTTGCTTTTATTCTTTGTATAATATTGTTTTATATTATGGTTGTGAGCTACCCAGAGTTCTGGTTTTAAGATAAGCAGCCATAAAAATATTTAAAAATCAATCAATCAGTCAATCCTTGTTTCTGTTGTCAAAGCTGCATGAAGTTCTCGCTTCCACTTTATTTAGCGGATTTAAGAACACAGTTTTTCTGCCTACAGGTAGCATGAACTATCAATCTGAAATATCAAGCATTTGTTCTAGGTGACAGATGCCAGCTCATCCTTCTTCCATGAAGTTTAAAATGGCAGTTTAGTGTAATTTATTTATTAGATTTACATCCTGCCTTTCCTCTAGGAGTTCAGAACACTGTAAATCCTCCTCCAATTTTTCCCCTGTGAGGCAGGTTGGGCAGAGGAAGAGAGTGATTGGCTAAAATTAGGCTGAAAAATAACTTGTTCAGGAATATAAGTATTTTCCCATGTCAAATTTAAAAATAAGCTGTTGCAATATGTAGACAGAAACAGCCCATTTGCACCTTGCAAGTTTCTTTTTCTCACAAGTCAAGGAAAAACATGGTGAAGTAGGTGAAACTAGTGAAACCTAGTGTTCTACACAGGGAAATGTGTACAAACTTCTGATCAGAACCACTTTGCTCTAAGTTATATGATTTCCCCAAAACAATGTGACCATGAAGAACTTGCTGGTTAATGATACTGCGATATGTGCCAAAAGCAAACTTAGTCCGAACAGAATTACCTACACACACAAGAGATGTATCAGCAATACTTCCAAAGATTAGAAAAAAAACTCAAGGGGGAGAAATCAACACAAGACCATGAACATGCTCATCTCTGGGGTGACAAAACAGAGGAGCTGGGAGGTTGTGAGGAGCAAAGTGAGGAAGAAAAGATCTAACTGGCTGAAACCCTACATACAATATTTTACTGCAGGTCCAACTGCTATCATTTAACGTTAGTCTTTCAGGACTAAATTATCTGCCTTGCGCTCCTGCCTTCCCTTTATTTTGGCACCTTCATACAATTGTCAATTCATGGCTACTTACCAGCCCAGCTTGTCCAAATAACAATTGTACAGCAGTCTTACAGGCTCCCCGCCATGTAGAAGGGCAAACTTGGTTCAGGACTTCTGTCACAGGAGAGTCATCTCTTGGGGTCATTCCATTATGGTAGCCAGCTTCTTTAATTAGTTGTATCATAGTGTGCTGCCAATATATATATATATTGGGGGGGGGAGAGATAAGCAAAAAACAAGCAACATAAGCATTCCCCAGTCCACCTCAATATTTTTTGCATTGCTGACATCTAGAATTCCTACTTACATTACTGTTGCTTAAGTTATTATGGCCCAAACCAATTTTCACCAGTTTCCCACAAACTTACTGCTTCCAGGCCATGCCATGACCCAGTCCCAGCTCCAGTCAGTCTATATGCACATGGACAGGATCAAAAGGAAATGCCAACGGCAGCTAGAAGCAGTACAAGAGAATGTTGGAAAGCAGTACTGAGTGGAGAGAAAGAAATGATGCATGAAACCATCAACATTACCACCATGTTAGAGAGATCTGGGACAGATTAAAGAGAGGTTGTTTACTTTAATTGCAAGTGGAGCACTGCTCCCTCAGTTGAAACTTTTCCAATTTCATGATAAGAATCCCGGAGACCGAGTGATAGCAGAGAAAATGGTTTCTGTATAATGATAATTATGACATTAATCAAGAATAGATATTTGTAAGTTTCAAGGCCATAATCGATTGACTAAATGTAGAATCATGGAAATGTAAAAAGAATTTGAAAAGAAGCAGAAGACTAGAAGGCAACTTAGAGGTATAATTAAACCTTTCAGCTTAGAGGTATCACACTTTTTAATGAAAATTACTGGTTTTTGCAGCCCAGAAATGGTATGCCTATTGATAGGGACAGAGAAAATATGTAGAATTCAAGGTAGACAATGCTAACAGAATTATAAGAATATGTTTTTGTGAGATTAAGCACCACCAGAGAAAAAGAAAGTGGGTTGTTTCTTTAAAATTAATAATAAAGAATTTCAGGCATAATTTGTCTTAAGATCAAGTAGGAAAATAAGTTTCATTTATGTCCCAACAATGCAAAAAATGGAGGAGAAATTAATAAAATAGAAGTCAACCAAAAATGCAAATAAGTGTCCAAAGCAAATTGCTTATTTTACAAATTGGGATTGGAGTCAAAATCTTACAGCTTTCGGGTACCACTAATAAAATGATTGACATAAACATGATTAGGTCAGATTTATTCCATCTTTATACAGAATGAGACATGGTTGTCTTCTACTATTATTGTTACTCATGCCCTCCTTAGTGCATTTAGATAAATTCTAAGATCAAACATAGAAATTAAAACAAAATTAAGACATAAGAAATTAAGGTAACTATATATGCTACCAATGAAGCATTATTTGTACAGGACCCTATTATATCTACCCACACAATTCAGTCTGAATCGCATGAATTGTATAAATTAACTTTACAAAATCCATGAGATACCCTTTAATGTTGAAAGAATCACCACAAAGGTGATTCAATTTCTTAAAAGATTATTAAATGTTTAGAAGATTTCCAAATTATTTTTAATCATTAAAATTTACCTGACAAAAATTAAGAGATACCTGCAAATTGGTTTTAAAAGATAAGGAAATCTGATATAATTTGTTGCTGCCTCCTCAATTACAAATAACTTTATTATAATCAGCTGAAGAAGCATCAATAGAAGAGACTAATTATCATCCTATAAGCTTCCTGAAACCAAATATATTAGTTATACAATATTACATTGCATTAATTATTTGGAATCATTTATATATTTGCACAAGTTTTAGTTCACTGCCTAGAGTCAACAGGCTGCCATTTTCAATGTGTATTTCTAAAAAAAAATCAGAATAAAAATAAATGAATATTTTGTCCTCAGAATTTAATCAAAATGGTTAAATGGTATGTTCATAAAGATCAAGTATCAGCCATCCCTTAGTTTCAGTCAGTACTGAACTGTGTCAGTTATAAGAGTAGACTGGGGCAGGTCAATAAATAGGATTGTTGCACTATGTATAAGAAAAAATTTACTTACAAAGAAATTGAGGAATCAGAGCATGGAAGTCCTGTTGAAAGTGTTTGGGTAAGAACAGATACACAAGAATGACACTACTGTGGAAGTTTAATATAGCCCATTTGGGCAGACAAAAGATTGAGATAAGGCCTTTCTACGTCAGATGACCATTTTTTCAAAGAGGCATGCAGTGGTGAGAATAGGGCATGTCAGATATCTTACTGGGAATCTAGCTCAGCCAGGAATCAGAGATCTAACAAATTCTTGTCTTCTCTTGCTAAAAACTTCTTTGTCAGAAAATGAAAGAAAAATACAAAGAGTTCCACTATTCTGGACTCAATGCTCACCAACAGGGAAAAGTTGGCTGTAACATGAATGTGATCAGCACCTTAGGGGAAAGCAATCATATCCAAATTCTGATATTCAGAGGAGGAGGTACTGAGAACAGTCAGACCTGCAAACTGGGCTTCAGAAGAGCAGATTTTGATGAATTCCAAAGGAAGTTAGGTTGGATCCAATGGCTTGAAATCTTGAAGGAGAACAGTGGCCAGGAAGATGGAAAATTCTACGAAACTAGATACTGAAGGTACAATCATAAACAATTCCTACAAGAAGGAAAAACAGGAGAAATCGAAAAAAGCCAAGATGGATATACACAGCTCTTTAAAATCCTGAAGAGATTATGGACTATAATTTTGCACATGGAACCATACTACATCTGAAATCTAGGTTTCTTAAAACATAAGGCATAATAACATAACAAAATATTAGATTTTGTCTGACTTGTTACAATAAGGGACAGGCTTTCTCAAATTAAATTGAAACTGCTGTTATTCTTCATTCTGATTCGTATTATATTGGTTGCCTTTGCTGATTATTGATTAGATTTTGACAATAGTTTTAAAGTGCTAAATTGATAAAATATCACCGTATATGCAGTACTAATTTAGTGCGTTGCTTTGAAAATTCTTATTCAATTTTATGCAGCTTGTAAACCTTTCTATTTTTTTTTCGTTCCTTTTTCTTCATGATTTCTTGATTGTTTTACTTTAACAGATATTTAAAAGTGCAAAGTAATTTTTTAAAAGAAAAAAAGGGAAATCTACAGGAAATTTACAGGGAGTATAGTCAAAGATGAATCCAAGGTCATTTCCAGTGGGTATAGCTCCAGTGCAAAGAGAAAGTGGTGATGATGGCAAGAAGGCAGAACTTCTTAACTCCTATTTTGCACCAGCCTTCTCTCAGAGGGAAATGGAACTCTAGCTGGCCATCATTATGCCACTGGGGGAAGAAGAAGAGAGGTTAGACAAGAGGAATATAAGAGAGAATGTAACTAATTTAAACAAATTTGGATCTCCAGGGCCAGATAGACTTCATCCTAGGGTATTAGAGGCTATAAAAGAACTGCTTTCAGTATGTTTTAAGAATTCCTAGAGGCTAATAAGGTCCCAGAGGGCTGCAGAAGAGTGAATGTTGTTCCCATTTTCAAAGAGGGGAAGGAAGAGGAGCTATGTAATTACAGACCTGTCAGCTTGACCTCTATACTGGGCAAGTATACTAGATACTGAAGGTGCAATCATAAACATTTCCTACAAGAAGGAAAGCAGCAAGGTCCTCAAGGAGATTATTAAACAGCAAGTTTGTGAGCATTTAGACAGGCATGCTACAATTAACAGGAGCCATCAAGATTTTGATTAACCTTATCTCCTTCTGTGATACAGTTACTTGTTTAGTAGATGGGGGAATGTCATAAACATAGTGTACCTGGACCTCAGTTAAAGCCTTTGACAAAGTCTCTCATGACATTCTCTTTAATAAAACATGGGGTAGAAGATAGTGCTGTTAGACAGACTCATTACTGGCTGAATGAACACAACCAAAGAGTGCTCAGAAATGGTTCCATTTCAGGGTGGAGGGAAATATCAAGTGGAGTGCCACAAGAACTCTGTCCTAGGCCTTCTGCTGTTCAACATTTTGATCAATGAGTCGAAGGGATATTTATTAAAGTCTGCAGATGACAGAAAGCTAGGAGGGATGGCTAATCCTTTAGAGAAGACTTTAAAAAACTCAACAGACTTGGGCAGCTGGCTGAAATATGAGTAGGATGGAATTGAACAGGAAGAAATAAGTTCTGCATCTGAGTAGAAAAAATAAGGGCACAAGTATAGGATGGGGGAGATCTGGCTGGCAATAGTACCTGTGAAAGGAATCTGGATGTCTTTGTCAACCACAGGTTAAACATGAGCCACCAGTGTGATGCAGCTTGGGTGTGCTAATAGGAGTATAAAGTCCAGATTAGTAGAAAATATTGTTCTAATCTGTTGTGCTTTGGTCAGACCCCATTTGGAATCCTGTGTCCAGTTCTGAGCACCACAGTTCAAAAAGATAGTGACAAGTAGAATGAGTTCAGATGAGAGCTACCAAAATGGTGAGGGGACTGGAAATCAAGCCCATATGAGAAGCAGTTAAAGAAACTGAGTACTTTTAACCTACAAAGGAGATAATTGATGGGAGATATGATATCAATGTTCATACATCTTCTGCACAGAAGTTTATCAGGAGAGGGAGTTGGACCAATTGACTGATTGATTAATTATGTGCCATCCAGTTGTTTTCAACTCCTAGCGACCACATAGACAGATCTTCTCCAAGACTATCTATCCCTAACCTGTTCTTTCATGTCTCCCAATGGGGCCCTCATTGCCTCTGTAACTGAGTCCATCCACCTTGCTGCTGGTTGTCCTCTTCTTCTCTTTCCTTCTACCTTTTCCAGAGAGCTGGGTCTCCAAAGTAGGATAATTTGAGCCTGGTCCTTTGTGCCTCAAGTGAGAACTC
This sequence comes from Python bivittatus, assembly GCF_059951505.1. Classification (NCBI taxonomy): domain Eukaryota; kingdom Metazoa; phylum Chordata; class Lepidosauria; order Squamata; family Pythonidae; genus Python; species Python bivittatus. The sequence continues at coordinate 1,853,638 of NW_028277039.1, forward strand.
TGGATTGATTTGTTCAATGATCCATCAGTTGTTTTCTTGGCTGTCCATGGTATTCTCAGGAGTCTTCTTCAACACCAAAGTTCAAAAGCATCAATACTCTTCCTATCCTGCTTCTTTTAAAGTCCAGCTTTCGCTTCCATAGAGTGTCACAGGGAATACCATGGCTTGCATGATTCTGAATATCTTTTTCAAAGCCTTCATGGCTGCTCTATGGAGTGGTAGTCTGTAGCATAATTCTTGACTGCTTGTTTCTTTACTGTTGATGGTTGATCAAAAAGGCAGAAGCTATCCAACACTTTGATATCCTCATTGTCAATTTTAAGCCTGGTTGTTCTTTTTTTTTAATTGCTTTCAATCGTGACCGATTCTACGGAGACTGCCCGGACGAGTCCCTGCAATTTTCCTGGCAAGTTTTTTTTGGAAGTGGCTTGCCATTGCCTCCATAGGGCGGAGCCCAGCTGGCGGTCGCAGGACATCGAGTCTCTTCCGTTGTGTTGTGTCCAGCAACTGGCAACCGATTCCCGTTTTCCCGTGCAAGGCGCTGCCAGCATTTTTCCTCCCACCGGGGTGAGAGTACCTATTTATCTACTCGCTTACGCTTTTGAGCTACTAGGTGGGCAGGAGCTAAGGGCGCAAGACAGGAGCTCACCCTGTCGTGCGGAGCTTGGGCTTGAACCACTGAAGTGTCGACCATTTCTGGCCGGCAACTTCCAGCATTATTAAGCTGCTGCACCACCGTGTCCCTCATTGGTTGTTCTACCTGTTGTCATTAATTTGGTCTTCTTTATATTTAATTTTAGTCCCATTTTTTCACTCTGCTCTTTGACTTTTAGTACGAGGGCTTGCAGATCCTTCGCATTTTCAGCTATCAGGGTAGTGTCATCAGCATAGCGCAAGTTATTGATGTTTCTTCCTCCAATTTTAAAACCATGCTCACCTTCTCTTAATATAGATTCCACATATAGGTTGAATAAATAAGGGGAGAGTATGCAGTCTTGTTGCACTCCTTTGCCAACCTGGAACCAGAACCATGTTCTGTCCGGACTATGGCTTCCTGACCTGTATGTAAGTTTCTCATGAGGACAATGAGATGTTCTGAGATTCCCACTTTTCTGAGCACATTCCCCAGCTTGACATGATTGACACAATCAAAGCAGCACATACTGACTTCTTTTTGGTATTCTTTGGCTTTTTCAATTATCCAGTGTGCATCAGCCAGCTTGAATATCTGGCATCTCTTTTTCCTTGTAGGGCTCTAATCTACATTAAATGATCCTAAGCATTATTTTGCTAGCATGTGAAATTAAGGTTATTGTATGATAGTTTGCACACTTTGATAAGTCATCTTCTTCTTTTTTTGGTATTGGAATAAAGAGTGACCTCTTCCAGTTGGTTGGCCACTGTGTCGTTTTCCAGATTTGCTGGCATAGCTTGGTTAGAACCTTGACTTATTTTTCTTCTGTTGCTTGCCATATTTAAGTGGGTATTTCATCAGTTCCTGTAGCCTTCCCACTTAGTAATGACCCAAATGCTGATCTAACTTCATCTTCTAGTACTAGAAGTTCTTGTAAGTAAGGAATACCTTCTAAGGTATCTTGGATGTTGACATCTCTACTGTACAGTGTTTCAGTATACTCTATCCTTCTTTGATCTCCTTTGAATCAGTTATTATCTGTCCACTGGTATCCTTTAGCATACCAGTTCAAGGTTGGAAACGCCTTCTGAGTTCAGAGATTCCCTGAAAGACTTTCCTTGTTTTTCCATGTTTGTTTCCATCTTCAATGTCTTTGCAGATGTTGTTGTAATACTGCTTCTTGCCTCTTCTAATAGCTCTCTGAAACTCTTTGTTAATTCCTTTCTGAGGTTTTTGTCTTTCTTGGCTTTGGCTTCTCTTCTCGGGATTTTCCACATTTTGTTCTGACATCCAGTTTGCTTTCTTCTCTTTCTTCATTTTTGGCAGTCTCTTTTCACGTTAATTCTTAACTTCTTTAAGTTCATTCCATAATTCCTCTGGTTCTCTATCAATGAGGTTCAGGACTTCAAAGCAATTCCTGAGGTTCTCCTTGAAAATGGTGGGCATATGTTTAAGATCATATCCTGGCTTTCTTGACTGGCTTTCTTCCTCTTAATTAGCTTAACTTGGAGCCTGCACAAGAGCTGTTCATGATCTATTCCACAGTCAGTACTTGGCCATGTCTTTGATGCTCCTCCACCTCCTTTTAGCAATAATATAGTCAGTTTGATTTCTACATAATCCATCTGGTGAAGTTCATGTATAGAGGCATTATTTCAGTTGTTTGAAGGCAGTGTTAGCTATGAAGAAATAATTAGAGTGGCAGAAATTGGTAACTTGGTCTCCTGCTTCATTTTGGTTTCCTAAGCCATATAATTCAATTACATTTTCCTCTTTCACGTTTCCAACTTTGGCATTCCAGTCACCAATCACAAGCAGCACATCTTGCTTGCGTGTTCTGTCAATTTTGAATTGAACTTGATAATCAACCTCCTCTTTTTCTGCATTGGTGATTGGAGCATAAACTTGACTGATCGTCATATTAAAGGATTGTCCACAAAGTCTAATCAATATTATTTGGTCATTGATTGCATTGTAGCCAAATACTGTTGTTGCTATAACCTTCCTAACTATAAGCAACATCATTTCTTCTTTGTTTTTCATGTCCTGAGTAATAAACAGTTTTTCATTTATATATACAAATTAAAAATCCCCTCTCACCTCTATGGATGGTATGTGTCTTCCTCAGTCTTGGGTACTCTACCAGAGGCCTGGGAGTTTGAGGGTTCTGTGCAGTATCTTAGCTGCCATTATGTGTTGGACTGTCTCTGAAGCCTCTCTGCACAGTCTATACCTTGGGTCCTGTCTAGTGTGATAGACCCCTGCTTCTATGGATCTGGTGCTTAGTGCCTGTCCTTGTGCTGCTATGATCAGTGCCTCAGTGCTGTCTTTCAGTCCAGCCCTTTCCAGCCACTGGTAGGATTTCCCAATGTCAGCCTCCTCAGCTGTCTGTCAATGGTACATTCCATTGTCTTGCCATGGCACTTCCTCTGCTTAAACTTCCTCCCATGTCTGCTGCTGCCTCAGGTATTCTCTCAGCAGTTAATCTTTGGGTGCCATCTTACTGATGGACTCCTGGATATTCCAGGTTTTGTCCAGGACAGTGACTTTGACACTCAACAGACCCCGCTTGCCCTCGTTCTGGCTGGTGTACAATCTCTGGGTGTTGGGCTTGGGGTGGAAACTTCTGTACATTGTGAGGAGCTTCCAGGTCTTTACATCAGCAGCCTCCATGTCCTCTTCTGGCCAGCTTACTATACCGGCAGAATATCTGATGACTGGAAGGGCATACATGTTGATGGCATGGATCTCGTTCTTCCCATTGAGCTGGCTCTTCAGGACCAGTCTTATCCTTTGGTGGTACTTGGATGTTGCTGTCTTCCTTGCCTCTTCATTGTGGTTCCCATGTGACTGTGGGATACCAAGGTATTTGTAGCTGGTCTCTATGTCTGCTATGTAGCCCACTGGTAATTCAACCCCATCAGTCTTAACTACCTTCCCTCTCTTTACTACCATCCGGCCACACTTCTCTAGTCTGAATCACATCCCAATGTCCTCACTGTAGATCTGTGTCAGATGGATCAGCAAGTCGATGTCTCATTCACTTTCAGCATACAGCTTGATGTCATCCATGTAGAGGAGGTGGCTGATGGTAGTTCCACTCTTGAACTTGTACCCGTATCCAGTCCTTGTGATTATCTGGCTGAGGGGGTTCAAGCCTATGCAGAACAGCAATGGGGACAGTGCATCACCTTGGTATATGCTGCACTTGATGGCCACTTGTGTGATCTGTCTTGAGTTGACTTCCAGTGTTGTTTTCCACAGTCCCAATGAGTTCTTGAGGAAAGTCTTTAGTGTCCTGTTAACTTTGTATAGCGCCAGGCATTCAAAGATCCATGTATGTGGCATTGAGTTGTAGGCTTTCCTGTAGCCAATTCAGGCTGTGCTCAAATTGGTCTGTCTAGACCTTAAGTCTTGGATGACTACTCTATCTATGAGCAACTGGTATTTTGAGCCTCTGGTGTTGTTCCTAATGCCCTTCTGAGCTGTGCTCATGTACTGGTCAATATGGTCCTATAGCTTGGCAGCTATGATGCCTGATAGGATTTTCCATGTTGTGGGGAGGCAGGTTACTGGCCAGTAGTTGGATGGTGCTGTTCCCTTGTGACGGTCTTTCATGATTAGCACTGTCCTTCCTTCAGCTGGGAGCTGGGAGCCTGCTGCTAGCAGCTGGTTCATCTGTGCTGCTAGGTGTTCATGCACTGCTGTTAGTTTCTTTAGTCATTTAAGTGTGGATTATGTCCAGGCCAGGTGCTGTCCAACTCTTCATGTTCTTAACCCACTATTGGATGTCTGCTACTGCGATGGTGACTGCTCCCTGTTGTGGGAGATTGCTGTGGTCTGCTTTCAGGTCCTGCATCCACTTTGCACTCTTCTCTTTCTCTCATATATTCTTCCAGTACTGTTCAGTTTCTGCTGTTGGTGGCTCTGCTGTTACTGTGTTGTTGCACTGCAGCTGGGAGTACACCTTGGATGGTTCTTTGGAGAACAGGGCATTTATCTTCTTGGCCTCTGCTTCTCTAGTGTATCTCCTTAGCCTGGTAGCCAGTGCTGTGAGCCTTTGTTTAGCAGTCTCCAGGGCTTCAGATTGAGTCAGGCCCTTGTATTTTTTGCAGTAGCTAAGTCTTATCCTTAATCTCCATACCCTTCTGTAGGTCCACCAGCTGACTAACTTCTGAGTTGCCTTGATCGTAGCCTCCAACCTAATTTTTGGGGGGGTGGGGGGGATGTACTGTGTTCTTCTTGATTGTGTAGCTAAGCATCCCCAGGATTATGATGTCTGTAGCATATACCGGTTCATTGGTTTGAGTTATAGTGGTAGTAGGGATTGCCATGAGGGCTCTACTGGCATCTTCTAACATACTATCTGATGGTACTTCTTCACTGAGCCTTGGTAATCAGTCTCAAGGGTTGACTGTAGCCAGTTTGTCTATGATCTTATGCCTCATATCAGCTGCTGTGCTCTGTAATGGAGGGGGTGGCAGTTACGTTCCAGCTTCAGGTGTTGGCTGCACGTCCAGTTGTTCTTCCAGGTCTTCTTGAGTCCAGGATGTACGTAATGTATAGTTGGTCTATCTCAAGTTGTGAGAGCAGCTTCACTATGTTGAGCATTGGGCAACTAGCTGTTTCTGAGTTAGTGTGGATGTAGGTCTTTTGTCCATCCATAGTTCCCTCACACATTTTGTATATCACCTCTCATTAGGTCTACTGTTGTAGTACCATTCCATCAATTCCAGGTTCTCTTGTCTCATCCATGTATGGTTTGTTCCAGTAGCTCACTTATTGTCAGATTGTCCTGGTTCCCCAACATCTGGCACAGGCCTTATTAATCTAGGTGACATTCGAGTTGGCATAGCTCTTAGTTCATGTCACTCTCATATTCAAGGTAGGAAGGTGAAGCGTTAGGGGGTCTTTGCCCAAGGACTGCTACTGTAAGGTAGGTACTAGCTGGGATTCAAACACTGGTCTCCCGTGTCAAAGGACAGCACTCTAACCACTACGCTATCCAGCCCCCCCCAATTTTTATTAAGAATTTTGATTATAATAGTAACATATAATTATATGTAATAACATATAATAGTAACATATAACTAAACTTATAAAGAAAGAAAAGAGAATAGAAAGGAGTAAAAAGTGCAAGGAAATAATAAAGAGAAAAGAAATATATAAAGAAGTGACTTCCAACCTTCATCACAACAAGAATAAACAAATTTAGTGACTCTTCACCCCCTCTAAGGTTACAAACATTTACATCTTCCATCCCCTATCTATCCCCTTCCATCCCTTATCTATCAACAAATCCATAAAACATTACCTTTTCAGTCCTGGTGTCAGCAGAAAGTCCATAAAGGGTTGCCAGAAGCAACAACATGTCTTGTTTTTCAAATAAACCAAATAAACCAACTTTATATTCCTTCCTTTTATTTCTAACAGTCTGAATCTTTAGTTCACTCGAATATTGTCAGGATTTGATTTCTCTTCTTCTTTGTCCCATCACACAGAGTTCTTCAAGGCTTTAACAAATTAAATAGGAAAAAATTATCCAGATCCCTCTCTTGATTTGTCATTTGTATTTCCCTTTTAAATTTTAAAGCCTCAGCCAGGTGTCTTTTGTAGATCCAGTGAAACATCCTTTTTCATTCTCTTGGCCTGTCAGTTGTACATCTACTTTCGATACCATTTCTATCTTGTCAGATAAAATTTGTTCTACATCTGTTATTTCTTCAATCTTTTGAACATAGACTTTCCACAGAAGCCGACATCACTACTGACATTGTTGACATTGTGGCTACTATTTTCTGACTCCATTCTTCAAAAGTCTCCTTCAGTATTTTCATTTTTAGAAGTTTTGCAACATTTTACAGGCTTGTAAATCTTTGCCTAAAAATGTTAGTCTCCTCTAGTGTTCAATTTTTGAAATCATGAAATTGCTTATCTTTGTTTTTTCTTGTAAAAAACAAAACAGAATCTATTTCCCATGAGAAGCTGTTTGTTCTTTATAATTAATTCCAAAATCTTATTGTAAAAGTTTCAATATTCTATCGGACCCTTAGTCCATTTATAACTTTTTAAGATCAAAATCTTGTTTAACTTTTTGCTATTTATTTCAGATTCTTTATATTCTTAAGCTTAAAATTTTCTTTTGTTCAGGATTGAAGGCAGACTCACCAGGCGTTTTCAGACTTGTCATTCTGAAGGTCTCTCACAGCTTAGAAGTAGTTAATAAGCAATTCCAAAAGTGATTAGAAAGTGAGGTTTGCTAACTTAGTGACCTTTAAAAATCTCCGCTGCAGTTGCAAGCAAGGTGGCTAATTCCGTCATCTCCCAGTGCTCAAACCCGTGGAAACCTGTCTTGTGGTTTCCTCATGAGGAGCAGCTATCCAGAGAACATGCAGATAATCTCCTGTCCTCTCCTTATTCGGAAAGTTTTCAAGGAACTGGGCTACTCACCAGTTCCTTGGTCCTTGCTGCGGTTGTCAGCTCCGTTTTTGCAGAGCAGTTCACCATACCTCCTCCAGCAGCCACATAAACAGTGCAATCTTCTGACTGAAAGTGTCCAGTCCCAGTCCATCTCAATTCACTGATGCTTAATGTGTCAAGTTGTAGTTGTTTCATTTCATCTTTCATTATGTTGAGCTTTCCTCTTTTCATGCTTATGTTCCACATTCCTATTGTAATTCTATCTTTGCAGCTTCACATTTTCTTTTCCTGTATGGCAACATCTGCAACTAGACATGCCAAAGGCTGCAAAGGTTTATGCCACGCCATAAACACCGTTAGTATGCTGAAAGAACCTCAGCTCTTCCTCAGCAGCACGTTGAGTGCCATCCGACCTGAGGGGCCTGTTATCCAGCACTATATCATCAATCACTTTATATTTTCTATCCATGTGGTTTTCTTGGTAAAAATACAGGAGCAGTTTACCATTGCCTTCTCCTGCACAATATAAATTGATGCCTTTGCCATTGTCACTAAAGTGATCCTTTGCCTCCGGCATCTTCCTATATCGCTGCTGCCCAATACAGGTGCCTGCTTGCTTTAGCTGGGATGACCTTCACGCTTTGGGTGACCCTGCTGGGAGTATATACGCTTGGCATACACTCCCAACCTTCTTCGCTCATCCCTCCCAGGAACACTCTCTGTGCCACAATGAGGCAGCACAGGAGGACTTGTGGGCGGGGGGGAGGTTGGACCAATACACAGAGGTAAGTTCAGGTGAGATGACAGGAGGAATGTCCCTGCAGTTAAAAATGTGCTACCCATCTCTCTTCAGACTAAGGCAAGGAGGCAAACCATGACCATACAAAGCCATTCTGAATTATTCAGAAAGCAAGAGGAAACTGTCAGAAAGGTTCAGGATGGCATGACACAAAGCAGAAAAGATGCCCATGTAAAATGGCAAGGAGGTTCTCTTGATTGAACATAATCAGTTTTTTGCCCCCAATTCCACTTCACTTTCTCATGAATGTACTTGTCCCAGTAACACGAATTTTCAAAGGCTTGCTCTCTGCCTATATGTTTTCAGCACAGAACTTTTATTCAGTAGGAAAAGATTTGATAATGCAAACTATTTGATTTAGAGCCTTACCGTTTTCAGCTTTAAGTTATCTGCTGCAGATTCATTGAAGGATATTCCTTTCAGAAAGTGGGCCCCTATCTGGATGGGAACTGTTGGCAGCTCACACTGAATCGGCTGAGAGGGAGTCTGTCTCCGTCCAGTCTGCTGGGCTTCGGCATCGCTGCAACAGCCCTTAAGACACAAAAGACCAAAGCAATACATAATTTAATTGACACTCACCAGACTTGCCTCTCTTAATCCATCTTGCCTGGATCCAGAGAAACAGGCTCTTACCTGCAAGCTTGCTTCAATTGCCTTTGGATTCAAGTGGAAACCAGCCTTCATTGCATATTCACAGTGACCCAAACTTTCCAAAGCAATCTTATATGCCTAATATATGTATAAAAAAGAAATAAATAAGTACCAGAACTGACCGTCTACTTCATAAAACCAGAAAAAGGAAAACCGCCCCACTATTCAATCACTCCTTAACATGGACCTGTGGTTATGAGCAGCCTAAACAATAAAGAAAATAATCACATCAGGGAAACTGACCTGTAAAGCACTGTCTGTTTTCAAGTTCAATTCTTTTAGCTGGTGCTCTGGAATTGCCACATTTTGGGAGCAGAAGAGCTGCTGGACCTCGATTCCAGCCAAACAGCCATCACGACCTCCTTCTTTCTCTCGAAGCCGTGAAGTGGCCTTTAAATAGGTTGCAGAAAATTTGAAGGAGACAAAATAACAAAATGACAAAAGCAATTTTGAATTATTTAGTGAAGTTAAATTTCATAATTTACATTTCATATTGGGACACTAGCCATGGTTTAGGAAAAAGATACAACAACTGCAGCTTTGCTTTTACAAACACAAGCTCTGATCAAAGATCCCCTCATAACGGTAGGCAAACAAAGTATCTATGCAAATATAACTTTTTTGGGGTAATTTTTACTGAAGAAATTTTTAAAAGAATAAAAAACAACATAAATTTTGAAAGAGAAAAGTAAGGAAAGGAAAGTAATGTGAAAAAGAAAGTGCAAAGAGAAGAGAGAAAAAAGTTATAAAGAAGCAGCTTCTGGTCTTCTTATCAGCAGTTACAAGTACATTTATATTTTACCCTCTCTCTCTAAGGTTACAACATAATTTCCTTCTTTCCATAGTCTACCCTTTCTAATGATCACATAAATCACAAGTTCATTTTTTTCTTTTTTCAGCAAAAAGTCCATAAGGGGTTTCCAGTCACTAATAAATGTAGGTATTGTCCTTTCTCTAATCAAACAAGTCAGTTTTGCCATCTCTGCTAATTCTGTCATCTTCACCAGCCATTACTGCAATGTGGGCATTTCAGAGTCTTTCCAATTTTGTGCATATAATAATCTTCCAGCAGTTATTATATATAAAAACAATATTCCATAATTCTTTTCTAATTGTCTATCTATTAGTTCCAACAAGAAGAGTTCTGGTTTCAATTGAATATTAATCTTTAAAATTCTTTGTATCACTGTATGGATTTGAACCCAAAATTGTCTGGCTTTTTTGCAAGTCCACCAGGCACGATAAAATGATCCTTCATGTTTTCCACATTTCCAACATAAATTTGAAGTACAGGTAGTCCCCAGGTTAAGAACACCCAGGTTACAGACGACCCATAGTTAAGAACGGAGCCTATTTTAGCAAACTTTGAGTTAAGTACACAATGGTTCAAGTTCATTACATAATACTACTTATACAGTATTATACAATAATACCATACCAGCTTACAAACAAATTCAACTTAAGAATAGACCTTGGGAACAGAACTCATTCTTAAACTGGGGACTGTCTGTACCTTTATACATTCTAGATAATTTTTCTGGAGTCATGTACCAACGATACATCATTTTATAAAACTTCTATTTAAATTATAACAATGTAAATTTCAGTCCTTTCAGTCATGTATTTTTCCATTGTTCCACCAGTATATTATGTCCAAAGTTCTTAGCCAATTTTATCATACACTCTTTCACTTGTTCTACTTTCATTTCAAATTTCCAACAAAAGTTTATACATTTTAGCAATTACATGTTCATAATTTGTACATAGTTCAATTTCTAATTCTGTCTTGTACTGTTCAATTCCAAATGTCCTGTTATGTACCATGAATCTTTCCCTTAACTGTGCATACAAAAACCATTGAAAACTAAATCCCTCTGCAGTCAATTGATCTCTTGATTTCATCTTATATTCTCCATGCTCTTGTTGTAACAACTCTTGATAGGTTAACCATCTCTCTTTGCCTGCTGTTTCTTTTTTATAAAATGTTTCCTGTGCTGAAACCAATAAGGTTATTTTTGGGCACAGCCTGGATTTATATCTATTTCATATTCTTTATATGGCACTCCTAACATAATGGTTTTTAAAATCTACATTAACTTCAACTTTATTGTACCACAGAAAGCCATGCCATCCAAACTTCAGATTGTGCCCTTCTAGTTCTAAAATTCTCTTCCCAGCAGCATCCACTCTTTCATCCAAACCAGGCAGCAGGCTGCAAAATACAATTTCAAATCAGGCAATTCCAATCCTCCTTGTTCCTTTGTACCTTGGAGGATTTTATATTTAACCCTTGGCTTTTTCCCTTGCCATACAAACCTAGATATAACTTCTTGCCATTGCTTAAATGGTACATCAGTTGTCAAAATAACAACTGTTGTTATTATTAACATCAGTTGGAACAAAAACATCATTCTAGGCAATACATTCATTTTTATCGCAGAAATTCTCCCTAGCAATGACAATTGTAATTTCTCCTATCTTAGCATATCCTTAATTTCATTCTATATCTTAATTGTTCTGAAATGACATACAATTCGCATTACAGTAACACCCAAGTATTTTTACTTTTTTCTCAACCTTAAAACCAGTTTTTTCCATCAACTGTTTTTGCTCTTCCATCCTCGTGTTTTTTGTTCACATCTTTGTTTTCTCATTATTTATTTTAAATTCAGCTAACACACCAAAATCCTTTAATTTTTCCATTAATATTTCTATTCCATCCAAAGGATTTTCCAGAATTATTACTAAGTCATCGGCAAACTCCTGAAATGTGTATGTTTCCCTTTCAATCCTCACTCCAGCAATTATTTTGTCTTATATCTCTATTACTTCCAGAGCTAAGATGAATAACAATGGTGACAAGGGGCATCCTTGTCTTGTCCCTTTCTGTATCTCACAAGGTTTTGTTAATTCTCCATTTACAATTATCTGTGCCTTTTGTGAGGTGTAAACAAAATTCACACCAAAGCCTGAATCTTCCAAAATTTTAAACAAGAAAGTCCAGTTCAAATTGTCAAAGGCCTTTTCTGCATCTAGAAAAATCAATGCAGTTTGTTTTTCATTATGTTGTTCTAAGTATTCCAAAATATCAAATATGTTTCTAATATTATCTCTCAACTATCTTCTGGGTAAAAACCCACATTGATCTTCATGAATAAAGTCCTGTAAAACCATCTTCATTCTCTCTGCTAAAATCATGGTAAATAACTTATAGTCATTACTCAATAATGATATTGGGTGGTAATTTTTTGCTGAAGTCAAATCTTGACCTTCTTTAGGTATTAATACTTTATTAGCCTCCATCCAACTGTCCAGTATCTTTCCAGCCTGTAAAATAGAGTTCATCATACATTGCAATGGTTATAATAATTCATCTTCAAAATGTTTATAATAAGAGGCTGGTAAACTGTCTGATCCAGGCACTTTCCCTATTTTTGCCTTTTTTATGGCTTCACAAACTTCCTTTATTGTTATAGGCTCATTCATTGTTTCTGTTTTTCTGTGATCTTCACAGAAGATCTTGGTTTCTTTAAATATTCATCAACCTTTGCCAGGAAAACAACTTCTCCTTTATATAATTTAGAATAACACTGAAGAAATATTTTTGTGTCTTTCAATTTTCTGTTATTATGGTGTTTCCATCTTATAATTTTAATATTTTTAATATTTTTCTCTTTTTCTTTCCTCAATTTATATATCAACCATTTCCCTGGCTTAGGGTTCTTTTGTTTTGCATAGTTCATTTTTACATTCATTTCTTTTACTGTTAACATGGACAATTGCCATTGTAAGAGTTTAATTTGTTGAGAAATAGTTTCTTTCTGCAACAATATTTCATTTGACCTCCATCTGAAGGAACTCACTTTCCTTCTAAATGCTAAAGTCACTGGATTGTGGTCTGAAAAGGTCTTTGACAGTATCTCCACTTTTATGGACACTAGTAACCAAATTCTTAGATATCCAAAACATATCGATTCTTGAAAAAGATCTATGTCTTTCAAAAAATTATTATATTCTTTTGCATCACCATTTTTGTACCTCCATGCATTTACAAGCTAATTGGGGGTTTATATACAACTCCATTTCTCTTTTTGGCTCCTGCTGAAATAAATTCTTCACCTAAATTTTTGCAAATCAAATATTTTGTATCCTTTTTTCTAATATAAATTTCTTGTAAATTTTCTTCTTTTTTGAGGAGCATTTGTTCCATTTATATTCCATGTTCGACATTTAAAATCCATATTTATGCCAAAAACTTAGAAAAGTCAATACCTGTAGCACCTAATTTGGTGTCTCCTCAATTTCTTGTGGCTGTTGCTTAGGGCCTTTTTCACTTCCATTTACATTTCTTCCAATTCACCTTTAAATTTTTCTAAGAATTCTCTTGCTTTCTGGATTGAATAAAGTGTATAAGAATATCCCTTGGTACATTTCTTAATTTTACAAATTGCATGTTGATTCTATACACTTTGTCAATTTCTGCCTCCATATCATCTTTATCCTATTCCAAAAAGGTTTGTTAGAGACTGAACCACCTTTTCTCTGGTGTCTTCTCCAGGATCCTCTGGAACTGCAAGTCTCAAGGAAAATTCTTTTTCTCTCAGTTCCATAATGCTACATTGTCTAAGTCCTTTTCCATCTCTGTTTATTATTTCTCTTTTACATTCTACAATTTCCACTTTGTCCTTAATTTGTTTAACTTCTTCCATAAGCTTTCCTATAGATTTAATTTTTTTGTAACTTCTTCAATCTCCTCTTTCATCTTTACAAACCTTTCTTCCATTCTCACTTCAAAAGCAACCAGCTCATAGATTTGACAGATACCTGCTTTCCCATTTCTTCAAACATCTTTTGTAATACTTCTGGAGTAATCCCCTTTTCTGTCAGTTGCTCCAATGATCTACTCCTTCCCTCACCAAGCCTTGCAGCTTTTCTGGTGGTTGCCATTCTTTTGTTTACAATACAAAAGTAAAAGTAAATCAATTATGAAGATGGAAGTAAAAGGCAAGCCTCTCCTTTTTCTTCTTCTTTCGCCTCTTCTATGCCCTTAAGGCTTTAGTCCAATCTATCTAGTTTTAATGACACAGTCGATCTCACGTTACACTTATCTCCTTGTTTTGTAAATTCCACCAACTGTCTTTTCCTTTTAATGTCAAACAATCAAAATTCCCACAAAGTGCTGCTCTAATTAATTCCAAATAGCATCAAAAGCACTTTTTATATATATTTCAATTCAATGAATTGCTATTAAAATTTTTAAACAAGAAAATACAAACTAATATAAAGTAGGGAAAAGAAAGAAAAGGAAAGAAATCAAAGAAAAAGCAAAAAGTGCAAGAAATGAAAAAATAGAAAAGAAAGAAGATATAAAGAAGTGGCTTCTGATTTTCTTCACAGCAGTTATAAGTACGAATACATTTTAATCTCTCTCCCTAAAGTTACATATTACTCTTCTTTCTATAATCTATCCTATCTAATCATCAAAACCATAAATCACAAGTTTTTTTTTAAATTTTCACGCAAAAAGTTCATAAAAGGTTTCCAGTCATCAATAAATGTAGATAATGTCTTTAATCAAAGAAGTCAATTTATCCATTTCAGCAAAATCTCAAATAGTACCAAAAGCACTTTTGCCAAAATATTAATATTTCAAATTTGTATAGTCCCCTTTATCTGTTTATAACTTTTTTAGTCAAAATTTTGTAAGCTTTTTGCTGTTGTTTTAAAGTCTTTATTTTCCTCTTTGCTTTACTTTCTGTAATTTGGAAGGAAGGCTGACTCACCAAGAGATTGTTCTCTTTGTCCCACTGTTTTCAAATACCTTTTTTCAACTGTAAATTGATTGTATCCGAAAATGATTAAGAAAATGAAGGTGTGGTTAAACTTAGCATCCTTTAAAAGGCTGCGCTTGCATGTGTGAGCTTGCTGTTCCTCCCTCAACCCCTTGCCACTCAACTCACAAGAAAACCACAGGGCTTCCATCCCACGGTCAAGGAACAGTAGTCCAGGGTGCAGGTGGGTGATCTCTTGGTCTCTCCTATATCAGGAAAGACTTCGCCAGCCAGAAATCACCGCTGGCCACCGTTCACTACTGCAGTGCCATCTCCGCTCCTTCGGAAACATCTGATCCACCACAGAACTTCACCTTAAAGCCCCTATGCAAATGTAACTCTTAATAATTTTACAAGGAGATGATCTGTGTACCCTCACAATCTGATGTGTGTTAACAATACAGCAGACAAAGCAGCAAATACAGGATTGAACCAGACCACGCCTAACTACATTTTAGAAAAGCCATCACTGAAGTCCTCTATATAGGCCATGTCTGTACAAGATCGGGAAGTCACATCACATACTTCCCTGGTCGATTGACTTATTCTGGAAGGGAGCAATAGAGATGTTTTAATCAGTCACCCATCAGCTATTTAGTCTCTCCAGCTGAGGATGGGAGATTTCACTTCTTTTCCAACATCCCATTTTTAATATTTTTCTCCAAAACAAGAGTAAATCAATCCCTGGTTGTGGCTGTGGTGGTTGTTGTTGTTCTTCATCATCACCATCGACTAAATAATTATATGCCATCACGTTAGTGTCAAATCTTAGCAATCACATGCTTAAAAGCTTGTGAACCCTTTTGAATTTTCAATATTTCTGCATAAATATGACTTAAAACGGGATCTGTTCTCCACACAAATCCTAAAACTAGATAAGAGAGTCCAATTAAACAAATGAGTAAAAAAACATTATACTTGTTCATTTAGTTATTGAGGAAAATGATCCAAAGCTACATATGTGCGTGTGGCAAAAGTAAGTGAACCTCTAGAATTATCAGTTCATTTGAAGGGGAAATTAAAGTCAGGTGTTTCAATCAATGGGATGATAATCAGGTGTGAGTGTGGAAGGTCCTGCCTTATTTAAAGAACAGAATCTTGGGTATTCACTATCAGTCTGAGCTTCACAATGCAGGTATGTGGAAGTGTGTCATGTCTCAAACAAAGGAGATTTCTAAGGACTTCTAAAAAGCAGTTGTTGAGGCTCACCAGGCTGGAAAAAGTTACAAAACTATTTCCAAAGAGTCTGGACTTCACCAGTCCACTGCCAGGCAGATTGTATACAAATGGAGGCAATTCAACACCACTATTACCCTCCCCAGGAATGGGAGACCAACCAAGATTGCATCAAGAAAAAGGTGTATAATACTCTGGGAGACTTCCAAGAACCCTAGGATAATGTCTAAGGCACTAAAAGGCCTCCCTTGCATTGATGAATATCAGTGTTCATGAGACCACCATCAGGAGAACACTGAACAACATTGTGCATGGCAGGGCTGCAAGGAGAAAGCCATTACTCTCCTATACAATATATAGGGCTTTATAGGTAATGACCATCAACTTGAATCACACCCAGGAGCAAACTGGCAACCAGTGCAGCTTGCAAAACAGAGTTATTACATGAGCATGTTGAGACATGCCCATCATTGCCCATGCCACTGCATCCTGGACCAGTTGAGGCTTCAAGGTGATCTTCAAAGGTAGCCTCATGTAAAACACATTGCAGTAGTTAAGCTGTGAGGTGTCCAGGGAATGAGTTACTGTCTGAAGGGCCTCCTGATCTAGGAAAAGCTGCAACTGGTACACCAGAGGGAGCTGTGCAAATACCTTCCTGGCCACAGCTGCCACCTGTTCATTGAGCAGGAGCTATGAGCCTAGAAGACCTCCAGACTGTGCACCACTCTTGAATGGAGAACTTTACCCCATTCAAGGTTAAAGATAGAAGATCCCTAGATCTGAGTGGCTCAAACACCCACAGCCACTTGGTCTTTGTAGGATTGACTGGGAGATGGTTCTTCCCCATCCACACAGCCTCCAGACACTGGGACACACCCTTGGCAGCCTCACTTGGATGGCCCAGGTCAAAAGATATAATTGGGTATCATCAGCATACTCAAAGAATCATAGAATCATACAGTTGGAAGGGACCTTGGAGGTCTTCCAGTCCAACCTAAAGATTGGTTGTCCAATCTTTTCTTGAAAACCTCCAGTAATGGAGCACCCACAACTCCAGGAGGGAAGCTGTTCCACTGCTTAATTGTCCTCACTGTCAGGAAATTCCTCCTCATTTCCAGGTTGGATCTCCCTCTGAGGAGCTTCCACCTATTGCTTCTTGTCCTACCCTGAGGCGCTATGGAGAACAAATTGATACTCTCTTCCCTGTGGCAACCCTTCAAGTATTGGAAGACTGCTGCCTAGAGTCACTTGTATAGTGAGATGGGTGGCATATATAAAATTGAAAAATAAATAAATAAATCATGTCTTGCCTCAGTCTTCTCTTCATTAAGCTAAATATAACTAGTTCTTTTAGCCATTCTTCATAGGATTTAGCCTCCACACCCCTTATCATCTTTGTTGCTCTTCTCTGTACTCCTT
This sequence comes from Python bivittatus, assembly GCF_059951505.1. Taxonomy (NCBI): domain Eukaryota; kingdom Metazoa; phylum Chordata; class Lepidosauria; order Squamata; family Pythonidae; genus Python; species Python bivittatus. Next base: position 1,870,568 of record NW_028277039.1, read on the forward strand.
CTAGGGCCTCAGCATCTTTTTTGTATTGTGGGGACCAGAACTGGGCACAGTATTCCAAATGTCCAGCTGGCTCAGAAGGATACTATGGTCAACAGTATCGAAACCCAATACATGGTCAGGGTCAGTGCTGCTGTGGACCTAAATGTCCACAGAAATGAAGTATCAATAGAGCCTTCTAGGATTTTGTCTCTGTTGTAAAACTAGAAGCATCCATTATCCCTCTGGTCAGCTGTTTTAACCACTTAGATGTGATGGAATGGAATTATGAAGGCCAGACTCAGGGAGAAAAACATTTTCTTTCATCTCCTGAGGCGCATGGGAAAGATAAGAGGATGAGACTGGCACCTCCCTGAGGAATTCACAATGTTGTGGCTGGCATTACTTGGGAGCTGGGGTTTCAGTCTGGGAAGATTCTTGCTAGAGGTTGTAGCTAATAAACATTGCTGGACTGAATTTACATGGTCTCTTGGAGTTCCTTGGGCTAGGCCTGACATTAGCTGATCAAGGAGAGTTACTGGGGCCATTGGGGGCTAAAAGTGGACCCTTTAAGTTTGATTGGGTGGGTCAACTTTTCTTTTTTTTAATAGTAATTTTATTAAAAATTCCAATTAAAAAGATAAGAACTAATACAAACTAAAATCATAAAAGAATAAAAAGAAAAAATAGTGCAGAAAAGAAAAAATAGAAAAACAGAAAAGAAAAAATATGAATATAGTAAAGAAAAAGAAAAGAAATATATAAAGAAATGGCTTCCCCCTTCACAAGTATAAACAATTTTAGTAACTTATCACCTTCTCTGAAAATAAAACAAATGATCTCTTCCTCCCATATCCCATGTATCTATAAACAAATCCTTAACAAACAAAAACAAAAACAGCAAAAGTTCATTAAGGATTACCAAAGATGATAATGTATCTATTGTAACCTTGATCAAATAAACCAACTTTATATTCTTTCCTTTTACTATTAACAAAAGAAATGGCAAACTAAAAGCAGAACCAATGACCATGAAAGAGCCAGTGAGTAGACCAGGTCTTCATAATTCCTCTCTGGACAAGGAGATGACTTGAGATCACCCACAAGTGCTCCAGAAAGTTGCTCCTCACAAGGAGATCTCAAGACAGCAGTATCCAGTGGGTTTAGAGCTCTGGGAGACAAGGGAATAGCCATCTTTTTGCTCAAACTGCAGTCAGCGCCTTCAAAAGGACAGTGGGTTCGCATACTTCCTTTTCTAATCATTTTCAGAAATTGCTTGTTAACTGATTTTCAGCTATTAGGAACCTTTGGATCAATACGTTTTACAGCACTGAGTGAGTTTCCTTCAATCCCTAGCGAAAGAAGTTTTAAATACAAATTTAAGGACTTAAAAAAAAATCATTTGGAATAAACAACAAAAGGGTGATTAGAATTTTGATTTTGGAAAGTTACAAATGGACTAAGGGTCCAGATGGATTTAAAATAAGATTTTGGAATTAATTATAAGAATCCTTCCCATGAGAAAATGCTTTTGTTTTGAATTCTCTTTAAAAAAAAAAAAAAGGATAAGACTTTGAAAGTTGAACACTAGAGGGAACCAGAAGGAACTAAAAATTACAATTAAAGGAGAACAACACTTAAATTTGACTTAGAAATACAAATGAAGCAAAATATTTTAACATTGGACATATTGAAGGATATTTTTGAACAATAGACCCAGAAATTAATTTTAAGAGTGTCTGCCTCTATATATAGGCTGTGTTAAAAGATGTTATGGAAGAGAAACAAGTTTCACTGGACAAGACTGAGACTGATCTGAAAGTGGTTTTAAAAATGACAGGCTACAAGAATGATATGGAAATAGATGCTACGCTGTACATACAAATGAAACTGGCTGATGTCTTAATAATTAAAAGGAATATACAAACAACAAACTAGAAGAGTGACCTGGATAACTTTCCTATTTTGGATTTACAAAAGAGACTTGTTAAAACTTTGAAGAATTTTGTGAGAAAGGACAAAGAAAAAATGAAAAGAAATCAAGTTCTAGGACATTATTTGAAGGGGCTGGGTCAACTTTCCTGTTGCACAGCCCACTAAACTCTTTGACCCAATTAAGCATGTCTTCTGAACATGACCACCGAGAAATTTTCTGCACATGGAAACCTAGCTGTCACAAAGATGACCAAAATCAATTCTGTGACAGATGAAGAGAAAGGCAACAATTTTCTGATTAGAGACAGAAGCCTGAATTTAGAACTGCTGACATCTGCACACAGCAGCACATTCCTACCTCTGTTGCTCCCTTCCATGACCGCACTGCTTCGTCTAGTTCAGTCGTGGGGCTTGCACTGGATATCTCACTCATGCTAGAATTTTTTCTTTCCTGGGCTGCAGCCTCAGTGAAGCATGACTGAGCCACTGGTTGGACTTTCTGCAAAGCCTGGGATAGAAACTGAAAATGAACCTGCATCACGGTCAAAAAGCAGCGTCCAAGTACCTGTGAAAATGAAAAAAATAGGCCACCATTAGGTCAGGAATGGGGGATTTTGTGCAATTATTTGGAAGTACTCAAACTAGATCTTCACATGCAAAATATCTGATTGGCTCCTTTTTGACTTTTCCCCCTAGTCCTGGAATTTCTTAGTGGTCTTTCACCCAAATATTAACCAGCCCAAGCACACTCAGCTTTTCAGTGGCAGCCCACTTCCATGCAAAAGAAAACACTGTTCACAAAATCATCCTAAATCAAGCTCAACTTGAGAGAAATTTTGTTTTACTATCCTTTATATAATTTTAAAATTAATAAAAGCATCCCTCTACTATACTGAAAGACCACTGTTTACAGTATTAAAATGTCAGGCTGTGACTGCAAAGCTATACATATTAAACTAGAAATAAGCACATGGAATATCATGGAATATATTCCTGAATAAACATGAGTATGAATTTCTCTAACCTGGAATGTTAAACTGCAGTATATATTTATTGAAGCCTTGATATTTTTTTGTAGTTTGTCAATTTAAGAAAACACATACTATCAATTAAGTTATTAAACACTACCATCCTCACTGTAATCATTAAGCAAGCAAACAGGGAGAGCAGGGAAGTTTGTTTGTTTGTTTGTTTATATGCAATTTCTATAGCTGCCCATCTCAATCCAAGTGACTTTGGGCAATGAACAATTTCAATAATTAAAACCATTAAAACCATTACAAATTTAACATATAGGCAGCCGAGAATTATAATAATAATTACATAAAAATTAACAGTGCAACCAGATAATGGGGAACCCTAACACTTTTGGGACCCCAGGCTCAGGCACAGAGTCATGTTTTTAAAGCCTTGCAAAAGGCTACTAGGTCAGGGCCATCCCAAGCTCCAAAGCAAGAATGTTCCAAAGGGCAGGGGCTATTGCTGAAAAAGCATGCCTTCTGGTCCCCACCAGCCAACACTCCTTGGCTTCTGGGATCCACAGCATCCCCAATCTACTAGACTGAATTGGACAGGTAGAAACTATTGGGAGAAGATGGACTCTTAGATAACCCAGTCCTAAGCCACACAGGGCTTTAAAGGTAACAACCAGCACCTTGAATGGTACCCGGAAGCACACTGGCAACCAATGCAGCTCCTGTAGTAGTGGTGTTACATGTGCCATATATCCGGCACCATTTACTACCCATGCAGCCACATTTTTTGCACCAGTTGAGGCTTCCAAATGGTCTTCAAGAGCAGCCCCATGTAGAGCATGTTGCAGTAATCCAAACAGGAGGTAACAATGGCATGAGTGACTGTGAGGAGAGCCTTCTGGTCCAGGAATGGGTGCAACTGGCGCACAACCCGAAGGTGTGTAAGGGCCCTCTTAGCCATGGCTGCCACCTGCTCTGAGTAGGAGCCACAAGTCCAAGAGGACCCCCAGATTGCACACCAGGTCTGCCTGGGGCAGTGCTACCCCATCCAATACCAAAGATGGAAAATCCTTATCCCCAGTAGGACCAAATACCCAAAGCCCTTCCATCTTGCTTTGATTGAGTCAGAGCCCATTGCACCCTATTCAGGCCCCTACAGCTTCCAGACACTGGGATAGGACATCCATAGCATCATTCAGTGGGCCTGGAGTAGAGATATATAACTGGGTATCATCTGCATACTGATGGTTTTTTTTTTTTTTACTGCGCTCAGTCGTTACCGACTCTACAGTAACTACTTTGGATGAGTCCTTGCAGTTTTCAAGGCAAGTTGTCAGAAATGGTTTGCCATTGCCTCCTTCCTAGAGTGGAGCCCAGCTGGCGAGTGCAGGAGGCGGGGTTTCCATTGCTTTGCGCCTTTTTCGGGCGTGCGCAGCTTCTGCGCTACTAGCAACTGCTCCTGACTCCTTTTGCAAGGCGCTGCCAGCATTTTTCCTCCCACTGGAGTGAGAGTACCCACTTATCTACTCACGTAAGTTTTTGAACTGTTGGGTTGACAGGAGCTGGGGAGGAAACAGGAGCTCACTCTGCTGCGCGAAAGCTGGGCTCAAACCGCTGAAATGTCGACCATTGCTGGCCGGCAGCTTTCAGCGTCATTAAGCTGCTGCGCAACTGCGTCCCCCATATTGATGGTACCTTACCCCAAACTGCCGGATCACCTCACCCAGTGGCTTCATGTAGATGTTAAATAGGAGAGGAGAGAAGGCCAAGCCCTGAGGCACCCCACACAATAGGGGCCATGGGCTGGATCTCTCCCCCCAATCAACACCAACTGACATAAAAAGAGGAAAACCAGGACAGCATAGTGCTGCCTACACCCAACTCCCAAAGCCAATTCAGAAAGATACCATGATCAGTGGTATCAAATGCCACTGAGAGGTCAAGAACAGCAAGGATGGATGCACTACCCCCATCCCGCTCCCGCCACAGGTCATCCAAGAGCGCAATCAATCCCGTTTCAGTTCCAAACCCCTGACTGAACCCTGACTGAAAGGGGTCCAGATAATCCGCTTTATCCAGAGGCCTCTGCAATTGCCATGCTACCACTCTCTCCACCACCTTTCCTAAAAAAGAGAGGTTGAAAACTGGACAAAAGGTGTCCAGATCAGTTGGGTCAAGCAAAAGCCCCTTAAGGAGGGGGCGCACCACTGCCTCCTTAAATGCTGGTGGAACCACTCCCTCCTTTAATAATGAATTGACCACTGCCCATACCCAACCATGTGTCCCCTCCTGTGTAGCTTCAGTATTATTCCCTCCTAGGAAGGACCAGATCACCCAAAATAAGGTCACTGGATGACTATCCATAGACACAATAAGAGCGGAGAAATATAACACAATAAGGGTGGCGAAATTAATGTTATCGTTTGTTGTTCATCACAGGAAAGTGGAGTTGGGGAGAACTGCTTTCAGGACCTGCAGAGGACATGCCATATCTCTTTTCCTTCCTGAAAACAAGAACTATCCATGCTGCAAGTACATGCTGACTGTCAGCCCTCTGATGTAGCCCATATCAGGAAACAGACTCCATTATGACTATTAGAAGCGTACTTTACTGCTGCAGGGTATAACCACAGAATCTTGAAAGTCCCCTTCTTATAACAAAGAGAATCATGGCAGGGCAATCTTGACCTCCTTTCTCACCATCTCCTCCCTTTCAGAGCTAAGCTGGCATTTACATAATTACCCTTACATTCCTTCTACATTGGCTGACCTACTGGAAGAGAAGGTGAAGGGGCTAGAAGCAAAACTGTCCAATCTCCAGCTTATCTGAGGAGATGGAAAATTCTTGATTTGGCATAGAAAGTTCTTGTGAGGGACATATAAGCACCAAAAGCCCCCAGAAGTTAGAAGAAAGCTAAAGAGAAGGAAAGGAAAGGTGGAGAAATGTGACACAAAGAAGACAAATCCCCTAAAACTTCACTCCATTAATTATCTCACTCTACTCTGCCTTGGTCAGACATCACTTGCAGTATTGTGTTCAGTTCTGTATACCCCAATTTAAAAAGGACATTGATAAACTGGACCAAGTCCAGAGAAGGGCTACAGTGGTGAAAGGACTAGAAAACAAGTCCTATAAGTCCTAGGTATGTTTAGGTTGAGAGGGACATGATAAATTGTCTTCAAATACCTGAAGGGGTGTTACACTATAGAGGGTTTGACTTATTCCCACTTGCTCCAAAAGATAAGACTAGTCCAGAAGATAAGATTAGAACTAATGGGATGAAACTTCAAGGATGTAGATACAGATTAGATATTAGGAAGAACTTCTTGACAGTAAGAACTGTTAGTCAGTAGAATAGGTTACTCACGGAGTGGTTTCCTCCCCTTCACTGGAGGTTTTTAGAGACTGAATAGCCATCTATCAGGGATGGTGTAGGGAATCCTGCTGTGTGCAGGGGGTTAGACTTTATGACTTCTTAGGTCACTGTTGAGGATTTTCTGGATGAAGAGCAGCTGCCACAAGTCTCAGGTCTTGTGGAAGAGGACTCTACAGCTCTGCAAAGGGAAGGGTTGTGCCTCCATCTTGAACAGGAGGAAGCACTGAGTACTACAATGAGACTGAAGTCACAATCTGTCTGCTAGATAGCCTATCAGGAAAAGTGTTCCAGTCTTCCTGGGATACATATCTGGAATGTGACAGAAAGGCTTCAAAGACTTAAGCCTACTGACAAATATCCCTTCCTACTGATCCATCTGGGAGCAAAGGACACAGACCGTGTAGACAGCAAGGAAGATGACACTGACAGAGGTATGTAGGAACTGTTATCTAGGCAAAAGGGGCTGAAACAGTTTTTAAGTCTAGAATTACAAGATAATATTTGGAACCAGCTCAGGAAGATGCCTCCCTAAATTACTTAATTTTATGAAGGAGGAGAAGGTCCAGCACCATCAGACTTGCAAGATTGTTATTTTCATGTCCTGGCTTCAGCAAAAGAAGAAAACGTCCATATAATTGGCAGGCAAAGTGCTGGCATGATGTGGGCGAGGCTTGCAGAGCAGCTGGGTGGGAAAACACATACTGTAGAAGGAGTGGAGCATCTGGAGCAAGGCTTGTGAAGACGACAGGAAAGATGGCAGCAGACGGGGGGGAAGGAGAGATGGCAGCAGACGGGTGGGGGGAAGGCAACAGAAGTTGGGGAGCAGGAGAAAGAGCGTGCATGTGCACAACAGCTTACTAGAGGCTGAGAAGACGATGTAATCCAAGTCAGACAGTCCATAGTGAAATACCACACAATAGCTTGAAAAGTACTGAGGGATGAGCCAGAAACTTGGTCAGGAACACACTGAGGTTGAAACAAGGGAGGAGTCAAGAGCAGGAATTCATGAAGCACAAAGCCAGATGCTGAAGTTGCTTCCAGCAATGGAAGGCAATCCCTGAACAGTTTAAATCATCTCCCCACCGAGTGTGCACAGCTGAGGTTTTCCTTGCTCAACGGTTGCCAATAATGAAGCACCAACTTGCTTGCAGAGTCAGTGTCTTGCTGCTTATTTATATTTATTTATACATCATATTTATATGGCCGCCCATCTTGCACAAGCAACTGGGCGGCGTACAACATTATTTATATATTAACAATTACTAATTTCTCTACAATTACTAATCTTCTCTACTTGCCCAGCAGCGGTCGCATGGAAGTTGGATCATCCGGGCTTTCTTCCTCCGCCGATCTTCCTGACGTTTGCGTCGCGTCTTCCACCAATCGCATCTAGGTGGGTCCAGCACCAGTTCCTGTTCCCCACGCAGAGCACCACCAGTGTTTCCTCCCACCGAAATGGGAGTACCTATTTATCTACTCAGAGACGGTATGCTTTCGAACTGCTAGGTGGGCAGGAGCTAGGGACGAATGACGGGAGTTCACCCTATCATGTGGAGCTGGGCTCAACCCGCTGGAGTGTCGATCATTTCTGCCTGGCAAACTCCAGCGTCATTAAGCCGCTACACCACCACGTCCCCTCGCTTGCTTGCGAGGCGCTTATTTTGACAGGATGCAGGATTCTCAGGCCAGGCGGAGGGGGTTGCCCTGCCTCTTGACACCCATATTGGCTAAAGAAGGATCAGTGCTGGCTGAGGAGGGGCCTGAGAGGGTGTCAGTGTTGGATTCAGTGGCTGTTGAATCAGTGGGCACAACACAGGGTAGGACCTGATCTGCCCGCATTTTGGAGCCTGACTCTGAGGCCATGACAGTTGTAACAGGTAGTCCTTGCTTAACAACCACAATTGGGCCCGGAATTTCCATCACTAAGTGATGTGGTCGTAAAGCAAAATATTAAATGACTGCTTTGCTTAGTGACTGCAATCCTGGCACTCCTGGGTGCTATCATTAACTGAGAATTGAGGGTTGTTTAGTGGTGGGAGTCCCACGTAAGGAGAGTGGGGGTGTCGCAGGAGGGAGGGGAAGGCCCTGGGAAGCCTGGCACAGGCCGCACACAAATTGGGGGTGTTGCAGCACAGTGCAAAACTGCAGCTACCCCTGGAAGTCTCAGCCCCCCAGCCAAGCAGCGCTTATGACTGCAGGGGCTCCGCAACTACCCAAAACACCTACGTCCTCCCCATCTATGCCCTTTTGGCCACCCTGCACAGCAGCATTTGGCAGCAGTGGCACTAGAGCTGGGGCTGAAGTGGAAGCCCAGGGCCTTCAGCAGTCTCAGCCAGCGGCCACCGCGCCTAGGCCTCTACTACAGCCCCTATGCCGCCACTGCCACTGAGAAATGCTGCCTCAAGCTCCACACTGCAGCCAGCCACCCTAGCACCATTGTGCAAAACCCCAGTTGTCACCAAACTTCACAGGCTCTGCCGTGCCCAGCTGACCGTCACCATTTTCCTCCCACTGCTGATGTGGCATGCCTGGCCTGATCCTACTATATGTGAGGCAGCTGCTGGCTATGCCAGGTCTTTTTCCCAAGGCTGCTCGCACCATTCTTCAATTCACGCACCCCATTCCTTCTCCAAATTCCACACCCCATTCTCATAATCCTTCGGAAACCTTCTGGTCTTCCCCAGGTCTCACGAGAACAAGCATGCTATTTGGAGAAGGAATGGGGTGTGCGATTTGGAGAATGAGGTCTTCTGAAGCATCATAAGTGTCAATCCAGCTTCCCTTAATATATATTCATCATATAGACTGACTAAATATGAGGAGAGTATACAGTCTTGTCGGACTCCTTTGGCAACCTGGAGCCAGTCTCGTTCACCATGTTCTTCCTGACCTGTATATAAGTTTCTCATGAGGACAATGAAATGCTCGGGGATTCCCATTTTCCTAAGCACATTCTACAACTTAATGTGATTGACACAATCAAAGGTCTTTCTCCAATAAATGAAACACATACTGACTTTTTAATGTTTTTTGGCTTTCTCAATTATCCAGCATGTGTTAGCAATAACATCTCATGTTCCTTGGCCTTTTCTAAAGCCTGTTTGAACATCTGGTATCTCTTTTTCCATACAGGGCTCTAATCTCTGTTGGATGAACCTAAGCATTATTTTGCTAGCATGTGAAATTAAGGATATTGCACGATAGTTTCCACACACTGTTAAGTCTCCTTGTTTTGGTATTGGAATAAAGATCAACCTGTTCCAATCTGTTGGCCACTATATTGTTCTCTAGATTTGCTGGCATGCCTTGACTAGAACCTTTACTGATTCTGCTTCTGCTGCTTGTTTTTCCATATCTGTTTCCATCTTCAGTGTCTTTACAGATGTTGTTGTAATACTGCTTCTTCTCTAACAGCTCTCTGAAACTCTTTGTTAAGTTCCTCTCTGAGACTATTATCTTTCTTGGCTTTGGCTTCTCTTCTCGGCTCATCTTGTGTCAGAAATGCAGGAACTGGAAGGGAGATAATTATTAATCTAAATTTTAAAAAATTAAAAACTTTAATAAAAATATAGATTTATGTAATTCTTGCCCAATGCTGGTCCATGTTGATAGCAAAGGTATTTCCGACCAGCAAGTCATTCTGTGTGCATGTCAATCCCAAGGGGCACTGCAAAAGATGGATAATTGTTTGAATAGCGCCACATTCACAATAAATATCCTTGTCCTCAGGAAGAAACCCCCATTTTTCCATTTGATCTTTAGTTCTACCCAAACCAGTGCACAGTCTATTTAAACATCTCCAAACTGTCCATTCCTCCTCCAAACCTCCAGGCAATTTTCCATTATTTTTATTAATATTATTATATTAATAATAATATAATTATTAAATAATTATTATTTCTTCTGACATCCGTTTCTTCATTTTTGGTAGTATGTTTTCACATCCATCCTTAATGACTTCCTTACATTCATTCCACAGTTCCCCTGGTTCTCTATCAATGAGTTTCAGGACCAAAGCAATTCCTGGTACAGTGGTACCTCGGGTTACAAACACCTCTACTTACGAACTTTTCGGGTTATGACCAGCTCTGGCTGCAAATACTTACCTCGGTTTGCGACCTCCGCCTCGGGGTACGAACCAGATCCACGGCCATTTTCCGCCGTGACACGTGGTCTGCGGCCATTTTCCGCCCATGCCACGTGGTCCGCAGCCATTTTTCCGCCCGTGCCATGTGGTCCGCGGCAATTTTCCGCCCGTGCCACGTGGTCCGCGGACATTTTTCCGCCCTGCCGCGTGGTCTGCGGCCATTTTTCCGCCCTGCCGCATGATCCGCGGCTGTTTTTCCGCCCTTGATGCGTGGTCTGCGGACGCCAGAACGGATTAACGGTAATTACATTGAACCTTATGGGAAAATTTGCTTCGGGTTGCGAACAAATCGGGTTGCGACCAGAGTCACGGAATGGATTAAATTTGTAACCCGAGGTACCACTGTATTCTCTTTGAAAATGGTGGGCATATGCTCAAGACCGTATCATGGAAATTGACTGGCTTTCTTCTTCTTTAGCTCAACTTGGAGCTTCCACATGAGCACTTTGTGATCTGTTCCATGGTCAGTACTTGCCCATGTCTTTGATGAGCTCCTTCACCTCCTTTATCAATAATATAGTCAGTTTGATTTCTATGTACTCCATCTGGGGATGTCCACATATAGAGGTGTCTGGTTGTTTCAAGACAGCGTTAGCTACGAAGAATTCACTGGAGTAGCAGAAATCGATAAGTCAGTCTCCTGCTTCATTTCGGTTTCCTAAGCCATATAATCCAACTACATTTTCCTCTTTCATGTTTCCAACTTTGGCATTTCAGCCTCCAGTCACAAGGAGCACATCTTGCTTGAGTTTTCTGTTGATTTTGAATTGAACTTGATCATAAAACTCATCAACATCCTCTCCATCTGCATCAGTGGTTGCAGCATAAACTTGAATGATCGTCTTATTAAAGGGTTGTACACAAAGTCTAATCAATATTATTTGGTCATTGATTGCACTGTAGCCAAGTACTGTTCTTGCCCTTCCTAACTATAAAAGCAATGCTGTTCCTTCTTTGTTTTTCATGTCCTGAGTAAATAAATGGTGTGGTCTTTTGACTGAAAGTGTACGATCTCAGTCCTTCTCAATTCGCTGTTGCCTAATACGTCAAATTTTAATTTTTTAATTTTATCTTTCACCATGGTAAGCTTTCCCATGTTCGTGCTTTTTATGTTCCATGTTCCTACTGTAATTCTGTCTTTGCAGCTTCGGATCTTCTTTTCCTGTATGGCATCAGCAACTAGATGTCCCAAAGGCTTTTAATCTAGCCACATCATAAACACCATTAGTACTCCAAACGATCCTCAGCTCTTCCTCGGTAGCATGTTGAGTGCCATCCAACCTGAGGAGACCATCACCTGACACTACATTGCCAATTGTTTAATATTTTCTAACCATGCAGTTTTCTTGGTAGAAATATAGGAGTGGTTTACCATTGCCTTCTCCCACGTAATATGAACTGATGCCTTTGCCATTGTCACTAAAGTGATCCTTTGCCTCCGGCATCTTCCTATATCTCTGCTGCCCAATACAGGTGCCTGTTTGCTTTAGCTGGGCAGTTGGGATGACCGTCACACCTTAGGTGACACTGCTGAGAATATATACTCTTGACATACACTCCCAAGATTCTTTGCTCTTCCCTCCCAGGAATACCCCCCCAACACAGTGAGGCAGCACAGCAGGATTTAGGAGGGATAAAGTTCATAATTCCTCTCTATTGTGCAACAATCAGATTGCACCTAGAATACTGCATTTAGTTCTGGCTTCTGAAGGACACAGACAAACAGGAGTGATATGATAGAGAGCAGCCAAGAAAATAAGGGGCAATGAAAGAAAAACTTAAGAGAATCTGTTTGAGGCATTGACCTAGAGACAAGAAGAATATAACTTGTTTTCTTGCTTTAGTTACAATGAAGGATTATGCAGCTGCATCAGATCTGATTACACTGACTACATCACTGAGGGTAAATTCTATTCAAGGTAGAACCTTGAATCATACAGAACTGTTCCAGAAGATAGGACAAGAAATCACGTGCTTAGATTACAAGCAAGCATATTTCAACTGAACATCTGAATGTGGCTGGACTGGATTGGATATCAGAATTTCCTAAAAGTGAAAGCTGTTCAACATTGGAATAGACTTCGAGTGGTGGTGAACCCACCTTTACTGGAGGTGCTTAAACAGAGGCTTCATAGCCATCAGTCAGGGATGCTGTAGAGGTAGATTCTAGAAAAGTGATGGCAAACCTATGACATGCATGCCAAAGGTGACACGCCACAATATTTTGGGTGACATACCAGCATTCACCAACACCCAACAACTATTCTCCCTGTTTGTGTTACCAAATAAATTGAGTGTGTTTTATTTGTATTTCATTTCTATAATTATTTGACATTTCTTTATATAATACTTAGCACCATACATGATTGGACTGTATTTTTTAAAATAAATCAATATGTAAAGAATTGTTTCTCTTTTGTTCAAGGGGGGGTGTGACACACCAGCAGAGTCAAATTAGGCATTTTCCGAATTTCTGACAAGCCAAGCCCAAAAGGTTTGCCATCACTGTTCTAGAGGCACTTAGAAAGTGTTGGACTAGATGAACTCTGTCTTGTCTGTTCCTTTATATTTCATAATTCTAAGTGAGAAGGTCTCAGAATAACTCCTTTCATCTTTTTCTTTTGTGGCCTGACTTTAATGCCTTTAAGCTGACGTGGTGAGAAGAAAGTGTTAGTGAAGTACACTAAAAGTTATTTTAAAGCAAAGCCATTATACCATTTTACTTGAAGCTAATGTTAAGATTGCTCTCAAACAGAGATCTCAGTCAAAAACACCTTGTAGCAAGGACGTGGCTTCTCAGATGTGGCTATGAGGGATTTCTGATATACCTCCATGAATTTATATCAGGTTAACTTTTGCCTGTAGCTTTTACATGTATTCTATGGCTACATCGATGGCTATAAATGAAGATCAATGACTACAAGTGACTTAAAGCTATTATCTTTAGCTTCACTGGTCTGGACTGTAGCAAGACATGACATCTGTTGTGACACAGTTATAACACCCCTGTTATTCCTTCCAAGAAATGATGGCCTCATGGACTGGATCTATGCAGAGAATAAGAAGGGTCTCAACCTTACTCCCCTGTATCCTTTTCATAAAATCACTGGGACAAGAATCTGGACTTGTAGTAGAATCCTAGACCAAAAGAGTCGTAGCACTATTTCAGCATTAACCAGTACCTGGATTGTTTGTTTCCTGGCCCAGCCACTGACCTGGGCAAGTGTTCTATCCCAGGAGACATTGGAAATTATTTTGCCTTTTTAGGTGCATCTGATGGAAAATTTACAGATGACTTTCCTGGGTGCAGCAGAAAATGAAAAAGTCTTACAGGGAGACATGATGCATTTTAGAAATATATCACCTAGTCACTTCATGGTTTGATCACTGCAATGCACTTTACATGGGGCTGCCTTTAAATACCACTCAGAAGCTTCAACTGGCCCAGAATGCAGCAGCAAGGGCAGTGATGGGCATGCTTCAACATGCCAATGCAACACCTCTGCTTCCCAGTATGATTCCATGTGCGATTCACAGAATGGCATAGGGCTTGGTTATCTGAGGGACCGCTGATCTCTTCCAATGTCAGTCCAGATAGTTCAATCTGACAGGACTGGTGTATTCTGGGTTCTTTTGATCAAGCAATGCCACCTATCGAGATCCCGGAGCCTTCTTTGTCATGGTGCCTACCTTCTGGAATGAGATTCCCCTTGAAATCTGGGTGGCTCCTAACATGCTGGTGTTCTGGAGGGCTTAAAGACCAGGCTATTCTACTAGGCACTGGGCTAGGGTGATTGGAGCCCCTTGCTGTGCATTATAGCTTTTCATGTTGTTGGCTGGATTCACCACCATCTTATTTAATATTTTCTATTTAGATTGTATATTTGTATTTATTCTTATACTGTGAGCCACTCAGAATTGATCTGGAATGGGGCAGTGCCTAAATCCAATCAATTGATCACCTGTGGAAAACTTACTGGTAACAGGGCTTTTATTAGTCTTAAATTAAAATCCTTTTGATACATTAAAAAGTTGTCACAACAACTTTTTAACAGCTATAGCTCAGAAACTGTTTCTTAGAATAAATATGCTTTTTTACAGACTCATACAGCTGCAAGCACCTCAAAGGTCACCTAATCCAACCTTCAGTATTTTATTCATATGCAAATTTAAATAAAATTCAGGTGTTCCAATAAAGTTTCATATGACTATCCTATTACAGATGTCACATTAAATACGCAGAAATAATTTCAGTTACTACTTTTGTCATGCACCTGTACTAACCAAAGAGGCCAGTGGAATTGCCAGTGGAATCTGGAAAAGAGTATGCTAGGGAAAGAATTCCGTTGAAATGTATTTTTACCAAATTAATTGATCCCAGTATTTTGAAGATTCTACAAAAAAAGAGAATGGTAAGCATAAGCTTTTCACAAAACAAAAGTACATATGGTGTCAGAAACCTTGCAATTATTATCCATTGTGCCTAGCTTGCTTGCTTCGGTTCTGCCATTACAAGAAGGGGGGGGGGAGAAACAGAAGAAGAAACTGTTAGAGGCAGATGCTATGTTATCTGTTCTGAGGAATGCCAAGGTCGTACCAGTGTGAGACCAGGAGAAACCAGAAAGAAGGACTATGGTCTAGGAAGGGGGAGTGAAGGGAAAAGGGGGTTAAGAAAAGATTGGCATGTGCGGACTTTTAGTTTCAGCAATGCTTTGAGGTTGTATACTTCTTAATAAAAGAACTTTACTTTGGACTTACTGAAGTCTCACTGAAAGCATCTTTATTGGGAAGTGAGTAGTGCGGGTTCTCACATTTTGCTGAAACTCCAAACTGGTTGGATTTCTACTCGAGGCGAAAGCCTAACGAGGAGAATCTACAGTAACAGACTTGCAGCACCGCTGAGCCATCACAATTGAGGAGGAGATCGAGGAATATGGAGCTACTGGCGGAGTGCAGGAAGACATCGACAGGCTATTGAGACCTGGGGCTTGGCTGACTCTAGCGGCTGATAAAGAATGGCGACGGGGCCAAGGGTGGAAGTCGTCCCAAGAGTTGGCAAGATACCGAGGTGTGTCATTCTTGGGAAAGGATCCTGAGGAGCGATGGTCCCTGGCTGCGGATGAAGTAGAGTCCACAAGGGTCGATGCCCTGGAGGGGTCCATGGGCCATATGCAAGCTGACGTTACCACCATTAAAGGCGAATTGTGGGCATTGGGAGAGTTGGTGACAAGATTGCTGATGATCCATGATCAAGGTTCCAGTGCTGAGAGCGTCTTTCCCAATGACGTGTATGGGGAGTGTGAAGAGCGTGTAGAAGAGGGGCTGGTCAGCGATGGGGAAGAGGGGCCCACTCCGGTCCAACCAGCTCAACCCCAGGCAGACCTGCTCAAATGCTGGGGTCTTATGGTGAATTATGGCGGTGACCCAAAAGAGCTGGCGAGCTTCCTCGCCCATGTAATCATCTGCATGGAGAACTGCGGCCACCTGTTCCCGAACGACGTGCAGAGGGTGGCATATGTGTCTCACGCTCTAGTGGGACAAGCAGCGGAGTGGCTAATTAAGATGCACGAGGCTAGAGCACCAGAGCTCGTTAACTTCAACCGATTCATGCGAGCGCTACGGAGATGATTTGAGGATCCTGGTGCTGGAATAAAAGCAAGAACCACCTTGGAAAACCTAAAGCAGGGTAATCGTTCCGTGTCAGACTATGCCCTGCAGTTCTGCAGCCTGGCGGGAAAACTTCGCGATTGGCCTGAGCAGTTTAAGGTGCAATGTTTCCAAAAAGGGTTAAGACCGGAGTTGTGGCAGCTGGCATATTCCTGGGCAAATCCGTGGACGGTAGAAGAGTGGATCGCCCATGCTGTAGTGGTGGAAGCTGACTGGATGGCCGTAAACCCCCGTGGCCACAAGGTTGCCAGTGCACCAGGGACCTAATCTCGGAGACCCAGAGGCCAGGGGAAAGAAGGCGGTCACGAGCAGTGAACCGGTGAGCGCGGCTGTTTCAAATGGGGAGAGCCGGGTCATTTGGCAGCAGACTGCCTGAAAAACACCATGAGCACTGGCAAGCCTCCAGGGAAGCCGCCGAAAGGTCCTAGGCCTGGGAAGAAAGGAACCATGGCTACGGGAGGAGACAAGGAATTCCAACACCCAGTGGTGCTTGAAGAGGGCTCTTCCGAGGAGGAATTCCAGGCGGCGGGAAACGCCAGCCACCTGCCCTAAAGCATCCCTGGGGGCAGGTGGATGAAAAGCAGTCTGATGAGGAGGAGGCTGAGTTGGATGAGGATGATGACGGTGTGTTATGACAGTTGGGGTGAAATTGAGGGCCCTGGGAACTACCCACAAAGCACATTTAATGGCCTTAATAGACTCGGGATGCACCCGTTGCTTAATTAATCCGGTTCTAGTGAATGGACTCGGACTGAAGGTGCAGAAATTGAGAACACCCATTGTGTTTAATCAGTTAGACGGGTCGCCTGTGGGCAGGGGGGCAATGCAGTATCGCACTGAAGACTTTGAACTGAGAGTGGGGACTCACCAAGAGACTCTGAAATGCCTGGTGGCCCCAAATGCCACTCATCCATTGATTTTGGAACTGTCTTGGCTTAAGCGCTGGAACCTCAAGGTGGACTGGGAAACAGGTAGTCTGGTGTTTAAAGATGGAATTTATACCCCCTTGGTCGAGATCCAGGAAGACGCCCAGCTGGCGGCGTTAGGGACGGCAAAATCAAGAGCACTCCAGCCCAGCTTAGCTGAATGTCAGGACTTGATCCCGGAGCAATACTGGGATTTGGTGGCCATGTTTAGCAAGACGGAGTCCGACCAATTACCCCCCCATCAGCCAATGGACTGTGCCATTGAGACTGAACCTGGGGTGAAATTCCCTAAACGTAAAATCTATTCTATGACACCAAAAGAACTAGGAGCTTTGAGACAGTTTTTGGATAAGAACCTGGTGAGGGGTTTCATCTAGCTGCCAAAATCCTCGATGGCAGCCCCCATGCTATTCAGGGAGAACAAAGATGGAGCCCTGAGACTATGTACAGACTATCAGGGGTTGAATGCTATTTGCAAAGAGAATAAGTACCCCCTCCCGCTGATGAAAGACTTGTTGGCTCAATTGTCGAAAGGCAAGATTTTCACAAAACTGGACCTAATTTCAGTTAACTGGACTGCTTATTTCAGGATGCGAATCAGGGAGGGGGATGAGTGGAAGACAGCATTCAGCTGGGTCCCCTGGGGTGTTTCCAATACCGCGTCATGCCGTTCAGGTTGTCGGGAGCACTGGGGGTGTTTATGCAATTGATAAATGAGGTGTTGCATGAATTTTTGTACTGGGGTTTTTTGGTGTACTTACATGATATTTTGATTTACTCTGAAACAACGGAGAAGCACGTGAAATTGGTGAGACAGGTTCTTACAAAAGCTGCTTGATGCTCAGTTGTATGCCAAACTTTCCAAATGTGAATTTCACAAGAGTCAGGTGGACTATCTGGGGTATCCCATTTCACAGAAGGGAATCGAGATGGATCCAGCCAAAGTGTGAGATGTAACAGGGTGGGAAGCGCCCAAGACCCGCAGGCAACTGCAGAGCTTCTTGGGGTTTGCAAATTTCTACCATCAGTTTATTCCTAACTTTGCGCAAGTCTCTTTGCCTTTAACTGACTTGCTAGAAACAAAGGGGAAGGAAAAACCCAAAGCACAAAAGCCAGGGGCGCCTCTGAACTGGACTGAGGAGTGTCAGGCTGCCTTCGATCAGTTGAAAAAACTGTTTACTGCAGAGCCAATTCTCAAACATCCCCATCCCGAAAAACCATTTGTAATTCAAGCCAACACCTCGGATGTAGCTATAGGAGTGGTTTTGCTGCAAAAAAACAGAGGAGGGAAGTCTGAAGCCTTGCGCTTACATCTCTCGGAAATTTACTGAGACTGAAAGGCGTTGGTTGGTTTGGGAGAAGGAAGCATTTGCAGTGCATTGGGAGCTTCTAACATGGAGGCATTTGCTAGAAGGGTCACCTCATCAATTTGAAGTTTGGACTGATCATAAGAACTGAGAGGCTTTAAAAGCTCCCAGGAAATTAACCCCCAAGCAACTGAGGTAGGCTCAGTTTTTAGATGCTTCAACTTTGCCTTGAAATATATTCTGAGAGGGAAGAACTTCCTAGCCGATGCCCTCTCCAGGATGCCACAGCATAACAGCCAGCAGGAGGGGGTGGTAGTCCTGATAATTCCAGACCCTCACCCAGGGCTGGTGGCTATAACCCGATCCTGAGCCAACCAGCAAATGAATGAACCAGTGGAAAGTTTATTAATTAAACTGAATCACGAGGTTGAGGAAGATGACTGATTCCAGAAAAACAAAGACTCTTTAACATATGACAAGGGGGCTTGGTGGCTAGGGGACAAATTGTATGTGCCTGAGGTGGCTCAGAAAGACATTTTGGAGCGTGGGCATGACAGTAAAATGGTGGGACATTTTGGATTTGTAAAGACTTTGCATTTGCTTAGGAGGCAATTTTGGTGGCCATCTATGAGGAAAGACATAGCGGAGTATGTAGCCACCTGCCCCACCTGTGCCATGTCTAAAAACCGAGTGGGGAAACCAATGGGACATGCTCCTCTATTCTGTCGGCAGCAAAGCTGGCTAAGATGTTTATACAGCACGTCTACCAAGCTCATTGGGTCCCTGATAGGATAATCAGTGATGGAGGATCCAGTTCACTTCAAAGTTTTGGAGAGTATTTGTGAAGCTAATCAGGTCGAGCCAAGCTCTGAGTTCGAGTCATCATCCGGAGACAGACGGATCCAGTGAACGTCTGAACTCAGTTCTAGAGCAATATTTAAGGTGCTTTGTCAACTACCAGCAAGATAATTGGGCTGAGCTCCTATCATTAGCAGAAGTAGCCTACAACTCTGTGTACCACAGCACTGGCTTCACCCCATTTAAAGTAGCTATGGGACAAGACTTTGTGCCCATCCCCAAATTACCTCAAAAACCTACTGAAGTAGCGTCAGCTGACGAATGGGTTCAACAGATGGCAGATCTTTGGCCAATAATCAACACTGCCTTACAAGAACTAGAGAGAACTATAAAAAATATGTAGATTGCAAACAGTCCCCTGAAAAACCATGGAAAGGGAGACAAAGTGTACGTCTCCACAAAACACCTCAAATCTACCCAGCCATCAAAGACACTCGCACCCAGGTACTTGGGTCCTTACCCCATAGAGAAGATCATCAACGAAGTATCTTTCTGACTAAAACTCCCAAAAAACCTTAGACAAGTACATCCTGTATTTCATTGCAACCACCTGAAACCATACAAAGAATCACCTAAATGGCATCCCACCCAATCAACACCTGATCCTATCATGATAGAAGGGGAGTAGCACTTTGAAGTCAAAGAAATCCTAGATGCTAGGAAGCACAGGGGAAGATTACAATTTTTGGTTCAGTGGAAACATTTTCCTAAATCCCTTCCTCCAAATGGGTGGAGGAAAAACATGTGAAAGCTCCGAAGCTAATTAAGGACTTTTATAAACGTTATCCAGACAAACCTAAGCGAATACATATATATAGTTTAATGCAACTCATTTCAATTGTTCTGTATGGTTATTGTTTTTGTTTTCCAGGTCCTCACTCCTAGCACCTGAACCAATCCTTTTTCCAGAGGGGCAGCATGTCAGAAACCTCACAATTATTATCCATTGTGCCTAGCTTGCTTGCTTCGGTTCTGCCATTACAAGAAGGGGGGGGGGGAGAGAAACAGAAGAAGAAACCATTAGAGGCAGATGCTATGTTATCTGTTCTGAGGAATGCCAAGGTCATACCAGCGTGAAACCAGGAGAAACTAGAAAGAAGGACTATTGTCTAGGAAGGGGGAGTGAAGGGAAAAGGGGGTTAAGAAAAGATTGGTGCGTGCGGGCCTTTAGTTTCAGCAATGCTTTGAGGCTATACACTTCTTCTTAATAAAAGAACTTTACTTTGGACTTACTGAAGTCTCATTGAAAGCACCTTTATTGGGAAGTGAGTAGTGCAGGTTCTCACATTTGGCCTTCTTAACTTTTCCCCTTCAACAGATTTATTAACAAGAATTGGTCAGAAATGGTAGAACCTAAATCTATTTAAGTAAAACTGTTTGTGGTAGTGGCTCACTCCTCCCTGTCCATTTCATCTAGTCTCCTCTGACATTCCATTACAATTCAATCATTTCCTTTCTTCGTATGAAGTTTAAACCTAACAGCTTAGGTATGCTGACTGACTTCTCTATGAAGTTTCACTATTTTAAGTATTAAGCTAAGATACAAGAAAATACTTGCACCAGTTAGTGTCTTTACAAAACTTCTTAAAGAAACAAGAGTATTAGTTTTGAATCCAATTCACTTAACTTAAAATAATGTATTTAATCTACATAACCTTCCATATGTACTTTGAAAATAGACTAAAGAGCACACGATGGCAACTCCATTCTTTGGGTTATGCCAGCCATGATAAATAGAACCAAATTGTGACTATAGAGCAGATTATCAACACATGTGACTAAATTTACAAAATTTCAGAACATACAACTCTATATACATTTAACATAGTGTTTTTCCCCTTCAAAATTCTTATACTGTTGCAGATTGAGATGCAGGAAGATTGAGTTTTCTTATCTTAAAAGACTGTCTCTGTGCCCAAACTATCCCCATTTGCATAAAAGGAAGAGGTTTACTTTTGCACAGAGAATGTAATAGTGGAAGAGATGCCGTTTTGGGGGTTTTGCCAATTACAACCCAATTTGACCTTGGTGGAGTGGGGAGATGGCAGCTGCTGAGCATCTGGGTCAGGATGGAACATGCATACATCAGGATGCATGGTGGACTTGTGAGAGAGCCAAGAAATTCTAGATACAAATTCATATAGTGATGCAAAGGATCTTAAAGATTAATATTGCTAAGAAACCAGAACTATTTTTAAAGATTATTTTATTGCTAAGAAACCAGAACACTTTCTAATTCATGGACAATTAATTAGAAAAGTTTCATGGTAGATTGATATTGTATATGGTAACTGCAGCAAGACTATGCACAATGATGGAACAATAATGAAATTTCCACAGTGGAGGAATGGATTGTAAAAACGTCAGAATTTGCAAAAATGGCAAATACTGACCTGTTTGGTCAGAGAACAAACAACTAAAACTTTTTTGAAAGACTAAAAACCTTAAATGGACTTTTTGCTGAAAGAAGAAAAGAATGAATTGTTGATTTATGGATTTGAAGATCGAGAAAGATGTGGACTAAATGAGGAGGCATGGAGATCTGTAAAATATTTAAGAGGGAGGAAGGACAATAAGATTGTAATTATCTCTTGAAAAGTTCACAAATTATTTATATATTTCTTAACTTTAATTTTCTTTTTTTTTCTTGCACTTTTTTGGATTTCCTTTTCTTTTTCCTTTTGATTCGTCTTTTATTATATGAAAATTATTAATAAATATAAATTAAAAAAAGAACATACATTCACGAGGGACAAGCAGGGTTGGGTGTCAAAGTTTCACTTGAGAGAGGCTTCTAAGAGCTTGGAAGAGATAACAGCCATGAAGCAAGTGTATATTAAGGATGCAACTCTGAATGCGATTCCAAATAGGAGTTACAGTATTGTTGACAGTTGGGATATGCCCCTAGCCCGTACTTCTTGATAGCAGTCCTCTACTTGGAGATAGGATGCACTTTTACAAGCTTCAGATGAAAAAGTTCCAAAGCCTGTGTGAGAAGTTTCAGTTAATTTTAAATTTGAGTCCCATATTTATCTCAAGAAACTGCAGTAGCTTAAAAGGGCAGAAAGATTTTTGAAAATTATTTTAATTACTTCTGACTAGCACACCAGTGTGATTTAGCAATAGTACCAGACAAGGACTGAGGAAAAGTTCAACTTCCATTTTGATACAATGTGGGGGATACAAACATAATCACATATATCATCTTGGGCTTCCCGAATGAAAAGGGGAACATAAATACAATAAATAAATAAATAACATAAAATTAAATAAAGCTGTCATAAGGCAGTTAAAGTTCACAATTAGGGAAAATCCAAAAAAATTCAACCTCCATTTCTACTCTACAGAAACATTTGAACAGCAATAATGTAGAATATGATCTCATCTAATATGAAGCCCCAAACCAATCGGGAACACAAAGCTACTATTTCCCATAACATTGTACAGGTAGTCCTCGCCTAACAACCACAATTGGGATTGGAACTTCCATCGCTAAGCGACATGGTTGTTAGGTGAAACATCAGGTGACTGCATCGCTTAGCGACTGCAATCTCGGTAGTTCCGGTTGCCATTGTTAAGTGAATGCCCTGGTCGTTCGGCAAGACAACTTACTGCTGGCTTCCCACAATCAAATAAGTGGGGAAGCTGGCAGGAAGTTGCAAGCCCCAGGTGCTGCCAGGTAGGGGAGGGAGTGAGGGGGTGTGTGGGTGTGTGTGGGAGGGTCGGGGAGGGTGTACAGTGGTGCAGTGCGAGGACCTCAGAACCACTTGGATTTTCAGCCCCAGAGCTGAAAATCTTGTTTGGATTTCAGCATGGACCTTTTTCAGGCAGCTCCTGAAAGCTCTGGGATGTTTTGTGCACGGAGCTTTGGGGGCTACCTGAAAAAGGTCCATGCTGAAATCCAAGCAGGATTTTCAGCCATGGAGGATTTTCAGCCCCAGAGGCTTCAGAAGCCTCTCCACTCTGGGGCTAAAAATCCTCTGTGGCTGAAAACACTGCTTAGATTTCAGCACAAAGCCTTTTCAGGCAGTCCCCAGAGATGAGAGGGAGTCTTCTCACCAAGTGGTAGCAGCTTGCGACCTTCCCTACCGGCTTCCCCATTGACTTTCTGGGGAAGCTGGAAGGGAAGATTGCAAATGGCGATCACATGACCGCAAGGCACTTGGCAACCGGTCATAAAGGTGAACTGACTCCCTTAACTTCGGGTACAGGTCGTAAGTCCCTTCACTGAGCACTGTTGTAACTTTGAATGATCACTGAACAAACAATCATTAAGCGAGGACTACCTGTATACTATAGCAGGCCTGAAGGCTTTTAGAGTCCCTTCAAGATACAGTGGTACCTCGGGTTACGAACGCCTCTGTTAACGAACTTTTCAGGTTACGATCAGCTCCGGCTGCAAAAAATTTACCTCAGTTTGTGAACTCTGCCTCGGGATACGAACAGGATATGCGGCCATTTTCCCTCCCGTGACACGGTCCGCGGCCATTTTTCCGCCCGACACGTGGTCCACGGCCATTTTCCGCCTCTGACACGAGGTCCGCAGCCATTTTTCCACCCGACACGTGGTCCGCAGCCATTTTTCCACCCCTGACACGTGGTCCGCGGCCATTTTCCGCCCCTGACACGTGGTCGTAGGGAGGGGGACTCTCCCTCCAAGCAATAGCCACCTCCCTGTCCTCCACACCAGAACGGATTAACGGTAATTACATTGAACCTTATGGGGAAATTTCCTTCGGGTTGCGACCAATTCGAGGTGCGACCAGAGTCACGGAATGAATTAAGTTCGTAAACCGAGGTTCCACTGTAATATCAACCTATTTTCTGTTCATTTTGCCTACATCAATACTCTGTACAGAACCACCAAAATAGTCCTGAGGATGTCAATTTGCAATAATCACACAGAAGACCACCGTTTCTTATGGATATTGCAAATCCACTGATAGAAACATAGAATTGTGGAATTGGAAATAATTTTCTATTCTAACCCTCTAAAATATGCAGAAGTCTGTCAAATCATCCCCAAGAGTTGACTGTCCAGTCTCTCCTTAAAAACCTCCCAAGATGGAGAACCCACAGCCTATGTACATAAACTGTTGTACAGATCTTACCATCAGAATGTTTTTACCTAAATCTGCCTAAGTGACCTTACTTATAAAGAACATGCAGCTTGGTTTCCTCACTATAAAAACATAGAAGCTTCTCCCAGTATCTGGTTAACATTGCCAGCACCCCGCTGAGAAAGGCCTCCTTCACTTGCAGATTATGCCTTCAGCATATCTTGAAAGGAGAGTTTGCAAGCACCCTGTCCCTGTGGTACTGGTCAAGTGGAGGAAATTATTCACTTCACCTCCACTGCCCCATTTACTTAGATTAGGGCAAATTATTGATGGTAAGTGAATTCAAGGGCTCAGACCCTGAACGGCTGAAATATCTTCTTGCAGTTGTGTTTCCAACCATTAGTAGTCAGGTTGCTACTTTTCCTTTGTTGTTATTTAAATTCAGAAAGAGTTTTAAGTTCTTAATCGTAGCCCTGGCTTTATCTTGTTTTGACCTCTTTGTATCTAACACTCTTGTTATTACTTTACCTTATTTTATTGTTGTTATGTTTATCCTATGTTACATTGGTATGACCTATGGTTATAACAATAAAACTTATTTATTTAAAGTTCACAGCTCTGAACACTAGAAGTAACATTTTAACCTTACACTCAGACAGAAAGACCAACTGAGAACAACCAAGGCTATCTATAATAAAGGGAGACATATTCTAACTTTATGCATATATACTTACACACTCCACATTAGAAATCTTGTGTGTATATTTAGTATTAAGCTAAAAGAAAATGCACATCTGACTATGTATGTCTTAATGCAGATGGCAAGGTAGCACATGTGGTATCAGCATAGCAACTATACAGCAAAAATAAAGTGACACCTGTCATTTTCATTTAGTACAGAAATGCCTGAGGCAAACTGTTGGGATGGATATAGAGAACAAGAATACAGAAGATTTAGCTAACAGTACTGTTACACAGGACAGTTTTGCAAATTTAGAACATGAAATATTTTTACTAGGGTTATTTTACAAAAACACAGAAGACTCATGAAGCAATACATGGCTTAAGGAGGGGATGTGAGGAAAGCTATTGGCAATATAATATATATAAAGAGACAGCACTAAGCTGGAACACCACAATCTTGCTATTCAACAAGCACTTATGAAAGAAAAAACTGATCCTTACTTTACAAAGACTGGATCCTTCAAAACCTCCCTGCAACAGTATTTTTAAAATCATATCCTCAAGATAACCTATTCGTATTCTTCCTCCTTTCTATTCCACAAACAGATATCATTTAAATTAGACTCCATTGCAGAAAAGCAAAACTAAATCCTTCGCTATTAAACTCAGAAAGCAAAGTCAATATAAGAATAAAATATTCTGACCAGGCCAGAATAAGATGATAACAAAGCAAAGTATCAACACAAAAACATACTGGCAAGATCCAGATAAAGCTCAGGGCCTGAATAACTCATCACTAACCCAATTCCTATAAGGTCATTTGGCAGACTCACTAGTTACAACACAAAATTTTACCATCTTAAAGGCAACAGCTGCTTTTGTACTTGCCAATAAAAGATCTACTTGGTCTATTTGATAGAGAGAGAGAGAGAGAGAGAGAGAGAGAGATGGATGGATGGGTGGGTGGGTGGGTGGGTGGCAAGGAAATGAGGTGGACACATGTACCATGACTTAAGCGAATCTTCTGACAAAATTTCCCAGAAGATGGCAAACTATGGGCTGTGGACTCCACCACCATTAGATGGAAAAAAGAGTTGGTTGAACAAATGCATCAAACAAATCTATGATTAGTATACATGTACCTAGTGGGAAGTGTCAAGTGGAAGCTCTGTGATATTTATAAATTATAAATAGTTTGAACAGCACAGTCAGAAAATGTGATTTTCAAATTTGCAGATGATACACATTTGGGGGGGATAGCAAAGAGAATGGTATCAGGAAGTTATTGACAAGCTGGAAAAATATGCAGAAAATAATAAGATGGGTTAGAACAAGGAAAATACACATGATCTACATTTGGGTAGGAAAAGAATCAAAGACTTAAGCATAGGATGAAGGGATGTATTGTAAGGCTCTTACTATCTGCCTAAAATGGAAAGTAAGTCTTTTTCAAAGGAATGGACATAACGTCACCTACGCTGAAAAATTTTGAGGACCACCGATATGTAGGCCCTGACTCACATTGCGGGAGAGGGGTCACACTTTGGGTCTGGTTTTTGTCTGGGGCAGTGGTGTTGTGATCTAGAGTTCAGGAATGTTAACGTTAGTTCCTTGCCATGTGCTGCTCCTAACTATAGTGAGGTGGGGCCTATTCAATCATCCCACCCCAGATGACTGGTGGACCCTATGCGGTTTCAGAGGGAGCTTGGGTTTCTGTGATGGGCACATAGTTCAGCTGAGGCTCTTGCCATAGCTTGGAATGAGCATGTGACAGGAGCCTTGGGCCAGATCGCACCCACGCACACTCTCTATGGCTGCAAATTTTGTAGACCACCATGGTTTACTAAGGAGCTCCAAAAGATGAACCAATGCAACAGATGTCAAGAGGATCGCTGGGGAAAAACAAAGAGACCAACCAAGGACAGGTAAGAGCCTTTATTAGGACTTACCTTGTGACAATAAGGACAACAAAGCGAACCTACTTGTCCGCTCTTATTGCATCAGTAGATTGCCGCCAGGTGGTCCTGTTTCAGGTGACCAGATCCCTGCTGGGTAAGGAGGAACTAGAGAATTCTTGCAGGGCTGGTGCGAGGAACATTCTCAATATCTGTTAGACAAAGTCATTCAACTTTGTTTGGAGTTGGACTCTGTCTGGGCAGGTCCTTTGGAAGTAACTAAGACACATCTGAACTTGTTATTTGGGGAGGAGTTGGAGCCAGCTGATCCTGAGGAAGTGTACAGGGTCCTTGTAGCTATCAGCTCAGCCACCTGTGTTCTGGACCCTCCTGACTGGTCAAGGCTGTCAGATTCAGCCTAGGAAGCACACACTGCTTAGCACAGAGCCTCAGTTGGTCAGTTTCACCGCCTCAGGCAATAGGTGATCAAGGCAGGAAACAAGGCAACTGCAGATAAACTACCGACAGGGGACGGGCAGTTAACTCGCAGCAGGGAGTCATCTAGAAGTGGCAAACTGACCCCAAACATGGACTGAAGCATATATTACACTTATACCAAAGGAGGACACTGACCCACAACAGGTTAAAAATTATAGACCTATATCTCTACTAAATTCAGATTATAAAATTTTTGCTTCAATATTGGCAGAAAGACTAAAAAGATATTTAAATAATTTTATCCATGCCGATCAAAACGGATTTTTGCCAAAGAGACAAATTAAAGACAACATGAGAGTAATTCTGGACACACTGGAATACTATGAGGCACACCCTGAAAAGCAAATGGCCCTGATATTTTTAGACGCACAAAAAGCCTTTGACAACGTGAATTGGCGATTTATGCTACTGCAACTGGAACAAATGGGCTTTGGTAGAAAATTTACCCAAGCCATTGAAACAATATATCATAAACAGACTGCAAAAATCATGATAAATGGAGATTTAACAGAACAGATAGACATAACAAAAGGGACGAGACAAGGTTGTCCACTATCGCCCTTGTTGTTTGTCTTAACACTAGAAGTGTTGAACAGGAATATAAGAGAAGAGAAAGAAATAAAAGGAATGAAGATTAAAAAGGAAGAGTACAAATTGCAAGCTTTTGCAGATGACCTAGTATTTATACTAGAGGACCCACTGGAAACAGCACCTAAATTAGTTGAAAAGATAGAAGAATATGGAAAAGTAGCAGGACTAAAAATAAATAAAGACAAAACAAAGATATTAACAAAGAATATGCTAGCAAGGCAAAAGAAAGAATTGGAAGAAGTCTTGGAAATACAGGTTACAAACAGGGTTAAATACCTAGGGATATACATTACACCAAGATGTAGTACATTGAAGGAGGATAATTATCTTAAACTTAAACGACAGATTGTAATAGATCTGACAAAATGGGAGAATTTACAATTATCAATGACTGGGAGAATATCCACTATCAAGATGAATATATTGCCTAGGATGTTATATTTATTCCAGACAATTCCAATTCGTTTAGGGAAAGAGTTTTTTGATGATTTAAATAAAATTGTATTGAAATATATCTGGCAGGGCAAAAAAGCAAGAATAAAGCTTAAATTACTACAAGATGCAAGAGTAAGAGGTGGGTTTGCCTTGCCTAACTGGGAATTATACTATCAGGCGACAAATCTGATGTGGGTAAAGGACTGGATAACTTTAAGAAATAATAGACTATTGACTTTAGAGGGACATGACCTGTTGTTGGGCTGGCATGCTTTCTTATGGTATAAGGGAACGAAAACACAGGGCTACTTTAGAAGGCACTATATTCGAGAGGCATTGTTTTTAAACTGGGAGAAGATAAGAAGACAATATTATTTAAAAGTTCCACGATGGATATCCACTATTGAAGCTTTTTCTTATCCAATAACATATAAAAAGGAACAAACAGTTAGATATACTGAGATATTGAATGAAAAGGGTGAACTTAAAACTATGCAAGCGTTAGAAGAACAAGGTATAAAAATGAACTGGTTTTCATATTTGCAAATACAATCTAGATTTGATAAAGATTTTAAAACAGAAGGTATCTATGATGAGCTGACTGTTTTAGATAAAATTTTGATGGGCACTGATGAAAAGGTGATTAAAAAACTTTATGGACATTTACTAGAATTTAAGATGGAGGAAGAACAGGTTAAAGATACAATGATTGCATGGGGGAAAAATTTTGGATATGGAATTGATTTAGAGAAGTGGCAAAAACTATGGTCTCAAAACTATAAAATGACAATGTCAACTGCATATAAAGAAAACTTGTATAAGATGTTTTACAGGTGGCATTTACCTCCAGCAAGGATTGCGAGAATGTATAAGAACAAGTCTGATAAATGTTGGAAGTGTCATCAGAAGCCCGGTACATATTACCATATGTGGTGGACATGTCCAGAAGCTAAAAGATATTGGACTAAAATCCACACATGGTTGGAAAAAATGACAAAACAACATATAGACTTTAAACCAGAGACATTTCTATTAGGAATTATACCTGAAACATATAGTAAAGAACTGAAATATTTGATTGTAAATGTTTTGACAGCGGCTAGAATTGTATTTGCTAAAAACTGGAAAAATGAAAAAGTACCTATGCAGGAGGAAGTTATTAAGAAAATTATGGAATGTGCAGAGATGAGTAAATTAACATTTGAAATTAGAGAGCAAGAAGATAAACAATTCTATATGATATGGGATCTGTTTTATCAATGGTTGGATGAAAAGATATAGTAATGTAATAGATCAGCAAATTATATAATAGAAACTTGACAAACTGATACAAATTACTATATATATATATATATATATATATATAATCAATGGATAAAAATGATATAAATCTTATTATGAAAGCTGATGTTATAGACTAGTAACAAATGAATAATAATTGATAATTGATAAATATATAAATATATGTTAGATAGATGACATGAGATTCTATATAAATGATGAGTGAAGACTATGAAAGGATGGCACAAATGATTGGTAACTGGCTGACACACGGTTTAAAATGGAAGATGGTTTTTTTTAATGTTTTTTATGTTATTGTTTGTATGTGTTTGTTGTAAAAAATAAAAAAAATATAGAAGTGGCAAACTGGAGCACAGCTGGCTCCCCAGGTGCCTCAGGCAACTCCGGCTTACCATACACCAGGAGCAGAGCAATCCAGAGGCAATCAGAAACCAGATTAAAACAGCCACTCCAACTCACCATAAGAAAAGCTCCAGGAATGCAAGGGCAAGGCAGACAAAAGAAGAAGATTACAACACAACAGAAACCGGCTGAATCTGCCATCAGGGCAGGAAGGAAGATCACAACGGACAGATGGGTAGCCCAGGGCAAGGGAAAGGGACGGAACCGAGGGGTACTGTGGGTAGGGGGGAACCCTATAAAACTATTGTAAGAAACTGTGCAAGGCCAATCCTGTCTTTGTCTGTAACCGCTGCGCATTATGCCTGAATAAACTAGCTTTCATCCGAGCCTGTGCCTCACAAAGTTTCTGTTCAGCGGTGAATGCAGCGAACCTTACAAAGGCCTCCCGAAGGCAGCATATGGTCGGGTCCAAGTGATGGTTAATTGCCTCTGATGAAAGGGGCAGTGCCACCTGCCTTGAAGGAGGCCATCCTTAGACCCCACAGGGTTTGATAACTTTTGTCCAGTCTCCAACCTTCCTTTTTTAGGGAAGGTTGTTGAAAGGGTAGTTGGCACATAGCTGCAGAAGGCCCTGGATGAAGTAAATTATCTGGACCCTCTTCAGTCTGGGTTCAGGCCAGGATACATTTGAGACGATATTGATCGCACTTGTGGATGACCTCTGGAGGGTTAGGATGGAGGTGGTATAACTCTCCTGGCCCTCCTGGATCTCTCGACAGCTTTCAATACCATTGAGCATGGTATCGATTGGACCAGCTCTGGGGACTGGGAATGGGAGGCACTGTTTTATAGTGGTTCTCCTCTTTTCTCCATGGCCGGCTCTGGTCAGTGTTTACTGGGGGGAGAGGTTGAGTCCTAGGCCCCTGCAGCATCAGGTGCCTCAGGGGTTGGATCTATCACCATTCATCTTTAACATCTACAAGAAACCGCTGGGTGAGGTCATTCAATGGCACAGGGCGTGGTATCACCAATGTGCTGATGATACTCAGTTATACATCTCTACCCCTAGCAGATCGGGGATGCTGTTGAGCTGCTGACCAATCCCTGGAGACTATGAGGGTCTGGATGACTCTGCTCTAGCAAGACATAATGGCTTGGGGTTTTGGCTGCCCAAGGTCTGGTAATGTAACATCTTTGATCCTCGACTTCCCCAGAGTTTGCACTTCCTGGGACAGACTTGGTGTGTAATTTGGGGGTCCTTGTGGCTCCTGATTGAGGAGCAGATGGCAACCATGGCTAGGGGGGCCTTTGCACTGATTCATTTTGTGCATCAACTGCACCCATCCCTAGACAGAGACACCTTGCTCACAGTCACTCATGCCCTGGTCACTTCCTGGTTGGATTCCTGCAATGTGCTTTACATGGGTTGAAGACCACCCAAAAGTTACAACTGGTGCTGAATGTGGAGGCGTCCACAGTGTTGGGCACCTCTCAGTTTGCCCATATTGCACTGTTATTGTGTAAGCTACATTGGCTCCCAATTTCTTTCCAGCTGCAATTCAAGGTGCTGGTTATCATTTTTAAAGCCCTACATGGTATGGGACCAGGTTATTTATTATCTCCCTGCCTGCACCACCAAGTTGGATAGAGAGGGCATGCTCCAGGTTTCTTTCCTTAAATGTTGCCATCTAGTGGGACTTAGGAAGCATACCTTTTCCACAGTAGTCCCTGTCTTGTGGAACACCCTTCCCCCAGGGATCTGGAAGGCCCCTATCCTCTTAACCTTCTGGAAGGCCATTAAGAGTAGGGTCTTCCCCCTGTCACTGGGATAGGGTGAGATGAGAGCCTGTGGAAGGTTTTCTTGGAGACATTCAAAGAGGATGGCTAAGGCACTGAGTTTTTGTTTTTATTGTTTCTTGATCTTACTGTTGTTGTAAGCTGCCCAGAGTTGTGTTCTAAGATGGGCAGCCATACTGTACAAATCTTTAAATCAATCAATCAATCAATCAATCAATCAATCAATCAATCAATCAAGGCAAATTCTTCTTAAAATGATACCTGGTCTATGGCATTACCACAGATTTCCTTTTTATGATTCAAAGGCCTTTTGGCAAACACCATCACTTTGGACTTGCTATAATTGATGGTCTTTCCTACAAGAAGAAGCTAAAGTTCAAAGCAATTTTCACATCTCTGTAAGAGACTATGACAGAAGTACTGTACTGTTGCATAAAGTAAGATAGTGCTGTGTCTGCCAGCTAATTTAGGACAGTGGAAGTCTGGATTGTCCAGTCTATTACTGTGTAATATAAAGATGAAATAATGCTGGAACTAAGATGCATCCTTTCTGGACTTCTCTCATGGTATCATATCTGATAGTCTTCTCAGGGCTTCATTTAACCTATGGGAGGTATTACTATAGTGAATGGGGAAATGTAAACATAGGTCAACTAACTTACACTAACTAGCTAACACTGGTACCCACCAATCATTAGATTTAAAAAATCAGGTGGATGGAATCCCAGATTTAAATTGGACAATTAACTTGGCAACTTCTGGAGTTGTAACCGATGGGTTACTCTGGGAATAAAAAAGAAGAAAGTAGGATGATTAACATCTGCAGTGTATAACATTTTATAAGTCATTCTGTAGATCAAGTTCTCTGATGTTAAAGGAACTGAGTAGGAATTCAGAGAAGACCAAAGAGAGATGTGATAGACTTCAGATATTTAAAGGGTTCCCATATGCAGTGGAACCTCGGGTTACGAATTTAATTCGTTCCGTGACTCTGGTCGCACCCCGAATTGGTCGCAACCCGAAGGAAATTTCCCCATAAGGTTCAGTGTAATTACCGTTAATCCGTTCTGGCGTGGAGGACAGGGAGGTGGCTATTGCTTGGAGGGAGAGTCCCCCTCCCTACAACCACGTGTCAGGGGCGGAAAATGGCCGCGGACGTGTCAGGGGCGGAAAAATGGCCGCGGACCACGTGTCGGGCGGAAAAATGGCCGCGGACCACGTGTCGGGCGGAAAAATGGCCGCGGACCACATGTCAGGGGCGGAAAAATGGCCGCGGACCACGAGTCAGGGACGGGAAAATGGCTGCGGACCACGTGTCAGGGGTGGAAAATGGCCGCGGACCACGTGTCAGGGGCGGAAAATGGTCGCGGACCACGTGTCAGGGGCGGAAAATGGCCGCGGACCACGTGTCAGGGGCGGAAAAATGGCCGCGGACCACATGTCAGGGGTGGAAAAATGGCCGCGGACCACGTGTCAGGGGCGGAAAATGGCCGCATATCCTGTTCGTACCCCGAGGCGGAGTTCGCAAACCGAGGTAAATTTTTGTGGCCGGAGGTGGTCGTAACCCGAAAAATTCGTTAGCAGAGGCGTTCGTAACCCGAGGTACCACTGTATAGCAGAAAGTGGACTGTTGCCCTGAAGGTAGGTTGAAACTGCAGGGAAACAGATTTAAGGTTAGATATTAGGAGGAATTTCCTGACAATAATAGCTGTTAATCAGTGGAATAGGTTACCTCATGAAGTGACATGCTCCCTTCAGTGAGGTCCTCAAATAGAGGCTGAGTAGCCAGGTACCCAAAACTTTTAGCAGGTACTGCACCAAGCAGAGAATTAGCCATATTGAGGTCTCTTCCAACTCTGTCATTCTCTGAGTGAATTACCTGCTAAAATGTGACACCCAAACATAACAACTATATGCCAATTATTCAACAGAAGACAAATGTAATGCAGGAGACTTGAATAAGGTACATCCAGGATTCCTGGATTGTTGATTGCAATATTGTGTGCCAAAAACAGACACCTCTGAGTTATTAGCCTCATCTCTGAGAGTAACATTTTTGTTGCAATATGCTCTTTATCAAATCATATTTTTAAGTTATATAATTGAAAGCAATTCTTCCCTGAGCTAGAGTTGACAGGAACCCCCCCCCCCCCACAAGCAGTGAGTATAACATTTTGACGGCTGCCAAAAAAAATGTTATCTGCACAAAAATTTCATCTTATTTTCATCTAGTTTTCATCAGTCAATTATCAGCCAAAATTGTGGGCTGGTAGGTGTTCTCCACGGGCAGGTGGATATTTTAAGATCAACATCAAAGAGATATGATCCCCATCTGAATGATAATCAATTATTAAACAATGCCAGGAGATCATGACATTTTCTGAACACTTGTTCTCTGTGTTTTCTAGTGAGAAAAATTCTCCGAGGATGTCATTCTAGAGTGCACCATTAAGCACAAAACTGTCTAGGCTGTTCAACTATAATATCAAACATCCTTAGAAGATTCATGTTTCTGAATTATTTTTACATATATTTTTTCTATCATCCTTCCTCAGAATAAAATTCCAGACTAATTACAAAATGAAGAAAAAAATAGTATACAATGCATAACCAGAAAAAAACAGACCAGCAATTATGAGTGCAGTTAATTTAAATAAAAAAGGTGAATCTCGCCTATCATAACAGCAACCAGTATGAATGTTAGGCAATCTTCTTCATTCTACAGTTTAAAAGGAAGCTTCATAGCAAGTTGCCTCCATTTCAATTCTGCCAGATAGTTAGCCTCAAAGATTGGGAATTCCCAACTAGGGGCTACCCTAAGTCCCAACACACTGGTGGGAACAGTTGAAAAAAGTTGACATAGCATCGCCTGCTGAACAAATACACTTGGAAGCTTCCAACAGTTGGAAGCAAGCAACTACCAAAGCTGGCTGGTGTGGGTCTTCCGGGCTGTGTGGCCGTGTTCTGGAAGTTTTGTTTCCTAACGTTTCGCCAGCACTTGTGACCAGCATCTTCAGAGTGCAGGAGCACAGACAGGAGCAGTTCTCTCTGTGCCCAGCTGGAGCACTCACCCAGCTGCACTCTGAAGATGCCGGTCACAGGTGCTGGTGAAACGTTAGGAAACAAAACTTCCAGAACACGGCCACACAGCCCGGAAGACCCACACCAGCCATCATATGCCAGCTATGAAAGCCTTCGACAATACAACTACCAAAGCTCTTTTACACTAGCTATCTGAATGAAATGTTCCAGTTAATATACTCATGATTGTATTTTGCACCAGCTGTAAGCTTCTGGAGTATTCTTAAAAGCTACTCTGCAAGCCTAAGATGCTAAAAAAAAAAAAAAAGAAGACAGCACCATCCAAAATTAGCTGAATCTCTCTCTCTCCTCAAAGCAGAGGATCAACCCACAGGATCTCCACCTTTTCAGGACTGGGCTTTACCATGGGCATTACCAACTCAAAAGGGTTAATTATAATTTGACTCCAAAAGCAGAAGCTGTGTTATCAGTATAGTGATGGCTCTTTTTCCATATACCCTGATCACTGCATGGAACAAACAATCAAACTACACAAGACCCCAAAACAAATATTTTATCACCATATTTTAAATTCATAAGATTCATGCCAATTCATGCCAATTGGAATCTTCACAAGATATTCAGGAATCCAGTGCATGCCATAAGCCTTACAGGTGGGCCCTATTTCTGAATACCATCCTCAAAAAGGATCTAAAGGACTTAAAAATTTAAAGTTAGATTAGTGTCATCTTCTTAGAGGCAATGTCTAGAACCACCATACTCAGACATAGATTTACTATTTTAAACATCCAAACTCTACACTAAGTGAATGAGCGCTATGATGCAATTATTTTTTTGAACTGTTACTGCAGTAATGGTCAGGCAAGTTGGTGAATTTTTGCATTTTATTTCCCACATGCATAGGGATTGGTATAGAAGAAAAGGATCAGTAGATTCCAGGGAAATTAAAATTGTATTCATTCTTATAATATCAGTATCAAACTAAATATAGCATACCGTTTATCCATAATTCCATGAAAGTCTGTACTGTTATACATTTATTAGCAGTAGTTTGAATAGCTACTAGGGAAGATATGTGATACGACAGCATCCTTCCATTTCTTTAAACATTTCATAGCAATAAAACTGCCATTCCTTCTGAAGAAAATACTGGATAACCAACAAATACAATAAAAGACATACAGTAGAGTCTCGCTTATCCGACATAAACGGGCCGGCAGAACGTCGGATAAGCGAAAATGTCGGATAACACACAGTAACGATTGAGTGCAGTAAAAAAAAAAAAAAAAAAAAAACCCAATCCACTGCGCCTGTTGCAATCAATTTTTGCATTGCGACACCACCGTCAGGAGCAACAAGAAAGTACACTCATGCTCGCAAACAAGTGGCACACTTTTCTCGTCACTGATTTATGCGTGTTATTGGTTTTTTTTAGGGGCATCGGATAAGATGGAATGTCGGATAAGCGAAGGTCAGTTAAACGAGACTCTACTGTATGTATCTCTAACTTGTACCAGATATGGTCTACCTTGACTGGAACCCTAAAACTTTTTCACAGATCTTGCTTAAAGAAGGGAGTAACTCACCTCAATGTCCTGTAGGCTGAACTCCTTCTGATCTTTAAAGTTGGCTGCTCCAGCACTAAGTTCCATGAGCATTTTTGCGATTTCTGGTTTTATTGCTGCTGTGAGTCGACTTGCTGCTTCCATGACATGTTCCTGCACGTCCTTCAGTTGCATAGCTGCCTTAGAATAGTGCGAATTCCGGAATACACTGCTGAAAAGGTCTGTGAGGAAAGTGCTTGCACGGCAAAATACATTGAGTGCATCTAGGTATTTAGAGATTCCCTGCTGGAGGTCTGCGATTGGAGTCGCATGACTGCAGCTGCCAGCAGCAGCCAGGGAAACCAGAGGAGATGTTGGAGCTGAAGATGCCAAGGATGTACCCAGAGTCTTGCCTAGTTCTGGCACTTGATACTGCTGGTGTTGCTGCCCTTTTTGCTTGGACCCGCCAAGCAAAAAGCGCCGCTTATAGTCCATTTTACTTTCTTGTGCACTGCAGCAATACATAAGGAAGTACTTGGCCAAGGGTTTTTTTGAATTAATTCGTTCTCATGAGTTGCTCTCTTGGAAATCCATCTACGTGTAGCAGTAGTGGAGGAGTATGCACATAATTTTTATAGGAGGCATTTGGAAAAAAAAATCTAGGTAATAACGTGTCAGTAGTGAGAATGGCAGCAGTTTTGCTGACTTGTAGAATTCACTGTTCAAATGCAGCACTGCTGCAATTACAAATTATAATCGTAAAAGCAAGTGGTGGTAACTAAAAATACTATTTCCTCCTTAGCATTCTATAGTGGGCACCCAGGAAGTAATTGCAACACACAGGACAAAAAAGCCATCTGCTGGAGTTTTCCTGTCAATGCATTTCTGACACCTGATGTTAACATTGTTTTAAACTGAAGAAAACTCATGTTTAAAAAGTTGTACCATAGTTATAAATTTCTTCAGTTAGTATTAGGAGAGGAAGAGCAAAATCACTGCTCAACAGTGATCATTAACGCAGACTATGACTGTTCTTGAAGAACCACTGAGTCTTAACATCAGCAGACGAAATAACTTCGTGGTTTGACAGAGCCTGTCAGTCAAATCCCATCTTAATACTGAAAAAAAAGCAAATTTCTTTTCTAGAGTCTTCACTACTACACATTATTCATAACATATGTTTTCTTTTCCTTTTATTGCAAGCCTTTCCACTTTTCCTTCTCGGTGCTGAGGTAGTTTCCTTTTAATATTACTAAGTGGTGCTTTCGGGGTTCATTTTTCTTGATTGTAGAATATTTAGGATGCAGAAATGTATTCTAAGGCCTCTAGGTCATTTCCTGGCAAGGGGAAAATTGCAAAAAGTTTATTGTTTAGTAATATGCTTTATTACAAAAAGTTAACTCCTACTCGCCTGCAATAATCTTGATAGCAGACTACCACACAAACACATGTGCATCTTATTTGTAAACTGAACTTTAATACAATAAAGTAAATTCAAGATATCATAAAACTTTTCTCATTTACAGTCCAATCTAAAACTCAGATATACAATACTTCCTCTATTTATACGTTTGGTCTTGCAGAGTGCCTTGAGAGAAGTCAGATGATACTTGACTGGTTTTAAGAAAATGCCCTGCTGAAGAGTACTCTAGTTAGCAAGAAACACTGTGAAACACTTCTCAACCTAGGTTGCTAGCTTTAACTGAAACTAATGCTGCAGATCCCCCAGCTGGATAAATCTGTCTATGTGTCATACTTGTATACATGTATGTGTGCATATATACAGTAGGTCTCAGAAACTATACTCCAATTTTTTTTTTTTTTAAATCCAGGATAGGGCCTGGAAAAATCTCTCTCTCCCTCTGCATTCTCTTACTCATGCAAACCACTTTTACACATAAAACTTAATGCCACATTCCTGCCTCTTAAGCCCAAAAGAAACAGCAAAAAGAAGGGGAAAACAGTAATAAAAAACAAAGAGTGAAATCTAATACTGAATACTGTATTAAAAAGACTTGCTTCCTGTTCTCCAATGTCACTGAAAGTCACATGACCACTTAGAAACAAGTGATTTGAGTATAGTACATCTTTATTTGAATTACTGAGTTTCTTTATTTAAAATATTTAGAGCTCACTCACTATCCAGAGGAACTCATAGAGGGTTTTAAGTTATAAAGGGTAGATAATGTCAATACCAGCTGTCTTCCAAAGGAAGGGAATACAAAAGCTGGGGTTCCTCACAGTTGTACATTTCCACTCTGGGCCAGCCAAGTGATGTTGAGGCCCTTTCCCAGGGCCTGGTGACTCTGTGGGTCTAAATGGAGGACTGCAGCCTTTGGCTCAATCCTGGCCAGGCTGAGTGGTTGTGAGCTTTAAGGCCTCCTGGTTCCAGAGATTTTCCACCTTTAACTCTGCCTAGGGATGCACCTCCCCAGTGAGAGTTGGTGTGTAATTTGTGGGTCCTCCTGGACTTACAGCTCCTGCTCGAAGAGCAGACTGCAGCTGTAGCTAGGGGGACCTTTGCACAGGTTCAGCTTGTGCATCAATTGCACCCATTTCTTTGGGAGGTCTTGCTCATGGCAACTCATAACTCACAGAGTTACTCGTACCTTAATCATCTCCCATTTGGGTTACTGTAAGGCATTCTAAATTATAAAGTAAGATCCACTCTATGGGGCATTCAGAAGCTGTAACTGGTCTAGAATGCAGCAGTGCAGGCAGTTTTTGGCATCTCTTGCTACACCCATATAATTCCACTGCTCTGGCTCCTGGTAGGCTCCTGGGTGCGATTCAAGGTACTGGTTATCACCTATAAAGCCATACATGACATACGGCAGGCTACTTGTGGGACCACCTTTTCCCCAATATTTTGTAAACATTTCTATTTCTTTTTCTTTCTTTCTGAATATCATATTGTAATGAAAGAAAAATCTGGAAAAAAGAAAAGATCGCCCCCTCTTTAATTTTCCCCATTCTTTCCTTCTTCTCTGAATGTATTCTAAACATATTTAAACTTTATTATTAATTTAAACACTGGCATTTTTATGAACTTAACACAATCATGGACCTTGTGCAGCCCCAAACTTAACAGATATTAATTAAACCTTCCTTTTTTGGAGGGAGGAGGGAATTTAAACCTGTTTTGGAGGGAGGAGAGAAATTAATTCAACCTGTTTTGGTGAGAGGTGTTCCTTTGTGCGCTGTGGGCTCTGGGGTCCAGAGCAGGTCAGCTACCAGCGTAAGGTTGCTGTCAGAAACCTGGCAATCAATTAATCAGCATTATAGCTAGCTTGCTCAGTTCTGCCATAGTAGTAGGTGGGGGGGGGGGGCTAGGTGAATAGCAGTTAGAGCAGATGTCTTATTATCTAGTGTTCAAGAATGCCAAGGTTGAGCCAGTGTGAGAGCAGAAGGCACCAGAAAGACTGAGGGGAGGAAGGAGGGCAAGGAACGAGGGGTTAAGAAAACGTTGGCGCGCGCGGGCTTTTCAGTTCCAGCAATCTCTACTACAGACTGTATGTTAATCCTCAATAAACTGATTTTCTTTTGGACTTGCTGAGTTCCAGAGGAGGTTTCTTTTTACTGTGGTTGAAAGCTGCAGTTACTGACATTCGGCTACCTGCTGTCCTGGGGAAAAGGCACAAGCTCGCTGCCTCAGCTTAATTGCAGCAGCAAAGCTGCTTGGCTCTGCTGCAGCACAAACTGAGAGGGAACTTCTGTCATGTGGTGCTGTTGCTCAGTCCACACCACGGCAGCCCCAATCAATCCTCACTGCTGCAGTCAAGCTGAGGCAGCAAACTTGTGCAGGACCCCTCGCAAGCCTGAAGTTTTATGGTGGCTGGTGACTAATTCCATTCATATTTAGTTTTCAAATGTGAATATTATCGATGTTTTATCGTATTTTTATTTCATTTTGTTAAATATTTCCCAATTGCGTTTTAATCTGGTTCGGGCCGCACTCAGGAATGTTGTGGGCTGCATCAGCCCATGGGCCACGTGTTTGACACCTCTGATTTACATTCTACCAGAAGAGCAAATCTGTCGCTTGGGAGCGTCCCCTGACCTTAACTGCCACTGGATCTGTAGTAGATGGCTGCGGTGAGGTGGGTGTTTTCACAACTGTGAGCCAATTACCACCTTTCCTGAGTTGGTCAGTCTTGCAAATATGTATTCCCAAGTCCATTACAGCCTGTCTCAACTGGCGCAATGTACTCTACATAAGGCTAGCCTTGAAAAGGAGCCATAAATTGTGATTCACACACAATGCAGCAACCAGGCTGCTTGCTGGTACCAAACTAGAGGAATCACACACACTGTCCTGAAAGACCTATACTATCTGCCAATTATCTGTTGGACACAATTTCAAGCGTTGGTGTTAACCTTTAAAATTCTAAACAGCTTAGGGCCCAAATATATGATGGACTTGCTCAGTTACTGAAATAAGCAGAACAAGTCCATTTGCAGATGCCCGTCCCTCCCCACCAAATGCTGGGCTCCCTGAAACATAGAGGGGGCCTTTTCCAATGTAACTGTCAGGCTATGGAACGCTCTCCCCAGGAGGTTGTGCCTGCCACACGAACATACCCGGTATTTAGGAGAATGGCAGAAGCTCACTTCTTTCTTCCATGCTTTAACTGGGAGTTAGAATTTCTACATGTTAACTGTTAATGGATTTTAATGATATTGCTTTCTAATTTTAATCATATTGATTTTACAGTTATGTTTCATGTGTTTTATATATTGCCTTTTTGTTTTAATTATTGTAAAGCACATTGAGTGTTTATATAGGTAAAAAGTGGGGTGCAAATTAAAAAATAAATAAAAGGAAACAAGAAAGAGACCTTGAAGACCATTCCTTTTATTCTCTTTGGACAGCTGCAACAGGACAATCTCCAGTTCAAACCTCTCTGATGTCATATTATAGTTCCCATTTGAACAGTATGAGGAAATTACTTCAAAGGGCTGTTTATGAAAATAAATGGGATGGGAAATATTTCAGTCCCTTGAGCTGTGATGGACTTCTTTTTATTGAAAATGTTCAGGTGGAGGCTTTATTACCATCTATCAGGAATGCTTTAATTTAAATTTCTGCACTAAGCAATGGATTGGAAGCAGTGACCTTAATGAACCATTCTAGGATCTATGGAGATAGTGTAAATTGTATCCATACATCTATGAGTGATTTGCAGAAGGATGATAAAATCCTTCAAGATAAAATAAGGACCCTGGAGTTTGCCTGGGCTCATTTATGTATGACAAATTCCAAAAGAAGCAGAGAAAGGCCAATCTAATATATTATTTTACTGTATGATATTGCCACATGCATATACCTGATATGGAGTAAGACGCCTTTCTTGTTCATTATCATTAATATTAATTATATGTAACAATAGTCTCCTTTGTAACCTGGAGTGGAAAAGGTCAGGGTTTCCAGATAGCCATATGAGCTTTTTCATACACATCCCTTTCAGACAGGTTTAACTGATCTCTCCAAAGCAAGAAAAAACTCAGTATTTCCTAACGTTTTAGTAAAAGCACTGGAAAAAACTACCTACCAGGAAAATTTCAAGTCCCTTCTTTCTCACGCTCAACAGAGGTATTCTGTTTCAGATCTCCAGACATGACAAAAAAACAGCATGGAGAAAGAAGGTTTTTGGGGGGGGAAAAGGATGTCATTTTTGTTTCCTTTGCATCTGTCAAAATAAATGAAGGTTGGACAGGAGATGACAGTCCTGTTCTCTTAAGATTTGCAGGGCCAGATCCTGATTCATATGAAAAGGAACATCCCTTCCTTTCTGTGCTAACATTATTTGGACCATAGGAATCAGCTCTAAATGAAAAAGTGACATCCAAGAACATTCATGATCCTGCATCTAAACATGTCCACCTTCCCTGGTACAGGGAACAAGGCAAGCTTCAACTTTTGTCCATATTTCCAATAAGTCAGCACAATATATAAGCTGGAATGCCTGCTTGAAAGATAAAGAAGCCAACTGTTTCCTTTTAGGTTTGATTGGGCCTACAGTCAGAAAAACAGCACCATGATACCCACAATTTTATTTATTTGCTAGATGTACAGTCAGGTCCAGAAATATTGGGACATCAACACAATTCTAACATCTTTGGCTCTATACACCACCACAATGGATTTGGAATGAAACAAACACAATGTGCATTAACTGCAGACTGTCAGCTTTAATTTGAAGGTATGTACATCCAACTCAGGTGAACGGTGTAGGAATTACAAGAGTTTTCATATGTGCCTCCCACTTGGTAAGGGACCAAAAGTAATGGGACAATTGGCTTCTCAGCTGTTCCACGGCCAGGTGTGTGATATCCCCTCAATACCCCAATTACAGTGTGCAGATAAAAGGCCCATAGTTCATTTCAAGCGTGCTATTTGCATGTGGAATCTGTTGCTGTCAACTCTCAAGATGAGATCCAAAGAGCTGTCACTATCAGTGAAGCAAGCCATCATTAGGCTGAAGAAACAAAACAAACCCATCAGAGAGATAGCAAGAACATTAGGCG
This sequence comes from Python bivittatus, assembly GCF_059951505.1. NCBI lineage: Eukaryota > Metazoa > Chordata > Lepidosauria > Squamata > Pythonidae > Python > Python bivittatus. The sequence goes on from NW_028277039.1 coordinate 1,913,453, forward strand.
TGGCCAAAACAACTGTTTGGAACATTCTCAAAAAGAAGGAACGCACCGGTGAGGTCAGCAACACCAAAAGACCCGGGAGACAACGGAAAACAACTGTGGTGGATGACCGAAGAATTCGTTCCCTGGTGAAGAAAACACCCTTCACAACAGTTGGCCAGATCAAGAACACTCTCCAGGAGGTAGGTGTATGTGTGTCAAAGTCAACAATCAAAAGAAGACGTCACCAGAGTGAATACAGAGGGTTCACCACAAGATGTAAACCATTGGTGAGCCTCAAAAACAGGAAGGCCAGATTAGAGTTTGCCAAACGACATCTAAAAAAGCCTTCACAGTTCTGGAACAACATCCTATGGACAGATGAGATCAAGATCAACTTGTACCAGAGGGATGGGAAGAGAAGAGTATGGAGAAGGAAAGGAACTGCTCATGATCCTAAGCATACCACCTCATCAGTGAAGCATGGTGATGGTAGTGTCATGGTGTGGGCATGTATGGCTGCCAATGGAACTGGTTCTCTTGTATTTATTGATGATGTGACTGCTGACAAAAGCAGCAGGATGAATTCTGCAGTGTTTCGGGCAATATTATCTGCTCACATTCAGCCAAATGCTGCAGAACTCATTGGACGGCGCTTCACAGTACAGATGGACAATGACCCAAAGCATACTGCAAAAGCAACCAAAGAGTTTTTGAAGGGACAGAAGTGGAATGTTATGCAATGGCCAAGTCAGTCACCTGACCTGAATCCCATTGAGCATGCATTTCACTTGCTGAAGACAAAACTGAAGGGAAAATCCCCCAAGAACAAGCAGGAACTGAAGACAGTTGCAGTAGAGGCCTGGCAGAGCATCACCAGGGATGAAAACCCAGCGTCTGGTGATGTCTATGCGTTCCAGACTTCAGGCTGTGATTGACTGCAACGGATTTGCAACCAAGTATTAAAAAGGGAAAGTTTGATGTATGATTATTATTCTGTCTCATTACTTTTGGTCCCTTCACAAGTGGGAGGCACATATGCAAACTGTTGTAATTCCTACACCGTTCACCTGAGTTGGATGTACATACCCTCAAATTAAAGCTGACAGTCTGCAGTTAAGGCACATTGTGTTTGTTTCATTCCAAATCCATTGTGGTGGTGTATAGAGCCAAAGATGTTAGAATTGTGTCGATGTCCCAATATTTCTGGACCTGACTGTATATACAGCCTTTCCTATCAGAGTTCCAGGCAGTATGCAAAGCACTCCTCCTATAGCAATAACCCTGAGAACGACTTGCCCAAAGTTACTCAGTGAATTTCCATAGACAAGGGTGGACTTGAGCCTGGCCCTCTCTCAAAAGCTTATGTACTACACTGGCTCTCTCCTGGTATTTAGACAGCACCTCTCCCCACTCATCTGTTGGTCTCCTTTAACCCTAACTTTTTGGCACCATTGATGACCAGCCTAAATTATTAAAATCCTGGAATATGAAATTACTGTGCTAAAGGGAACTGTGCTAATATCTTACAATGCCAACCTTCTAATTCCATTTTGTAGACAGTGTTAGTGTGAGGGCAGAGACTGCTGGATAGAAGGCAGAAATATGCCCATACTTTCTCTTTTCTTTAAAAAGAACAGGGAACTCTATTTGATTGCTTTACAAGAATAGAATCAAAGAATTGTAGAGCTGGAGGGATCCCTGGGGCCACTGAGTCCAACTCCAAGCTCATACTGGAATTCAAATTCATCCTTAATAGATAGCTATCTAACTACTTTTTGAACATTTATGAAATCTAGATAAGGAAGAGACTACTGGGTGGTTTGATCTGACATCTGTAAAAGACTCACCAATAATATGCAGAAAAATGGGGTACTCAAATTAATTAACCACAAAAGAAGAAACTGTACATCAGACCATTAAGAGAGCATCAGGTTGCTAAGATTGAAACATGTGCAAATTCTCCAAAGGACTTTTAATCTTTTCGTTTGAAAGAATTTTCAAGATTGGCAACAGGTCAGTCCAAACCCTCTTTTGATGTTTTCCTTTTGAGCATAGGTTTGATGTGGATAAGGAGTCAATTAGCCGAAATCCAAAGTGTATTTAAGATTTTACTGACATTTCATTTTTTTACAGAAATGCAATAAATATGCAAACTGTGAAATATCCTTTTCTTTCAGTTTGAGCAACATAAATTATGAACCCTTGGTGTCAAGAAGAAAGAGTGGGAAGGTAGAAAAATGCTGCATATATCAGTCTTTCAATGGATTGCAATCAAACTCCACGTATTCAGCAGCCATAACCCAGGAACATTCTAAACTTACCTCAAAAACATGCATTCATTCAATACCACCTTACAGTCATCCAAGTCTATGCCCCAACCACTGATGCTGAAGAAGCTGAAGTTGACCGCTTCTATGAAGACCTACAACACCTTCTAGAACTAGCACCAAAAAAAGATGTCCTTTTCATCATAGGGGATTGGAATGCTAAAGTAGGAAGTCAAGGAGTAATCGGAATAACAGGCAAGTTTGGCCTTGGAGTACAAAAGGAAGCAGGGCAAAGGCTAATAGAGTTCTGTCAAGAGAACAAGCTAGTCATAGCAAACACTCTTTTCCAACAACACAAGAGACGACTCTACACATGGACATCACCAGATGGTCAATACCGAAACCAGATTTATTATATACTTTGCAGCCAAAGATGGAGAAGCTCTATACAGACAGCAAAAACAAGACCAGGAGCTGACTGTGGCTCAGATCATGAGCTTCTTACTGCAAAATTTAGGCTTAAATTGAAGAATGTAGGGGAAACCACTAGACCACTCAGGTATGAATTAGATCATATTCCTTGTGAGTACACAGTGAAGGTGATGAATAGATTTAGAGGATTAGATTTGGTAGACAGAGTGCCTGAAGAACTATGGACGGAGGTCCGTAACATTGTACAGGAGGCAGCAACTAAAACCATCCCAAAGAAAAAGAAATGCAAGAAAGCAAAATGGCTGTCTGATGAGGCTTTATAAATAGCTGTGGAAAGAAGGAATGCGAAAAGCAAGGGTGAAAGGGAAAGATATAAGCAGCTGAATGCAGATTTCCAGAGAATAGCAAGGAGAGATAAGAAGGCCTTCTTAAATGAACAATGCAAAGAAATCAAGGAAAACAATAGAATGGGGAAGACTAGAGATCTCTACCAGAAAATTGGAGATATGAAAGGAACGTTTAGTGCAAAGATGGGCGTGATAAAGGACAAAAAAGGCAGGGACCTAACAGAAGCAGAAGAGATTAAGAAGAGGTGGCAAGAATACACAGAAGAACTATATAAGAAAGATCTTAATGTCCCTGATGTCCACGCTGGTGTGATCACTGACCTTGAGCCAGATATCCTAGAGAGTGAAGTCAAGTGGGCCTTAGGAAGCATTGCTAACAACAAAGCTAGTGGAGATGACAGTATTCCAGCTGAGTTATTTAAAATACTAAAAGACGATGGTGTTAAAGTGCTGCACTCAATATGCTAGCAAGTTTGGAAAACGCAATAGTGGCCATGGGATTGGAAAAGGTCAGTTTACATTCCAATTCCAAAGAAGGGCAATGCCAAAGAATGATCAAACTATCTCACAATTGCACTCATTTCACATGCTAGCAAGGTTATGCTCAAAATCCTACAAGCTAGGCTTCAGCAGTACGTGAACCGAGAACTACCGGATGTACAAGCTGGGTTTCGAAGAGGCAGAGGAACTAGAGATCAAATTGCCAACATTCGCTGGATCATGGAGAAAGCATGAGAGTTCCAGAAAAACATCTACTTCTGCTTCATTGACTATGCAAAAGCCTTTGATTGTGTGGATCACAACAAACTGTGGCAAATTCTTAAAGAGATGGGAGTACCAGACCACCTTACCTGTCTCCTGAGAGATCTGTATGCGGGCCAAGAAGCAACAGTTAGAACCGGTCGTGGAACAACCGATTGGTTCAAAATAGGGAAAGGTGTACGACAAGGCTGTATACCGTCACCCTGCTTATTTAACCTATATGCAGAGTACATCATGAGAAATGCCAGGCTGGAAGAATCACAAGCCGGAATTAAGATTGCAGGGAGAATCATCAACAACCTCAGATATGCAGACGATACCACCCTCATGGCAGAAAGTGAAGAAGAACTAAAGAGCCTCTTGATGAGGGTGAAAGAGGAGAGTGCAAAAGCTGGCTTGAAACTCAACATTAAAAAAACTAAGATCATGGCATCTGGACCCATCAATTCCTGGCAAATAGAAGGGGTAGAAATGGAAGCAGTAACAGACTTCATTTATTTGGGCTCCAAGATCACCGCAGACGGAGACTGCAGCCATGAAATTAAAAGACGCTTGCTCCTTGGGAGGAAAGCTATGGCAAGCCTAGATAGCATATTAAAAAGCAGAGATGTCACCTTGCCGACAAAGATCCGCATAGTCAAAGGTATGGTTTTTCCAGTAGTAATGTATGGCTGTGAGAGCTGGACCATAAAGAAGGCTGAGTGCCGAAGAATTGATGCCTTTGAACTGTGGTGCTGGAGAAGACCCTTAAGAGTCCCCTGGACTGCTAGGAGGTCAAACCAGTCAATCTTAAAGGAAATCAACCCTGACTGCTCATTGGAAGGATCAATAATGAAGCTCAAGCTCAGATACTTTGGTCACCTAATGCGAAGAGAGGACTCTTTGGAAAAGACCCTGATGCTGGGAAAGATTGAAGGCAAAAGGAGAAGAGGACGGCAGAGGATGAGATGGTTAGATAGCATCACTGAAGCAATGAGCATGAAACTGAGCAAACTCAGGGAGGCAGTGAAGGACAGGAAGGCCTGGCGCAATATGGTTCATGGGGTCACGAAGAGTCGGACACGACTTAACGACTAAACAACAACAACAACAACCTTACAGACAGTAGTGACAAACTGACTAACTCCTTGCTTGTAAAGAGCATTGCTATAGGACACATTGATCACTAAGTAACAATTCAGTCAAATCAAATCAATCTTTATTGTGGTCACTAACTAGAAGAAGTAATAAATCAGTCATTTTTTGCGACTAACAGTAGTTCTGATTTCCAGAGGATTCCCACTTACCCATCAGCAGAGTATTTGTACCCAAGCCCTTGTACTATGCACCTTTACACAGGATTTTTCAAAGCTGGTTGCGTGAGGATTTCAATGGGTTCTGTGGGGCTAAGGGGTAAAAAAAAATTCTTCAAGGGACTAAGGGAAAAAAATAGTCTCATTTGCAGAAGCTCTTTTCCCTTCTTGGCGGAAAGGCTTTTTCTCCTTAGTTCCTTGCACAACTTTTTTCTCTCAGTCACTAAGGTATGACATAAGATGGATGGGGCTTATCAGCTAACATTCAAAAGCCCCATCCATCTTGAACAAGGTTCTGGGATTTTTTTTTTAATGAACAGAAAAAGCTTACTGAAAAAGTTTGAAAACCTCTGCCTTAACACCCTTTCCAATATAAATTTTTTTAAAAAGCACAGGCACTGTAGCTGCTCCTTTCAAATAGATACACAATGCTAGCCTGTGCAATGTTTCAATGATTGAAATATGATTTCTCAACCACCTTTCCCCAGCAATTCTAAAGTATGATGTAAAGGAGAAAGACCTTTTGTTGACATGCTAGTCTTGTTATGGGGAGAGGGGGATGTTAATGTGGTGATGCATTAAAAATTAAACCTGCAAACTTAGGTTAAATATTCAACTGATGCAAGATATCAAAAAAAGTTTCTAATAATGCATTTAGTCTCTCAAAGCAAACCATATAAAGATGACAGAGCTCTGCCAAAATCTCTACTCTGTGTCTCTGAATTGTACACGTATAGTGGTGTCTAAAAGTTTGTGAACCCTTTTGAATTACCAATATTTCTGCATAAATATGACCTAGAATGTGATCCACACAAGTCCTAAAACTAAAAGAAAACCCAATTAAACAAATAAGTCAAAAACATTAGATTTGTTCATTTATTCATTGAGGGAAATGTTCCAAAGCTGCATATTTGTGTGTGGCAAAAGTATGTGAACCTTTGCTTTCAGTAACTGGTGTGTCCCCCTTGGGCACCAATAACTTCAACTACAGGTAGTCCTTGTTTAGCTACAGTCGGGACCAGCAACTTGGTCATTAAGTGAAGTGGTTGCTAAGTGAAAAATCATGTGACCGCAAATGTGCTTACTATTTTACACAGGACAACGTGTACTAACTGACTGTAATGGTGAACACATGCCTGAGACAGAGATACTGCAAAGGTCATAAATGAGGACACTGGTCACAAAGTTTCTTTTTCAACACTGCTGTAACTGTAAATGATCACTGTCTGAGGCAGTTACTAGCCAAGGACTACTTGTAAATATTTCCAATAATTGTTGATCAGTCCAGCACATCAGCTTGGAGGAATTTTAGCCCATTCCATTTTATGGAACATCTTCAACTCAGGGATGTTGGTGGACTTCCTCACATGAACAGGTGATTTCTATAGGACTAAGATCAGGGCTTTCTCTGCTGTAATCATTCTTAGGTCATACAACTTGTGTGTTTTGGATAGTTTTCTTGCTGCAGGACCCACTTCCTCCTGAGCTTCAGTTCACCCTGATATCTTCCTGTAGAATTTGCTGGTACTATTCAGAATTCATAGTTCCATCAATGATGGCAAGCCATCCAGGTCCAGAAGCAGCAAAGCAGGCCCAAACCATGATACTGCCACCGCATTTCACAGATGAGATAAGGTTCTTATGCCGGAATGCAGCCTTTGCCTTTTGCCAAATGTAACATTTTTCATTCAAGCCAAAAAGTTCCATTTTGGTCTCATCTGTCCATGGAACATTCTTCCAATAGCCTTCTGGCTTATCCACGTGGTCTTCTGCGAACTGTAGATGGACAGCAATGTTCTTTTTGGAGACTAGTGGCTTTCTCCTTGCAACCCTGCAATGCACACCACTGTTGTTCACTGTACTCCTGATGGTGATCTCAGGAACAGTGACATTCGCCAATGCAAGAGAGGCCTTTAGTTCCTTAGACAATATCCTGGGGTTGAGTCCTCCCGGAGTATTACATGCCTTGCTCTTGATGCAATCTTTGTTGGTCAACTACTCCTGGGGAGGGTACCAATGGTGCTGAATTGCCTCCATTTGTACACCATCTGCCTGACAGTGGACTGGTGGAGTCCAAACTCTTTGGAAATAGTTTTGTAACCTTTTCCCAGCCTGATGAGCACCAACAACTGTTGCTTTGGAATCCTCAGAAATCTCCTCTGTTTGAGCCATGACACACTTCCACATACCTGTGTTGTGAAGATCATACTTTGATAGTTGAATACCCAGAATTCTGTTCTTTAAATAAGGCAGGACCTCCCACACTCATGCCTGATTATCATCCCACTGATTGAAACACTTGACTCTAATTCCCCCTTCAAGTGAACTGATAATCTTAGAGGTTCACGTACTTTTTCTACACACAAATATGTAGCTTTGGATCATTTTCCTCAATAACTAAATTAACAAGTATAATGTTTTTGACTCATTTGTTTAACTAGGTTCTCTTTATCTAGTTTTAGGACTTGTGTGGAGAACAGATCCCATTTTAGGTCATATTTATCCAGAATTCCCACTAGATTATAGAAAATATATATACATTTGCTTAATAAATAATTTTTAAAAAGGTTCACAAACTTTTAAGTACCAGTGTAAATAATTTAATCTTCACACTGAGACTTGAAAAAAACCCATGGTTTGTTCCTCAGATTGTACCGAGTATTCAGTGGGCAGAGGAAATGTCGTCAGCCTTTCAGCTGTTGTCCAATTCAAAATACTGCCATATCTAAAATTAGCTGCCAACCAGAGATGTTCAGACACTCAGACTAAAGGCTTCAGTTACACTTGTGAACTGCAATCAAGGTAGCGCCTACTCTAAATTTCATTACATTTTCAAATGCTACATCAAAATAACCCAAATTCTGCAATTATATTTGTACTAAACTGCACTTATATGATTTGGGAATGTACAACTTTTGTAAACAATCTAGCACAGAAAAGTTTAAATTCATAAAGAAAAAATTATGATTACTTGAATAATAAGGTGAAGAATTGCAACTACTGGGAGATTTTAAACTTCAAACTAAAAGCTAACATTTGCTTGTATAAGCAAAGACACTAACCATGCCAAACTGTGCAACAGAATCCAAGATTCATTCTTGCACAGCCATCTATTACTTAGCTCATTAAAATCAAAGAACCAATATTTTGACTGTTTACTTAATGAAAACAAGAATTAAATGGTTTCTTGTTTTCTACAGGTAGTCCTAGCTTACCAAATGCCTTTTAGCAACTGTTCAAAGTTAAGACAGTTGAAAAAAAAAACAGCTTTGTGACCAATCCTCACATTTACAGCCATTACAACATCCCAAAGTCACATGACTGCCATTTGGGCACTTCGCAACCAGCACACATTTATGACCATTGCAGCATCCTGCAGTCACGTGATCGCCATTTGCAAGCTTCACAACCGGCTTCCAACAAGCAGAATTAATGGAAAACACAAAAGTGAAATTGCAAGTCATGGTCACGTGATGTCTCACTTAACAACCACAGTGATTTGCTTAACAATGGAAGCAGAAGTGATGTTTTAAGTCCGGCGCAGTCACATGATTTTTCGCTCAGCGACAGCGGCGCTTAATTATGCAGATGCTGGTCCCAATTGTGGTAGGTAAGTGAGGACTATCTGTATTTAAAACCTATGTGCTATTTCATTCCTGTATATCAGTTATATGAAGTAGAAAAAACATGCTAATTGCTTATATAAAGAGTTGTAGGGATTTAGAAATAAAGTCCAAATTTTACTCCTCCATCCCAATTGTACAAAGTGCACCAAATATCCTACCTCTGACTTCCTCATTATTCTGCATTCCCACAAGCCCAAAGAAACCACAACCTCTTCATTATACTTAATTTGGACTTGAGAAGACATATTAATATGTTTCAGCATGACAATATTTCAGGGGAAAAAGTGGAAAGCTATCTAAAACCACTATGATCTACAAAACACAACTCAGCTGATGCTTTTCAGATTATGGAACTACAGTAATACCTCAGTTCACGAACGCTTCTGTTCATGAACAATTCGGTTCACGAACAGCAGTGTGCGCAAAATTTTGCTTCTGTTCGCGAACTCCACATCGGGTGACAAACACGACCTGCGGCCATCTTCCCTGCTCTGACACGTGGTCATGGCTTCCTCTAGGCGAGGTTGCAGTTGCAGGCAGACACTTGCTGTGAAGCTTTTTGGTGTCGCCTCAAGTAAGGTTAGTGTTCTCTCTCTTCATACTGTACTGTACCGTAATTTGTTTCATATTTTTGTGGTTAAAAAAAAATACATATGGTTCAGAACGGATTAACCTTATTTACATTGAACCTTATGGGGAAATTTGATTCTGTTCACGACCAATTCGGTTCGCAACCAGAATTGTGGTACGAATTAAGTTCATGAACCAGGGTACCACTGTACTTCACTTTTAACATGACACAAAGCAGCTCAGACTGGTCTTCTGTTCATATGTCTTATATTTTCCACTGACATTACCCTGATACTTTGACTCAACAATCACCAAGTTCTTGAAAAAGCAACAGAGAGTTGAAGGATTCACTGGGAAAAGGAATAATGCCCCAAAGAACTGTAGAAGGATCAGTCTAACTGCTTATGTGAGTCCAATTATCTGAGCAAAGATAATTCTGTGCTGCCTATTGATTAAAGGGACATCTGATATGAAACTGCTATTACATGTCAATGCTTATCAGACTACTTAATCACTATCCAGCTGAAGTATCCCAAACTGGCCAACTCAAACTGTTGGCCCAGTACTGAAACATTTCCAAATGATGAGCTCTTTAGATAAATTACTTTATATATTAATCTGCCTCACTTGACTTCATGAATCCTGTTACAAAGAATGAAATACAATACCAACACTGTGTAAGGAATGCATTGATCTAGATTTTGCAGTTCCACTATGTCAAAAGCTCAAGATATAATTACCACACATATTCACTACTTCTGTATTTAGAGAAAATGAACAAGGGAAGAGAGATGAGCAAGTCAAATATATAAGAATTCCAAATACATCCTGTTATGATCTTACTAGTAGTACAGAGAGGCACTTAAACTGATATTGTTTGGTACTGAAAAAAGCCACATTATCATGCAAAACAAGAGTCATATATTAGACACAGCATATGTCAGGACTGTGAGACACAATCTACATATCAGGGCAGGGATGTGGACTATGGATGTGGATGGTTGGAGATACTAAGAGCTATAATTCAGCAACATCTGGTTGAAGCCAGATACCCCAAATTAGAAGCCAATTCTTTTTTTTCCTGTGTGTAAATTAAAAATTAAGATTTCTATAATGTTAAACTTGAATGGTTGCTGTGAAATACTACATCTCTTGAGGATGGTCCATTTCTTTATATATTCCTCTATGTAAATTCATGCCCCCCAAGTACTGCTATGCTGCCTCACTGCACCGGGGGAATGTTCCTGGGAGGGATGAGCAAAGAAGGTTGGGAGTGTATGCCAAGGATATATACTACCAGCAGGGTCACCCACGGTGTGAAAGTTATGCCCAGCTAAAGTAGGCACCTATATTGGGCAGCAGTGATATAGGAAGATGTCGGAGGCAAAGGATCACTTTAGTGACAATGGCAAAGGCATCAATTCATACTGTGCAGGAGAACGCAAGGTAAAGCACTCCTGTGTTTTTACCAAGAAAACCATTTGGTTAGAAAATATTAAACAACTGACGATATGGTGCCAGGTGATGGGCTCCTCAGGTCGGATGGCACTCAACATGCTACCGAGGAAGAGCTGAGGATCTTTCGGAGTACTAATGGTGTTTATCACGTGGCTAGATTAAAGCCTTTGGCATGTCTAGCTGATGCTGCCATACGGGAAAAGAAAATCCGAAGCTGCAAAGACAGAATTACAGTAGGAACATGGAACATAAAAAGCACGAACATGGGAAAGCTTACCATGGTGAAAGATAAAATTAAAAAATTAAAAATTGACATATTAGGCAACAGCGAATTGAGAAGGACTGAGATCGTACACTTTCAGTCAAAAGACCACACCATTTATTTACTCAGGACATGAAAAACAAAGAAGGAACAGCATTGCTTTTATAGTTAGGAAGGGCAAGAACAGTACTTGGCTACAGTGCAATCGATGACCAAATAATATTGATTAGACTTTGTGGACAACCCTTTAATAAGACGATCATTCAAGTTTATGCTGCAACCACTGATGCAGATGGAGAGGATGTTGATGAGTTTTATGATCAAGTTCAATTCAAAATCAACAGAAAACTCAAGCAAGATGTGCTCCTTGTGACTGGAGGCTGAAATGCCAAAGTTGGAAACATGAAAGAGGAAAATGTAGTTGGATTATATGGCTTAGGAAACTGAAATGAAGCAGGAGACTGACTTATCGATTTCTGCTACTCCAATGAATTCTTCATAGCTAACACTGTCTTGAAACAACCAGACACCTCTATATGTGGACATCCCCAGATGGAGTACATAGAAATCAAACTGACTATATTATTGATAAAAGGAGGTGAAGGAGCTCAATTATAGCATCAAAGACATGGCCAGGTACTGACTGTGGAATAGATCACGAAGTGCTCATGTGGAAGCTCCAAGTTGAGCTAAAGAAGAAGAAGAAAGTCAGTCAATTTCCATGATACGGTCTTGAGCATATGCCCACCATTTTCAAAGAGATCATCAGGAATTGCTTTGAAATCCTGAAACTCATTGATAGAGAACCAGAGGACCTGTGGAATGAATTTAAGGAAGTCATTAAGGATGGATGTGAAAACATACTACCAAAAATGAAGAAACGGATGTCAGAAGAAATAATGGAAAATTGCCGAGAAGCCAAAGGCAAGAAAGATAATAGTCTCAGAGAGGAACTTAACAAAGAGTTTCAGAGAGCTGTTAGAGAAGAAGCAGTATTACAACAACATCTGTAAAGACACTGAAGATGGAAACAGATATGGAAAAACAAGAAAAGTCATTCAAGGAATCTCTGAACTCAAAGGAAGTTCTAACCTCAAATTGGTATGCTAAAGGATGCCAATGGATAGTAACCTAAGATGAAAGGAATATACTGAAATACTGTACAATAGAGATGTTAACATCCAACATACCTTAGAATATATTCCCTGCTTACAAGAACCTCTAGTGCTAGAAGATGACCAGCACCTGGGTCATTACCAAGTCGGAAGGCTACAAGAACTGATCAAATACCCACTGAAATATGGCAAGCAACAGAAGATTCAGTAAAGAATACCAAAAAGAAGTTAGGATGTGTTTCATTGATTACAGAAAGGGCTTTGATTATGTCAATCATATCAAGCTGTGGAAAATGGCCAGAAAAATGGGAATCCCAGAACATTTCATTGTCCTCATGAGAAACTTATATACAGGTCAGTAAGCCAAATTACAGACAGACCATGGTGAAACAGACTGGCTCCAGGTTGGCAAAGGAGTGCGACAAGGCTGTATACTCTTCCCTTATTTATTCAATCTACATGCTGAATATATATTACGGGAAAATGGATTGGAAGAAGATGAGTGTGGTTTTAAAACTGGGGGAAGAAACAGCAATAGCCTGCACTATGCTAATAATACTAACCTGATAGCCAAAAATGTGAAGGATCTGCAAGCCCTAGTACTAAAAGTCAGAGCACAGTGAAAAAATGGGACTAAAATTAAATATATAAATATAAATATAAATATAAATAAGACCAAACTAATGCATCATGTCTCTATGCCTACAAAGATCAGAACTGTACAAGCCATGGTATTCCCTTTTAACACTCTATGTAAGTGTAAGCTGGACTTTGAAGAAGCAGGATAGGAAGAATACTTATGCCTTTGAACTCTGGTGTTGGAGAAGATTCCTGAGAATATCATGGACAGCCAAGAAAACAAACCAATGGATCATCGAACAAATCAACCCAGAGGTCTCACTTGAGGCACAAATGACCAGGCTCAAATTATCTTTAGAGGTGAATATGTGTAGCTCAGGGTTGAACTGTGGAGTCCTTGGGATTCTCTGAGCTTCAGTGCACTGAAGATATTACCTAGCTGGGTAATGAAACATTTGCAAGAAAAGAACCAAGCTCAGAGAACCTCAAATTATCTTACTTCAGACACATTATGCAAAGACCTAGGCCTCTGGAAAAGGCTCTAATGCTGGGAAAGATGGAAGGAAAGAGAAAAAGAGGATGACAAACAGCAAAGTGGACTCAATTACAATGGCGATGAGTGCACTGTTGGGAGAAAAAAGAACTGGTTGCAGATAGATCATCATGGGAAAAAATGTGGTCTACAGTCAGGTCCAGAAATATTGGGACATCGACACAATTCTAACATCTTTGGCTCTATACACCACCACAATGGATTTGGAATGAAACAAACACAATGTGCCTTAACTGCAGACTGTCAGCTTTAATTTGAGGGTATGTACATCCAACTCAGGTGAACGGTGTAGGAATTACAACAGTTTGCATATGTGCCTCCCACTTGTGAAGGGACCAAAAGTAATGAGACAGAATAATAATCATAAATCAAACTTTCCCTTTTTAATACTTGGTTGCAAATCCATTGCAGTCAATCACAGCCTGAAACCTGGAATGCATAGACATCACCAGACGCTGGGTTTCATCCCTGGTGATGCTCTGCCAGGCCTCTAACTGCAACTGACTTCAGTTCCTGCTTGTTCTTGGGGGATTTTCCCTTCAGTTTTGTCTTCAGCAAGTGAAATGCATGCTCAATGGGATTCAGGTCAGGTGATTGACTTGGCCATTGCATTACATTCCACTTCTGTCCCTTCAAAAACTCTTTGGTTGCTTTTGCAGTATGCTTTGGGTCATTGTCCATCTGTACTGTGAAGCGCCGTCCAATGAGTTCTGCAGCATTTGGCTGAATGTGAGCAGATAATATTGCCCGAAACACTGCAGAATTCATCCTGCTGCTTTTGTCAGCAGTCACATCATCAATAAATACAAGAGAACCAGTTCCATTGGCAGCCATACATGCCCACACCATGACACTACCATCACCATGCTTCACTGATGAGGTGGTATGCTTAGGATCATGAGCAGTTCCTTTCCTTCTCCATACTCTTCTCTTCCCATCCCTCTGGTACAAGTTGATCTTGATCTCATCTGTCCATAGGATGTTGTTCCAGAACTGTGAAGGCTTTTTTAGATGTCGTTTGGCAAACTCTAATCTGGCCTTCCTGTTTTTGAGGCTCACCAATGGTTTACATCTTGTGGTGAACCCTCTGTATTCACTCTGGTGACGTCTTCTTTTGATTGTTGACTTTGACACACATACACCTACCTCCTGGAGAGTGTTCTTGATCTGGCCAACTGTTGTGAAGGGTGTTTTCTTCACCAGGGAACGAATTCTTCGGTCATCCACCACAGTTGTTTTCCGTTGTCTCCCGGGTCTTTTGGTGTTGCTGACCTCACCGGTGCGTTCCTTCTTTTTGAGAATGTTCCAAACAGTTGTTTTGGCCACGCCTAATGTTCTTGCTATCTCTCTGATGGGTTTGTTTTGTTTCTTCAGCCTAATGATGGCTTGCTTCACTGATAGTGACAGCTCTTTGGATCTCATCTTGAGAGTTGACAGCAACAGATTCCACATGCAAATAGCACGCTTGAAATGAACTATGGGCCTTTTATCTGCACACTGTAATTGGGGTATTGAGGGGATATCACACACCTGGCCGTGGAACAGCTGAGAAGCCAATTGTCCCATTACTTTTGGTCCCTTACCAAGTGGGAGGCACATATGAAAACTCTTGTAATTCCTACACCGTTCACCTGAGTTGGATGTACGTACCCTCAAATTAAAGCTGACAGTCTGCAGTTAATGCACATTGTGTTTGTTTCATTCCAAATCCATTGTGGTGGTGTATAGAGCCAAAGATGTTAGAATTGTGTTGATGTCCCAATATTTCTGGACCTGACTGTATGTGGTCACTGGAGTCGAAAATGCCTTGATGGTACATAAACAGTCAATCAATGTGAATTCATGAAGGCAAATGAAATTGTATATTAACAGATACAATGAAGGGAAGGTACAAATGAAAATGCTCCCTTAAAAAAGCAGAGGGGTAAGAACTATAAGCAAATGCCAATAGAGAACTGACTGATGCAGATGAATCACTCAACCTTCAACTACTGTTTCTGTATGAACAAACAAGTACAAACCTTCCTGAGTCATGATGCATCATTTCCTTGGAAGCATCTTTTGATATAGGAGAACTTGGAATCATCTTGACGAGACATGTATTATGGGGAAATTCATATTAATCAACTTCTCTTTTGACATCTGTTTCAGGGTCAATGAACACATGACATGGGAGAAATAAGACTGGATTTCCTCCTAATTTTTTTCCCTTAAATCAGAGCCCTTTTCCTTTGGTTATGCCAAATTAAAACAGCAGTCTTCCCAAATGTGCTTCCTGCATCACTTCTGTGCCACCACAATACTTGGTTCCCAGGGCAGGAATGTGGTAACAACCATCATTGCTTTTTCTTCAAAAAGAAAGGGTTACATTACCCATTACCCTTCTCCAGCACTTCTGCTTTAATCAAAATCAAAGATTATCTACTATCCTGTTGCCTTAAATTCAGGTTACTTTTGCTTTGAGGTTTACCTTTTGCTTTCTACAGATTTTGATATCCTTACTTCCAAGAACCACATTGTTAATCTTTAGATATGCTCCTAAAATATGCTGTACTTCATAAAATATAACATGACATTAAAATATACTTCATAAAGTATAATTTTAAGAGCTCTGAAATGATGCTGAAACTAGCTGTAGTTTTTGTTCTCTTTATATCTACAATATATGCATTGCTTCACAGCCATAGCAGGAATTTCAGTCTTGCTATATGGCCCTTTATAAAGTATCTAAAGTTTCTCAACTTATACCCTTCATACCTGTTGGAATACTCATGCTGATGACTATGGATAATGAAAATTACAGACCAGGCCAGAGAGGATCACACTAGGAAAGGTGTGGAAGAACATACTGAAGACAGATCAGAAACACACAGTGACACCAACACTTCCCTGGCAAGCCAATAGTTATTCAAAATAGGGGAAAAAACCCAAACACAAGGTATTGCTTGACCAGCGACAGCATGTGAGAAGAGGAAAGGAGGACTCCTCCTCTTGGATTTGAGAAACTATCTTTGAAGCCACACATTGCTACCCAAAATGTATTGTAACAATATTATTTCAGTGAACACTGGGATTCCTTTCTGGCACGGCAGACTTATTTTACACCAATTACTAAAATAAAATAACATTTTCTACTGATACATCTTTATATAAATGATAAATTAGATAACATAGGCAAACTATGAACTATTACTCCATCTTTGTTTGTACACTGCTCAGAGTCACATCACGTGAGATGGGCGGCCATATAAATATGATAAATAAATAAAAATAAATATTTAAATAAAGGTTGGAGAAAGGGGAGGTTGCTGAAAAGGTAGGACCTCCCCTCCTTTTAAACATTTTATTATGTGAAAAATACCTGGCTTATAGTTTACAAGCAACATAGTAGTTCATGTTGTCCTACTGTTCCTGCTTAGTCCTTCCCAACTAAAAAAAAACAGATCAGAAAAAAAAATACGCCTGGTTTGCCACTTTCCCATCAAGCCACTGATCACTGACATAATTAAATAAATTTGATATTACTCACTTAACCACCCTCACTGGGACTGGCAACTCTGCTGCTAAGCGAAGAGTTGCTGAGAAATCACATGACTGCGACTGTGCTTTCCGGCTGGAGAGAAAAAGACAAGTCAGTTTTACACCTTCAGCTTCTGTTTGTCTCCTAAAAACTCCCTCGCCCTTTGGAAGGCTCAAGCACCTGCTTCCTATCTTCTACACATCGAAAGCAATGTGATCACACCACTGCCCAGGGCTGGGAGCCGCCGGTGCACTACACAAATAGGTTACAGTACTCTCTTGAAATCTCTTCCTCATCAAGCTCTCCACTCTGCGAGGGGGATGGGGAGGAAAAAAGCAATTTCTGTAGACAATCTCTCCTTTTGCCTGACTCTTTCCCACTGCTAGCAAGATTGCATTGCTTTTGATGTACAGAAGAGCAAACAGCTTACTCTCTTGAAATCTCCTCTCCAACCTCTCCACTCTGCGGGGGGAGGGTAAGGGTCAGGCAAGGGAGAGATTGCCTACAGAAATCGCTTGCCCACCCCCACCCCCAGCAGTGCAGAGAGACTGGAGAGAAAGTGATTTCAAGAGAGTACTGTAAGCTGTTTGCACAGCATGCCTGTGGCTCCCAGCCCTGGGCTGCCAGTGCGATCACACTGCTTTTGATGTGTAGAAGACCAAACAGCTTAGTTTCTTGAAATCCCTTTCTCTCCATCAATCTGCTCTGCAAGGGGGAAAAAAAGAAAAAACCCACAGGTCAGGCACAGGATAACACATACTGACTGTAATGGCAATCATGTGATTGAGGGACATGTGACTAAGGTCATAAATGGTCTATAAAGTTATTTTCTCAGCACCGTCATAACTTCGAACAGTCGCTGAACAAATGGTTGGTAAGCCAGGACTACCTGTACTTTGATGTTACTTACTACCAAGCTGGAGTCTACTGCTAGTGTCCGACACTGGTTTCTGATTACTGGCTTGTTTGGGAGCAGAATGCCAGAAGGTCCATGTTTGAATGCAACATTAAATTCTTTCTTCCTGGAAAGTTTCTAGTCACTGTAGCTGCACCCACTGAGAGAAGAAGCCAAGAGAAGAAGCCAAGAAATCAGGCAGTGTGGACGGACCCACCACCGTGAATAAGAAACAATTCTTTTCAAATCCAAGTTATCATTTTGCATGAATATGGTCATTGTGCTAAAGTATTTCTTTTCTGCATAAATGAACAACCAATATATACATTTCTCAAATAACTTAGTTTATCATTTTGGAATACTGGTAACTCAGAAAATAATATCATGCTTATTTTCAGACTTATTACTATTCATTAACAAACTATTTATTGTTTTTATAGAGTATTTAAATAAAGATCCTCTAAAACATTTTTAACATTGTTAAATCTACCGTGACATTTAGCTGAAAGTCTGAGAGAAAAAAGCAAGAGGCAAATGATCCAAAAAGCTACTACAAAATGAATAAGGCAAAATCATGATCAAGTTTCTTCTTTTTTACTGATACAGTTTTGCATTGCTTACTGAAATGAATTTGCACCTGTTCTCATATATTCTGATTTATTTATCATTTCTACATTTCTCACATGTTTGATAACTGGTAACAATGTCTTCACTGTTTGAGCTCCATATATATTCAACTTTTTGAACAAGTTTATTAAGCTGAATCTGACCAAGTTAATTTTGCTCAACATTTCTATACCACACAAGAACATGACCTAAACTCATTAAGTATACCTTGGCCAATGGTTTTCTATAGCACTTCTTACCCAGATGATAGAACACAAATTACAGTTACCAACTATATATTCCAGTCTGATCCATCCTAGTAACTAGTATTTAATCTCTCGCAACCATTAAGTGGCAGACACTCCTCCTCTTACAAATAGACCATTGTCGAAAACAGTTCCCAACAACAACAATCCACAGAATTTAAAGGGATCTGTAGAGTCTTGCTAGTGGGCACCATGATGTCTCTAAACAATCTTCAAATTTTAAAAAATAAATAGTCCAGATCACAAGATCTCAGGAGCTTTGGGCCATTTAATTTAAAATATTTATTTATTTATTTATTTATTTAGTTAGTTAGTTAGTTAGTTAGTTAGTTATTGGAGGTATATCCACAACATCACAGACAGTTGTCCCCTGCAACCACCAGCTGACCTCTGAAATCTTGTTTCTGCATTTACTCACACTACTCTATTACAGAACCCAAATTAAACAAGCTTGATTGTGTTTACCAACAATACTGTTCTGAATGGAAAAATTAGGAGATCGAAGATGGCAGCTGCCAGCAAATGCCGGTCATTGCGGCAGCATTGGGGGTTCTTGCGGTTTTGACCCCCCTCCCCTGGGGATTTTACCATCTTTTTGGGGTGGACTGGGTGCAAAGGAGACCGTGAGGGGGTTCTACCACCTTTGGTGTGTCGACTCGGGCACAATCCCTGGACAGAGTGGCAGGGCACTGGCAGAACGCGGTGGTGCGCGGTGGAGAGCAGCAGCCTTGGACAAGCCTCGGACGAGCTCCGGTGTGGCGCAGTTCCGTGTGGTGTAGCGGTGACTCTTTACAAGCCTTGAGATGGCATGGCGAACCCCAAGAGGCACCAGTGCAGTACGGCGAGCCTATTGAGCCCACCTTATCTCGGAGCTGCAGAGAGAGCCCTCGCAAAACCTCAGCATGGCCGGCGACCTATGGCGAGCCCTGAAACGTGTCCCCAGGGGGGTGCAACGAGCCGCAGTGAGTCCTGCTGAGCCCCGGTGCAGCGCAAGAAGACCTGGCAAGTTCCAGTACGCCACAGCAAACTACAACAGGCCCTGGCGCGGCACACCGAGCCCCAAGCCCAGCAAGCCCTGGATGCAGTATACCCAACCCCAGGTCCAGCAGGCACAACAGCCCTTATGTGGCACGGCTAGCCCTAGGGGGCCCTGGAGCAGTGCTGCAAGTTCCAGCGACCCCAGGGCTACATGTGCTTTAGTGAGCCCTGGAGCAATACAGCAAACTCCAGGGATGTGGGAACTTACAGACAGCTGGAGTCCTGGGAGCTTGGTGGTTTGGTGCAAGGACACTGGGTGGGTTGGGGAGGCCGAGGCTGTAGTGGACTTGTAGTCCAGCTGTGGAGGAAGATTGTTTGGCTCCGGAGGAATAGCCTGACAGGGGAGCAGCCAGACAGCATATGAAGCCAACAGCCTTTGGTTTTAAAACTGATGAACTGGGGATTAGAACATAGCCACCCCCATTTAAACCCCCCCTCCCAGTGTCAGTGGAGAACCGTAGGATCCCTCCAATGTGAGTCTAGGACTCCCTCCTGGGAGTGAGTCTGGGAGGGTGTCTGGGAGTGTATGAGGATGTGAGGATCCACCTTCTGGGTGAGAGACAGGAGATGTAAGTGAATGGGAAGCCTGCCCTGCCAACTAGTGACAGAGGTTGTGCAGGGGTGCAGAGTGTAATAGTAGTGTAAGCTCTGGGGGGGTCCCAGCCGGCGCTGAGAGCGTGAGCTGGTGAGCGGGCAGGATCTTCCCTCACCTGGGAGTGTGTGATGGAATGATTTGGTGAAGGCCACGCTCGGGGAGAGCAGCATTTCCTTAGCCCCCAGAAACAGCATGGGAAGGTGAAGAGGATGAGACTGGCACCACCCTAAGGAATTCGCAGTGTTTTCTTGCTGGCTTGGGAAGTTTAGATTTAGTATGGCGAGATTCTGTCTTGTAGGTGGAAGCTAATAAATGCTATAGAACTATATCTGTACTGTCTCGTGGAGTTCTTTGGGCTGAACCTGACAGAGTGTCTGGTTCTGAATGAAGATGTCTGATTGGGAGGAGGGACCTTTACCCTAGATTAGGGAACCCGGAGGTCTAGGAATGGAGGTACTTGGGCCCGGAACCCCAGGGACTATGTGGTGGACTACACTATCAAGGTGGTGATGGGTAGCAGAAAATATTGCAGGAGCTGGAGGGCAGGCCATCTTTGGGGAAGACGCCCCTGGTGTGTTACTGGTGGCGAGTTCCGGCCCTCCTGGCTTATCCCCAGGCCTTGGTCAACAGGTCTGTAAGGGCCCTGGCTTTCGGCCGCTGCTGCCTAATGCCAGGTTGGTTAACAAGGAGGCCCCCCTCATATGAGACTTGATCACCAAGAAGGGGGTAGACCCCGCATGCATTACCGAGACCTGGCTGGGGCCTGAGGGGGGGTCCCCCTCTCGGAAATGTGCCCAGCTGGGTTCACGGTGTGGCATCACCCAAGATGCCAGGGCGGGGGAGGAAGGGTGGCTATTATCATCCGGGACTCTCTGTGGCCTTCAGGGCATTGCTCCCCAAGTTTCTGGGTGTGAGACACTGTTCTTTAGGTTGGGTTCTCGTGAACAGTTGGGAGTTCTGCTACTGAACCAGCCTCCCTGGTGCATGGCAGCCTCCCTGCCTGAGCTGCTGGAGGCCATCTCGAGGCTGGTGGTGGAGTTCCCCAGGCTTACGGTTCTGGGGGACTTCAACCTGCCATCCCTGGGACAATCCTCGGAGGTGGCTTGGGATTTCATAACTACCATGGCAGCCGTGGGCCTGTCTCAAATTGTGCGGGGCCCAACCTGAGACAGTGGTCACATGCTGGATTTGGTCTTCTTGACAGAGCAATGGCAAAATGATCTGAAGGGAGATTTACAGCTTTCCCCATTGTCATGGTCAGATGTCCTGGTAACCCTGAGTTTCTCCCATGCCACCCCCCTCCGCAGGGAGGCAGGACCTATGCAACTGGTCCACCCCCAGTCTCTGATGGGCCCGTTAGGGTTTCAGAGGGAGCCGGGGGGTATTCCCATGGATCTGCTACATGATCCAGTGGAGGCCTTGGCTGCTGCCTGGAATAGGGAGGTGGCTGGGGCCTTGGACAGGATTGTGCCTATGAGACCTCTGTTGCCACATCGGTCCCAATACTCCCCGTGGTTTATGGAGGAGTTGAGGGTCAAGAGGGTCAAGAGACGTCTAGTGCACCAGTGAAGGAAGACAAAGATTGAATCCGACCAAACACAGGTTAGAGCTGCTATCAAGGCCTACATTGTGGCGATAAGACGGCGAAGAGCCAATGCTTCTCTGCTGTTATCACGTCCGCAGAATGCCGCCCGGCGGCCCTGTTCAGGATCACTAAGTCCCTCCTTGGTAAGGGGGATGTGGGGGTTCATTTGCAGGGCTGCATGGAGGAATTTTCAGAGCATTTGCAGGACAAAGTTGCTCGGATTCTTTCCAAGTTAGACTCCGAACGTGGGGCAGGGTCTGGGGAGATACCGGGGGACCGTTCTTACCCAGTTATCTGGGAACAGTTTGATCCTATTGATCCTGAGGAAGTGGACAGGATCCTGGGGACTGTGAACTTGCCATCCTGACCCATGCCCTTCCTGGCTGGTGAAAGCAGCTCGGGAGGTGACATGCGGTTGGATCCAGGCGATGGTTACTACATCCTTGCAGGAGGGAGTGTTTCCAGCTGCCTTTAAGGAGACGTTGGTGCATCCCCTCTTCAAGGAACCCTCCCTGGATCCTACTGTACTAGACAATTTCCGTCCAGTCTCCCACCTCCCTGTTGGGAAAGGTGGTTGAGAGAGTGGTGGCATCACAGCTCCAAAGGGTTCTGGAGGAAACGGATTATCTGGATCCCTTCCAGTCAGCTTTCAGGCCCGATTATGGAACGGAAATGGCATTGGTCGCACTTATGGATGATCTCTGGCAGGAGTGGGATGGTGGAAGTGCGACCATCCTTGCTCTCCTTGATCTCTCAGTGGCTTTCGATACTGTCAACCATGGTATCCTGTTGGGACGGCTCAGGGAATTGGGGGTGGGCGGCATGGTCTTGTGCTGGTTCACCTCCTTTCTTCAGGGCCAATCCCAATCGGTGGTGATAGGGAGCGAGAAGTCCCATCCTCGGCCCCGCCTCTGGGGGGTGCCGCAGGGTTCGGTTCTCTCTCTGCTCCTTTTCAACATGTACGTGAAACCGCTGGGTGAGATCATCCGCCCCTGGAGGTGAGATTGGCCCCCTCACTCCTGGCCTTCCGGAGGGCTTTGAAGACCTGGTTCTGCCACTTGGCCTGGGGTGGGAATACTTCAAGCATAGGGATGGCTAGCCCCATAGAGACCTGCTATCTTCAGCCCCAGATCCTTCATCTTCTTGGACTCTCTTCCTCTTTTTTAATAATGTTTTTAAAATTTTTATGTTTTATGTCTTTGTATGTATTTATGGTTTTAATGTTTTGTGTGAACTGCCCAGAGTCCCCCACTGGGGGGAGATGGGCAGGGGAGAAATTTAATAAATAAATTCTATAAAAGGCCAGCAAGTCCATTTCAATCACTTCCAGGACTCCTTGTTCTTCTTTACGCTGCAGAGAGTTCTTAAGGACATTGGCTGTACATTTGGGGTGGTTGTCCTACTGCAGAATAAATTTGGGGCCAATCACGCGCCTCCCTGATGGTATGGCATGATGGGTAAGTATCTACCTGTATTTCTCAGCATTGAGACACCATTGATCCTGACCAAATCTCCAACTCCATTTGCAGAAATGCAGCCTGAAATGTGCAAGGAACTTCTATCATGCTTCACTTTTGCCTGCAGACACTCGTTATTGTACCGCTCTCCAGCCCTTCAATGAATAAAATGCCTCCTGCTACAGCCAAATATTTCAGATTTTGACTCATCAGTCCAGCACACCTGCTGCCATTTTTCTGCACCCCAGTTCCTATGTTTTTGTGCATAGTTGAGTCGCTCAGCCTTGTTTCCACATCGGAGGTATGGCTTTTTGGCTGCAATTCTTCCATGAAGACCACTTCTGGCTAGACTTCTCCAGACAGTAGATGGATGTACCTGGGTCCCACTGGTTTCCACCAGTTCTGTGCTGATGGCACTGCTGGACATCTTCCAATGTCGAAGAGAAGTAAGCATGATGTGTCCTCCATCTGCTGCATTAAGTTTCCTTGGCCGACTGCTGCATCTACGGTCCTCAATGTTGCCCGTTTCTTTGTGCTTCTTCAAAAGAGCTCAAACAGCACATCTTGAAACCCCAGTCTGCTTTGAAATGTTTGCCTGGGAGAGACCTTGCTGATGCAGTAGAACTACCTTGTGTCTTGTTGCTGTGCTCAGTCTTGCCATGGTGCATGACCTGTGACGTGAACCTATCTTCCACAACCTTGCCTTAGTAGCAGAGTTTGGCTGTTCCTCACCCAGTTTTAAGCCTCCTAGACAGCTGTTTCTGTTTCAGTTAATGACTGTGTTTCAACCTACATATGAAATTGATGATCATTAGCACCTGCTTGGTGTAATTGGTTAATCATACACCTGACTCCAATCCTGCAAGATCCCTGACTTTGTGCAAGTGTACAAAGTGTGCAAGTGTAAGAATTGATGCTGGTTTGAAGCCAAAGGGTAGTCACACCAAATGTTGATTTGATTTAGATTTCTCTTGTTTGATCACTTTGCATTTTATAAATTGATAAACAATTACATGTTTTTGAAAGCATTCTTACTTTACAGCATTTTTTCACACCTGCCAAAAAGCTTAAACTTTAGTCCTTTCTTATAGTGTCCCACCACTATCACCTTCCTGTCTTCTCCCAGAAATATCTTCAATATTTTCTCTTCATCTCTTCCCAGGAATGGCCTTACTGATGCAATACTTTCCTTTTGCAAACCCAAAATAAAATCTTTCCAGATCACTCTTCTCCATTATCTGTATCTCTGTTACCTGTCCCCTTTGAACATTATAACATCAATTGATTCCATTTGTAATTCAATTCTAACATCTTTTCCATATCATCTTTTGGGCATCTCAAATCCATATTTAAATCCACAACTTCTTTATTCATATCACCTTCATAGTCCAACAGTTTTTTGAACTCCAATTCCACATTTGGTTCATTCTCCACCTTTTTTCCAAAGTTAATCATCTTATCCGCTCTTTCCTCTATCTTTTTTTCAAGGGACTTAAATCTAGCTCCTAGTTCATCAAACATTGACTGGAGTAGACTTAAGTTGTTTTATCTTCTAGCAGCTGCTCCAAGGGACCTCTTTTAGGCATTTCTTCTTTTTGTTTTTTGTTTTCTTTCCCCTTATACAAGTAAAATGTATAGTCAGATATAGTTAATTACAAGTGAAAGTAAACTGCAGTTCACGCCCTCTAGTGCCTTTCAAGCTGAAATGGCAGTTGTGTGTGCTGAGCTTCAAAGGGATCACATAGGAATCACGTTATAGTCTAGCTCTGTTTCTAAAGCCCCCTCAATCACCGGACAGAATTGAACAAAACAAGAAACTTTCCCATAGAACAGATAAACCTTGTTGCTGTAGATGGAGTTTCGTGAAAAAATAAACTTTTAACAAATAAATCTTCCTTTTTCACTATAAGTAGATTTTAAGTCTCTTTTAAACTCCACTTCTCCAGCTTTTTGCAAATTAATCAGCTTAATTTAAAACTCTATTTCTCCATTTAAAAATATAGTTCCAAAAATAAGGATAAGCCCCAAGAGATTTACTTATCTGTTGTGAAGGAAAGTCTCTCTTAAGCTGAAAAATAGTTACAGATCAAAGTGTTTAAGAAATGGGAATTGGTTGGCTCTAATGTCCATTAAAGGCTGCACCACAGCAGTGAACGGAGGTGGTTCCCCTGCCTCCCAACCACGCAACTCAAGAACCGTTTGCAGAGGCTTCAGTCTCCGCAATCAACCTTCAAAGAATGGCTGTCAGGAGACCAAATGGGTCAATTTCCTTGCTTCTTCCTTTATCTGGAGCAAGCTGGGCAGCCAGCACTTGCTGCCAGCCACCAATCCAGCTGTGGTGTCATCTCTCCCTGTTGCGAAGAGGTGTTTAAACCGCCATGTTCCCATCAGAAGTCCAATAAAGCCTTTTTTCCACGCTCTCTAAAGCCTTTTTTCCACGCTCTCTAAAGCCTGTTGCTTTGATTGAAGAACTTGAAAAAATTCTTTTGGAATAATGAATAATTTAAACTAAAATACCATATATTGAAAATCTAATGATGTAACTTCTAACTGTAGATTTTAGATATCAAAATGACAAGTCCTCTTGAAATTATGGCCCGAGAACTTAATTTGTCAGGTGTTAAAAAGGTCATGAGTAGTTTCAAAACTTTGACATTTTTTCACATTAACCTAATTCACATATAGTTTATTGAATGGATCAATGATTAACCACAGCTTCTTGAATTGATTAAGCTATAATTGATTAGATATAGACAGTACATTAAGCATTAGTCACTTTTAAGGACTACAATTATATGTGTATTAGATTATCTCCCAGATGAATACTGTACACTTTAGATAACTCTCTCTCACACACACCTCCCTCTCTGGTAAAGTACCTATTCCATATATAGAAGGGTACCAGTTAGGGTGACCAATACCCTTTTTTTGTCTGAGGTGAAGGCAAAATAGTCTCCCCAGAAGGATATGGTATCAGTTAAGCCCTTCTTTAACATCAACAATGAGATAATATCTACTGAACTTGAGGGCAGCAAAAAATATAAGAATGATAGGGTAAGTTGATTTATTATGTGCCATCAAGTCATTTTCAACTCCTAGTGACCACATCAATAGATTGTCATGGAGAAAATCCATCCCTTAGTCTTTCAAGCCTTCCAACAGTACACTCATCGCAACTGTAACTGAGCCCATCCACCGTGCTGCTGGTCATCCTCTTTCCTTCCACCTTTCCCAGCATTAGAACCTTTTTCAGAGACCTAGGTCTTTGTATGACATGTCCAAAGAAGGATAATTTGAGCCTGGTCATTTGTGCCTCAAGTGAGAACTTTGGGTTGATTTGTTCGATGATTCATTGGTTTGTTTTTCTTGATAGGGCAAGTAGCCTGTTACAATAGCCTTGTCCTTCAATACTTGGTTTTGGTTCCAAAACCACCATTTGAGGAAAACACTATCATTCTATCTAGTAGAAAACTAGGCATGAGTATCAACTCAAGGCCATAGTAATATAATAAGCCTGTTAAAAGGCAACTTTCTTTATTCTTCTAATGAAGGGATGGGTAGCCAGTGACTCTTATGTAGCTACCTAGGCCCATTTTGGCACCTCCTGGAGTCTTCCATCATCATGCTGACAAAACGCTCATTTGTGGCATGATTTTTGTTGTTTTTTAATTAAATAAAGATACAGGTCTTGAAAGTAACCTAAACTTCCAAAGTATAAAAAAGAGCTGCCCTGCATTCTTGTGAAGCAAGCAAGAAAGAAACCAGAAGAATGAGATCAATGACAAAAAAATCACTCCTATTTAACCAGAACGAATCTTTATTGCAAAATTATCATTACCTTACTTCTCACCTATAATATCAAATAAGAAAATTAGAAACTAAAAGAGGAACATTGAAACTTAATCTGGATTTATCTTATTAACTGAATTTATATCCTTTGAAATCAACAGAGAAAAATGAGTTAAATTCCACTGATTAAAGCATTCAATAAAATAAAAATCAATTAAATAAAAAGATAAATAAATGCTTTTCTTGCTCAGATTTCAAAGGAAAAATTCTTTTGCATTGATTATGGATTTTCTTAGTCATACCAGTTTTTCACCACAAAATCCAATGTACTTTTACCATAAAATCAGAATATGAATCACTAGCGGTTTGACTAGATTAATCAGATTATATATTCAGCCATATATGCAAGGCAAAAATCTTGATTTAATTAGGTCAAGGTATTTTTTTAAAACCACAAAACCAAGTAACAAATTAATTACAAAGCTACACAAGTCAAGTTATTAGTTTCCACAAAGAAAATCATGTCACAAATTCTTATGACTGATCCCAAGTGTGCCATTTTGTTCAGGTTTAATATATTAAAGAACAGAAACTCTGTTTTTACCTTTTAGCTTCTCGGTCAAGGACAGAAAGCAGTCTGAACTACTAGAAAGTCCTACTTCTTGGACTACAGGAGGCAGGAACAAGACAGATCTTCCTCACTTATTCATAAATAAAAAATAACAAATTATTAGGTCAAGATGGTACCTATTCTGAAGTTCTTAAAAACATTTCTAACAAAAATATGTAAGGCATGGAAGCTGGCTGGGTGACTTTGGGCCAGTCCCTCTCCCTCAGCCCAACCCATCTCATATGGTTGTGGTTGTGGGGAAAATGGAAAGAAGGAGCATTATGTGTGCCACCTTGAGTTGTACTAAATAAAGTTAGGATATAAATCTAATAATAATAATACATTCCTAAAATTGTAACTGCTTAAACAGCAGGAAGCTGCCAAGAGGAATAGATCAGGGCTGAAGAAATCAAATGTTGGACTTTAAAATTATTTTGGAATGCAGAAATATTCACAGGATCATCTGCCTCTAACGTTCCTTCCTGTCTGGTAAGATCTGACAAGTTTGGCATCCTTTGGGTCCTGTCTATTGAACAATATCACCTATGGAACCCAGGAGGTGTACCTACTCATCATTATACCTGCTCTCTGCCACAGGTATTTTGGGAGGAGGGCAAGGTCCATATGGTCCCAACTCTGTTGTCCTTCCAGAAAGCCTTAAAGACCCGATTCTTCCTACAGGCACTGGGCCAGATCATTGTGTGAATCCAGTGAGATTTTGTCTGTTTAACTGTTGTAGTTGCCCCACTCCCCAGAAGGGACATTTCTATTACTGTCTTTTAATTGATTATTTTATTCATTTTAACAAATAATATAAACCATCAAGTGTCACATGTGAGTGGATGGCTATAGAAAGTGAAATCATAAATAAATGCATTTTTTTAAGAAGTTGACAGTTTGGAAGAAGGATCACGACTTGATATATGTCCATACCACTTTCAGATTGTGCATTTCCATGTTACTTTAATCACCTGAAAAACCTCTCAAACCTTTAGCTCTTAAAAAAAGTTTGCTTCCATCTTCTATTTTGGTATCCCCCCCCCCCCCCCGAAAAAAGGCAGTTGCAACTAGACTAGAATAGCAGAAGTATAACGAGAAGGCCTATAGTTCCAAATATCAGTTGATTTTTTTTTTCAGGAACAAGGAGCAATCATTGCTTATTTACTTCCTCACCTTTGCAGCCTTAGGCACAATCTAGCCATGACAACCTCTGACAGAATCTACTTTGAATGTGGTTTCTTACTGGAGTTCATATTAAAATAATTACTTCGGTAACATCTAATTCACTCTTTTTCATTTGTTTATCTCACATATGCAGGTTCTCTGGCTCTCCAAAGCCTTAGGAGCAGCCCTCTGAGTACCTTTCAAAGTTGCTACTGAATTATAATTCTTAATGTGAAAGAAGGGAAGCTATTAAATACAAGGAGAACAATCACATCTCACTATAGTTAATTTATATTAAAGTACATGTAAGTTAAATTACATAAAATAAATATAATTTCTATTCTAGCCCCTTTCACTTTTCAAAGACCAAGTACATGCATTTATACTCTTGCCTGATAACATTCTGAAAACTTTATAATAAGTATAAATTGAGATCAAATAGAATGATTCCCATATCTGGTAGACAGCAATTAAAGGATACAGTTTGTTCAAAAAGAATAGAAAAAAAAATAGAAAGAGTTGCACTGTATGTTCAAATAGCCACTGCTGATCAGAAATTCAAAAGCATGAACTTGGCAATGCTATATAGATATCTCAGTGAAAATAAATGGAATAACAAATAAAATCACACTGTTATTGGGGCATACTATCATCCACCCAACAAAGAGAAAATGTGGATGTTTTTCCAAAGCAAATTGCAGACCTTTCAAAGAGGCATGAAATTGTAATGATGGGAGAATTTAAATATCACAAAATCTGTTGGTCCATTCAGGAAATTCCTAACTTCTGACAACTTTCTCCTTCAGAGACAGAGGAAGATCAACTATCCTTGACTTGATACTAATCAACAAGGACGACATAGATGAGGTAGTGGAAGTAGCAAAGCAGTCTAGATTTTAAAGGAAACTAAAAATTAGTATTTTTAAATGTGCATCTTGAACTTCAAAAAAAAATTTTTTTTTAATGAACTTAGAGCAATGCCAAGTAGATTCTATGGTTAGGACAAGCTCAAGATGTGCAAGAGTTCCTAAAGAACAGTATCACAACAAAGCACAAATGCAAAATAGTCCAAAGAGATAGAAGAACAACAGACAAAGCCAAAAACTCAGTGAGATGCACATAGAGGAAATGGAAAAAGGACCAAGTCACAAAGAAGGAGTAAAGTCAGGTAACTCAGAATTATAGAGCTCATGTCAGGAAAATGAAAACTCAGAACTAGCTGA
Source organism: Python bivittatus (assembly GCF_059951505.1). Classification (NCBI taxonomy): domain Eukaryota; kingdom Metazoa; phylum Chordata; class Lepidosauria; order Squamata; family Pythonidae; genus Python; species Python bivittatus. Next base: position 1,943,443 of record NW_028277039.1, read on the forward strand.
GGTTAGCAAATGATGCTAACAAGAAAGGCTTCTTTTAACGTAATCAAAATTAGCAAAGAAAAGAATAAGTATCCCACTGCTCAATGAAGATAGCAAAATGCTAGCAGGAAACAAAGAAAAGGCAGAGTTACCCAATTTCTTTTTTACTTCCATCTTCTACAAAAAGTATGTTGTAAAGAACAAGGTGAGAGATAGGACTAAAGCTTGAAATTGATATATTTGGTCATTGGTTAATAGCAGCAATTGGGACCAGAATTTGTCACTAAGTGATGCGGTCATACAATGGGATGTCCCATGACCACACTGCACAGCAACAGCAGTTCCAGCACTTCCCAGGTGCCATCATTAGGCGTCATTAAGTGGTCGCCATTTGTGACCTCCTGACGGCTTCACTGCCGACTTTGCTTATAGGAAGCCAGCAAGGAAAGCTGCTAATGTTGACCACATCAATGCGGCTCACTACAACATCATAATTGTGAGCCAGGCACCAAGTCCCCAGATAGCAATCACATGACCATGACCACAAGGATGCTGCAAAGCCCAGAACTTCAAGGATGACTCATTCAGCACCATCACAAGTTTGAACAGTTGCTGAACGAATGGTTGTTAAGTGAGGACAACCTGTAAAAATGGTCAGGGAATATGCTGAATTACAGGTAGCCTTTGTTTAGCAACTACAACTGGGACTGGCAATTCAGTCATTAAAGCAAAGCAGTCACTAAATGAAATTCATGTCACCGTGATTGTGCTTACGATTTTACTTCAGCTTTCCCTTGCTTTACAGTGTCAGAAGGATACAATCCCAAACATCCAAGTGAGTCCAAACAGCAGGCAAGGTTTCCAGAACTCAACTCACGAGGAAGCCAGGTAAAAAGGCAAATCTTATAGCCCTTTTTCCCCACTCCTCCACCCTTTGGAAAGCTCACCCTGGTACTGGAATAATTAGCAAGAAGAGAATTGATGTTTGTATTTACATTCATTGGAGAGGAAGGGATTACAAGAGAGTAAACAAGCTCACAATGGGGAATACACATCAAAAGGAATCCCACTGCTGTGAGCTACCAGCTGCTTAGGAGGCAAACAAAAGCCTTCAGTGTGAAACTGATTAGGATCTTGTCAATTTCAGGCAGCAGCTGTGAGCTGGCTAAGGTCACAGAGCTAAGCTTGTTAGCTTGCCCTTAGCGCTATTTAGAGAGGAGCTAGGCTGCTGAGAAAAGCAACTTAAGAAGAGATAACTTTTTAGGCAGTCTTTCTACTAGGCAAGGGAAAGAAAAAGAAAAAATATGGGTAAGGCACAGGGCAACACCTACTAACTGACTGTAATGGTGAACACATATCTGAGAGAGACCTTATGCTGTGAAGGTTGTAAATGTGGGCACTGGTCACAAAGTTACTTTTTCATTAATGTCATAACTCCAAACAGTCACTGTCCAAGGCAGTTGCTAAATGAGGGTTACCTCATCAAATCTCCAAGACCAGATGAATTACATCCTAAGATACTAAAAGAACTAGTTGATAGCCTGGAAACTCTTATTATTTTTTAGAAATACTAGAGAATTGATGAAGTGCCAGATGACTGGAGAGCAAACATCCCTATTTTCAAAAGAGAAATGTAAAAGAAACATTAAAAGGAACTACAGATCAGTCAGTCTGACATTGGTAACTGGAAGGTTTCTAGAGCTGATCACACAGAGTTTGGTTTAAAATCACCCAGAAAGTAATGTATTTAATCAAATGTACAAGAGTGAGATGGGGATATGTGGCTTGATAACAGTACTTGTGAAAAACATGTTAGAACAGCAGCATGATGCACCTGTGAAAAATCCAAGTTTAAGGCTGCATCAACAGAAGCATAAATTCCAAATAATAAGCACCAATTGTTTTACTATATTCTGCTTTGGTCAGATGCCACCTCAAATGCCATTTTCTGAGCACCACATTTTGAAAGGACTCAGAGAAAGTACTGTAGAATGTGTTCAGAGAAGGTTGTTGTTGTTCAATTGTTGTGTCCAACTCTTCGTGACCCCATGAACCATATCACGCCAGGCCTTCCTGTCCTTCATGTAAGGTTTACCCCGTTCGTCTAGAGAAACTCTGACACGTGTGTTCAACAAAGAAGTTTACTCAAGCGTAACATACATAATTACAGACAAAGGCAGAACTGGCTTGGCACATTTTTCAATTCAATTTATAGTTCCCCTGTTCCCGCGCTTTGTCCCGTTGCTATGTTACAAATCACCCACGGTAATTCTCCCCTTCGCCGAAATGGCAGATTCAGTTCAGTTCTTTTGTCCTTGATTGCTTTTTCCCCTGCTGCCAGCACCGTGCCTCGTTAGTTCTTTCTGTTGCGTGCAAAGCTGGGTTTTTCCTAACCACGCACTTATCGCTTTGCCGCTCGCCGCTGCTCAACCCTTTGTCCGCGGCACTCGAGGCTAATGGGCGCCAATTCAAACCATCTGCTCTGCGGTTTCAGTTAAGTGGTCCCAGCTGGCCCATTAATCAGTCTGCAGTTTTCACTTCCCCTTTTTGCCTTGCTGCACTCAGGCGGTGAAACTGACTCAGCGTGGCTGGCCAAGTCCCTAGCCGTGCCGCGCCGGCTGAATCTGACACTTCACTGCCTCCCTGAGTTGGCTCAGTTTCATGCTCATTGCTTCAGTGATGCTATCTAACCATCTCATCCTCTGCCGTCCTCTTCTCCTTTTGCCTTCAATCTTCCCCAGCATCAGGGTCTTTTCCAAAGAGTCCTCTCTTCGCATTAGGTGACCAAAGTATCTGAGCTTGAGCTTAATTATCAGTCCTTCCAATGAGCAGTCAGGGTTGATTTCCTTTAAGATTGACTGGTTTGACCTCCTAGCGGTCCAGGGGACTCTTAAGAGTCTTCTCCAGCACCACAGTTCAAAGGCATCAATTCTTCGGCGCTCAGCCTTCTTTATGGTCCAGCTCTCACAGCCATACATTACTGCTGGAAAAACCATACCTTTGATTATGCGGATCTTTGTCGGCAAGGTGATGTCTCTGCTTTTTAATGTGCTATCTAAGTTTCCCATAGCTTTCCTCCCAAGGAGCAAGCATCTTTTAATTTCATGGCTGCAGTCTCCGTCTGCGGTGATCTTGGAGCCCAAATAAATGAAGTCTGTTACTGCTTCCATTTCTACCCCTTCTATTTGCCAGGAATTGATGGGTCCAGATGCCATGATCTTATTTTTTTTAATGTTAAGTTTCAAGCCGGCTTTTGCACTCTCCTCTTTCACCCTCATCAAGGGGCTCTTTAGTTCTTCTTCACTTTCTGCCATTAGGGTGGTATCTTCTGCATATCTGAGATTGTTGATGTTTCTCCCTGCAATCTTAATTCCAGCTTGTGATTCTTCCAGCCTGGCTCAGAGAAGGAGAGGGGGAATAATCAGGGAATTAGCAACTAGGCCCTATGAAGAAGGATTGAAGGACTTGGATGTGTTTACCCTTGAAGGAAAAAAAAAGGGAGATAATAGCACTCTTTAAAAAGCCCTGAAAGGATGTCTTACAGAATGAGGTCAAGACCTATCCTAATTCCAGAATAAAGAACACTGAAAAACAGATGAAAATAACAGGAAGGCACTTTCTAACTGAATGTTAGAAAATGTTCCTAAGAATAGCAGCAGTTCAACAGAGAGATCAACCACCCAAAGAGGTTGTCGTGAAGCAGAAAGGTAGGATGAAGCAGAGACTGGACGGCAAGGTGCCTCCATAGAAGGCCAGATGCCAGACACAAAGGAGCACAGGATACAAAAGCATAGTTCTTATAATTTTAATTTGGGTAATTTCTTAAGTTCTTCTACTGACAAAGCTGTCTACTATAACCCAAAAGTTTCAATATCTTGCCTTCTGAGTATTTTTTTTTTATAATAACTATAATTAAAAAAAAAAGAACAGTAAAAACTAACAAGAATATTAAGAAAAAGAAGAAAAAAGAAATTGGAATAAAAGAGAACAGTAAAGCTCAAGGGTGCAGAAAAAAGAAGAGAAAAAAGAAAAAAAGGATTGACTTCCAACCCTCCTTGCAACAGATATGTAACAATATACATTAAACTCTTGCTCTAAATTAACATAACTTCCATTATTTCTATTAACCGATATTATTTCTCATCAAATCCATTCAACATAATTTCATTTTTTTTTGTTTCCTGCAAAAAGTCCAAAAAAGGTTTCCAGTTAGCATAAAAATTACACAATGTCTTATTATGAATCAAAGCCATTAATTTCACCATCTCAGCCAAATCCACCAGCTTCACCATGCATTCTTCACAACTTCAGTTTTGACATAATTAATACCTAGTTTTGACACTTAATATCCAAATAAGCTGATAACACTTGCAAACTGCATCATAAATCCACCAGGATTAGTGGCAAAGTCACAGCATTGTCAGCACATGAAAGGATAGGCATGTGTTTACTTATCGAGAACAGAAGATGGCATTCATTTTTTGGTGGAGCTTATGCAATGAAATATAAAAATTAACAAGGATGTAAGTTTCCACTCTTATTTAGCACCTTTTTGGATAGGAATTGGGTTGGACAAGCCTCCATGATCGTTGCTAGATTATGTAAAACAATCTAATGTCACTAGTCTTGTAAGTAAAATCAAAACCTCCCAGTGTGAAAAAATACATCAGCCAGACTAGTTACACTTCCCACTGTATGGTAGTAATTGTTGTTGTTGTTGTTTAGTCGTTAAGTCGTGTCCGACTCTTCGTGACCCCATGAACCACATTGTGCCAGGCCTTCCTGTCCTTCACTGCCTCCCTGAGTTTGCTCAGTTTCATGCTCATTGCTTCAGTGATGCTATTTAACCATCTCATCCTCTGCCGTCCTCTTCTCCTTTTGCCTTCAATCTTTCCCAGCATCAGGTTCTTCTCCAAAGAGATCTCTCTTCCCATTAGGTGACCAAAGTATCTGAGCTTGAGCTTCATTATTGATCCTTCCAATGAGCAATCAGGGTTGATTTCCTTTAAGATTGACTGGTTTGACCTCCTAGCAGTCCAGGGGACTCTCAAGAGTCTTCTCCAGCACCACAGTTCAAAGGCATCAATTCTTTGGCGCTCAGCTTTCTTTATGGTCCAGCTCTCACAGCCATACATTACTACTGGAAAAACCATACCTTTGACTATGTGGATCTTTGTTGGCAAACTGACGTCTCTGCTTTTTAATATGCTATCTAGGCTTGCCATAGCTTTCCTCCCAAGGAGCAAGCGTCTTTTAATTTCATGGCTGCAGTCTCTGTCTGCGGTGCATCAAATGACCAAATAAATGAAGTTTGTTACTGCTTCCATTTCTACCCCTTCTATTTGCCAGGAATTGATGGGTCCAGATGCCATGATCTTGGTTTTTTTAATGTTGAGTTTCAAGCCAGCTTTCGCACTCTCCTCTTTCACCCTCATCAAGAGGCTCTTTAGTTCTTCTTCACTTTCTGCCATGAGGGTGGTATCGTCTGCATATCTGAGGTTGTTGATGATTCTCCCTGCAATCTTAATTCTGGTTTGTGATTCTTCCAGCCTGGCATTTCTCATGATGTACTCTGCATATAGGTTAAATAAGCAGGGTGACAGTATACAGCCTTGTCGTACACCTTTCCCTATTTTGAACCAATCGGTTGTTCCACGACCGGTTCTAACTGTTGCTTCTTGGCCCGCATACAGATCTCTCAGGAGACAGGTAAGGTGGTCTGGTACTCCCATCTCTTTAAGAATTTGCCACAGTTTGTTGTGATCCACACAATCGAAGGCTTTTGCATAGTCAATGAAGCAGAAGTAGATGTTTTTCTGGAACTCTCGTGCTTTCTCCATGATCCAGCGAATGTTGGCAATTTGATCTCTAGTTCCTCTGCCTCTTCGAAACCCAGCTTGTATATCCGGTAGTTCTCGGTTCACGTACTGCTGAAGCCTAGCTTGTAGGATTTTGAGCATAACCTTGCTAGCATGTGAAATGAGTGCAATTGTGCGATAGTTTGAGCATTCTTTGGCATTGCCCTTCTTTGGAATTGGAATGTAAACTGACCTTTTCCAATCCCATGGCCACTATTGCGTTTTCCAAACTTGCTAGCATATTGAGTGCAGCACTTTAACACCATCGTCTTTTAGTATTTTAAATAACTCAGCTGGAATACTGTCATCTCCACTAGCTTTATTGTTAGCAATGCTTCCTAAGGCCCACTTGACTTCACTCTCTAGGATGTCTGGCTCAAGGTCAGTGATCACACCAGCGTGGACATCAGGGACATTAAGATCTTTCTTATATAGTTCTTCGGTGTATTCTTGCCACCTCTTCTTAATCTCTTCTGCTTCTGTTAGGTCCCTGCCTTTTTTGTCCTTTATCATGCCCATCTTTGCACTAAACATTCCTTTCATATCTCCAATTTTCTGGTAGAGATCTCTAGTCTTCCCCATTCTATTGTTTTCCTTGATTTCTTTGCATTGTTCATTTAAGAAGGCCTTCTTATCTCTCCTTGCTATTCTCTGGAAATCTGCATTCAGTTCCTTATATCTTTCCCTTTCACCCTTGCTTTTCGCATTCCTTCTTTCCACAGCTATTTGTAAAGCCTCATCAGACGGCCATTTTGCTTTCTTGCATTTCTTTTTCTTTGGGATGGTTTTAGTTGCTGCCTCCTGTACAATGTTACAGACCTCTGTCCATAGTTCTTCAGGCGCTCTGTCTACCAAATCTAATCCTCTAAATCTATTCATCACCGTGTACTCACAAGGAATATGATCTAAGTCATACCTGAGTGGTCTAGTGGTTTCCCCTACATTCTTCAATTTAAGCCTAAATTTTGCAGTAAGAAGCTCATGATCTGAGCCACAGTCAGCTCCTGGTCTTGTTTTTGCTGTCTGTATAGAGCTTCTCCATCTTTGGCTGCAAAGTATATAATCAATCTGGTTTCGGTATTGACCATCTGGTGATGTCCATGTGTAGAGTCATCTCTTGTGTTGTTGGAAAAGAGTGTTTGCTATGACTAGCTTGTTCTCTTGACAGAACTCTATTAGCCTTTGCCCTGCTTCATTTTGTACTCCAAGGCCAAACTTGCCTGCTATTCCGATTACTCCTTGACTTTCTACTTTAGCATTCCAATCCCCTATGATGAAAAGGACATCTTTTTTTGGTGCTAGTTCTAGAAGGTGTTGTAGGTCTTCATAGAACCGGTCAACTTCAGCTTCTTCGGCATCAGTGGTTGGGGCATAGACTTGGATTACTGTGATGCTGAATGGTTTGCCTTGGATACGCACTGAGATCATTCTGTCGTTTTTGAGGTTGTACCCCATTACTGCCTTTCCCACTCTCTTATTGACTATGAGTGCAGCTCCATTTCTTCTAAGGGTATCTTGCCCACAGTAGTAGATATAATGGTCACCCAAAGTAAATTCACCCATTCCCGTCCATTTCAGTTCGCTGATTCCCAAGATGTCGATGTTCAATATTGTCATGTCATGTTTGACCACATCCAGCTTGCCTTGGTTCAGATCTTACATTCCAGGTACCTATACAATATTGTTCTTTACAGCATCGGACCTTCTTTTCGCTTCCAGATACATCCACAGCTGAACGTCCTTTCGGCTTTGGCCCAGCCGCTTCACTCTTTCTGGAGCTACTTGGAATTGCCCTCCGCTCTTCCCCAGTAGCATATTGGACACCTTCTGACCTGAGGGGCTCATCTTCCAGCGTCATATCTTTTAGCCTTTTGACATTGTCCATGGGGTTTTCTTGGCAAGGATACTGGAGTGGGTTGCCATTTCCTTCTCCAGTGGACCACATTTTTTCAGAACTCTCTGTCATGACCTGTCCGTCTTGGGTGGCCCTGCATGGTATAGCTCATGGCTTCACTGAGTTACGCAAGCCCCTTCGCCACGACAAGGCAGTGATCCGTGAAGGGGATGGCAGTAATATCTGTCCAAAATAACAAAATCACGGTATGCTAGAAAATATCTGCTTAACTGAAAGAAACCAGGAAGAGTATATAAATCCAGATTGCTCAAGCATGTGAGCCAGGTCACTAAAACATTCTAGAGGGGAAAAAGAAACACTCCAAAGAAAAGAACTCAAGAGAGATCGCACTAGGAAAGATTTCTTCCTGACCACAAATTATAGCAACTAGCCAAGAGCCTAATATTTTCTTTAAAAATCTTGTCAGTTTGCTAAAAGATGTTTACTTTGGAATCCTTGGTGCTCCCTCAGCTTGGGTGTTTGCTTGCAGACATTTCATTACCCAACTAGGGAACATCATCAGTACAAGTGAGTGTGAGGTTTGCTCCTTGTTAATATACAGTTGAACAGGAACTCTGCAGCAGTAATGGTGAGATGAGGCTAGTACAAATGTCTCTGGAGTCCCAATGGGAACTTGAGAAACGAAGACAGGGAGCTGCCTGGAGAAGTTCCCTAATCTCTTGTGAGGTTAAGGTAGATTTCTTTTTCAATCTAAGGAAAAGAAATCCTGCTACTATTACTAGATAGGGAAGAGTAAATCTTAACATGGATTACAATCTACTTTCAACTATAAGACCACAATTGGTCAGAATATATCTTTTTGGAAAACCTTCTAAGTTAACAGCAACAGGGATTTGATTTGAGGACTTGGAAAAAGCAAGTGCAAAAACAAAAGTGGAGGAAGGACCATGACTCTTGGCAAGTGTCCAAGGAGCTCTGAGGAGCCAACTCTGTTACCAGCTGGCAAACAAACTAAGATAGAAGATTTTCTTACCTCTAATGAGGGAGTTGAGGCTGTTGGTGAGGCTGATTGCTGCGAGTTCGTGGAGTTGGAGGGTGGAGAAGTATCAGGGTTGGTGCTAGAAAAGCAAGAAGACTCCGAAGCCAGTCCTGGGGAGGGCAATTAAAGAAACAGCATACATTTTTCCCTAACAGGGCTTTGGAGTCAGAGAAAACTGAAAAAGGAAGCAGGAAAGAATCAGAAGAAAAGGAAGAGTCCGATGTGCTCACCTTTGAGCAGTCTCACATTGCTTTAATTGCCCAAACAGTAACGCGTATTTTTGTAAATATAAAAGGAATCGAAACTTATCTTTCCAGTCTTATGACTGAAATGAAGAAGCTCCATACTAAAATTGCTCAATTACGTCATGATCCCCAGGTCTCTTCTCCAGCATTTCATCAAAGAGCTCAGTAGTTATGTCGAGTTCCACCTGACTACCAGGAGAGTGAAACATCTCGGAGAATTAACAGCGAACTAGAGACTTCGCCAGAGTGTGAAGACTATACCCAATCTTTGATACTACAAGCAACCAATCTTTGATACTACAACCAACCAAAGTTTGTTTAACAGTGAGCACTTATAAAGGGAAAATCCCAAGTTGGAAAAACAAATTTCAGGCCAAATCCCATCTTCATGCGCTTCTTCATATTAAACCTCAACTGATTGATTTGGAATCAGTAGAACTCCTTAATCAGACTCCATGGGCACAAAGAATTATGCTAGATTGCCCTACTAAAGAATTATGCGAGACTGCCCCTACTAATCCAAAAATATCAAAAGCACCTTTGGATAAAAGGGATTTTCTCAACACGTGTTTTTGTTAATACAACAGTCAAAGCCCTATTCTCTAAGAGGCCAACAACTAAGCCAGCCAATGAAGAACTCCGACTAGAGCAGTGGGAGTCAATGCTCCCTCAGCTGGCGGTAACTGATCCGATAGACAGATCTGCAAAAGAACTCCAACAGCCTTCAGAACCCATTGGTGAACAGTGGACTCAACTTCAGAACAGCATACTCTACAACTTTTTGGAAAACTCAATTGAAGAAGATCTTCTTTGTTCTTTTGGAACCTTACCCACTCTGGATCAACAAATGATTTTAGAAAGATTAGAATTAATAAAAAACAGACTACAAAACATAAGAGATGACGAGGTTTCCTGCCCTGCAGTGAACAATAAAGAGACTATGATCCTTTCTTCACTGAGTCCCCATGCGAAGCCTACCCTAATGATCCCTAAAGGCCTAAAGACGAGGCCAGCTACTCCTAACCCCCAGGAGTCACTGATTGACTCAAGCTTTACAAACATGGAAGCCGTACATTTTGCCTCAAAGTCCATTCCCCAAAATGGTTGCATATTCGATGATCCTTCTAATTCTTTGAATCACATAATTGAGCTGGACTAAGTACTTATACACCCTCTGGTTCCTTGAGTTTGGTTTCTTGGAATATAGCTGGGTGGAGAAAGAAAATGCATGACATGGATTTTATAAACTTTTTAACTTCTTTTGATTGTCTTCTTTTGCAGGAAACTTGGTCAGCAAACCCTTTTAATTTAAATGGTTTTAGAAATTTTACTTTAGAAAGCTTACTAACTTTTTAGCAATGGCCGTCTCAGGGCTGGATTAGCAATTTTAGTGAATGTTAATTTTGATGCACAGATTTTATTGCTAGATTCATGTCCCCCTATAGCTCAAGCACTTAGGTTGGTACTACCTTTTATGAATCTTATTATTGTTAATGTCTATTTACCCCATACTTTGCGGCCAAAGATGGAGAAGCTCTATACAGACAGCAAAAACAAGACCAGGAGCTGACTGTATAGAGCTTCTCCATCTTTGGCTGCAAAGAAGATCATGAGCTTCTTACTGCAAAATTTAGGCTTAAATTGAAAAATGTAAGGAAACCCACTAGACCAACTCATGTATGACTTAGATCATATTCTTTGTGAGTACACAGTGAAGGTGATGAATAGATTTAGAGGATTAGATTTGGTAGACAGAGCGCCTGAAGAACTATGGACGGAGGTCTGTAACATTGTACAGGAGGCAGCAACTAAAACCATCCCAAAGAAAAAGAAATGCAAGAAAGCAAAATGGCTGTCAGATGAGGCTTTACAAATAGCTGTGGAAAGAAGGAATGTGAAAAGCAAGGGTGAAAGGGAAAGATATAAGGAACTGAATGCAGATTTCCAGAGAATAGCAAGGAGAGATAAGAAGGCCTTCTTAAATGAACAATGCAAAGAAATCAAAGAAAACAATAGAATGTGGAAGACTAGAGACCTCTTCAAGAAAATTGGAGATATCAAAGGAACGCTTAGTGCAAAGATGGGCATGATAAAGGACAAAAAAGGCAGGGACCTAACAGAAGCAGAAGAGATAAAGAAGAGGTGGCAAGAATACACAGAAGAACTATACAAGAAAGATCTTAATGTCCCTGATGTCTACGCTGGTGTGGTCACTGACCTTGAGCCAGACATCCTAGAGAGTGAAGTCAAGTGGGCCTTAGGAAACATTGCTAACAACAAAGCTAGTGGAGATGACAGTATTCCAGCTGAGTTATTTAAAATACTAAAAGACAATGGTGTTAAAGTGCTGCACTCAATATGCCAGCAAGTTTGGAAAATGCAACAGTGGCCACGGGATTGGAAAAGGTCAGTTTACGTTCCAATTCCAAAGAAGGGCAATGCCAAAGAATGCTCAAACTATCGCACAATTGCACTCATTTCACATGCTAGCAAGGTTATGCTCAAAATCCTACAAGCTAGGCTTCAGCAGTACGTGAACCGAGAACTACTGGTTGTACAAGCTGGGTTTCGAAGAGGCAGAGGAACTAGAGATCAAATTGCCAACATTCGCTGGATCATGGAGAAAGCACGAGAGTTCCAGAAAAACATCTACTTCTGCTTCATTGACTATGCAAAACTTTTGATTGTGTGGATCACAACAAACTGTGGCAAATTCTTAAAGAGATGGGAGTACCAGACCACCTTACCTGTCTCCTGAGAGATCTGTATGCGGGCCAAGAAGCAACAGTTAGAACCGGTCGTGGAACAACCGATTGGTTCAAAATAGGGAAAGGTGTACGACAAAGCTGTATACTGTCACCCTGCTTATTTAAACTATATGCAGAGTACATCATGAGAAATGCCAGGCTGGAAGAATCCCAAGCCGGAATTAAGATTGCAGGGAGAATCATCAATAACCTCAGATATGCAGATGATACCACCCTAATGGCAGAAAGTGAAAAAGAACTAAAGAGCCTCTTGATCAGGGTGAAAGAGGAGAGTGCAAAAGTTGGCTTGAAACTTAACATCAAAAAAACTAAGATCATGGCATCTGGACCCATCAATTCCTGGCAAATAGAAGGGGTAGAAATGGAAGCAGTAACAAACTTCATTTATTTGGTCTCCAAGATCACCGCAGACAGAGACTGCAGCCATGAAATTAAAAGACGCTTGCTCCTTGGGAGGAAAGCTATGGCAAACCTAGATAGCATATTAAAAAGCAGAGACGTCACCTTGCCGACAAAGATCCGCATAGTCAAAGCTATGGTTTTTCCAGTAGTAATGTATGGCTGTGAGAGCTGGACTATAAAGAAGGCTGAGCGCCAAAGAATTGATGCCTTTGAACTGTGGTGCTGGAGAAGACTCTTAAGAGTACCCTGGACTGCTAGGAGGTCAAACCAGTCAATCTTAAAGGAAATCAACCCTGACTGCTCATTGGAAGGATTGATAATTAAGCTCAAGCTCAGATACTTTGGTTACCTAATGCGAAGAGAGGACTCTTTGGAAAAGACCCTGATGCTGGGAAAGATTGAAGGCAAAAGGAGAAGAGGACGGCAGAGGATGAGATGGTTAGATAGCATCACTGAAGCAATGAGCATGAAACTGAGCAAACTCAGGGAGGCAGTGAAGGACAGGAAGGCCTGGCACAATACGGTTCATGGGGTCACAAAGAGTCGGACATGACTTAACAACTGAACAACAACAACAACATTTACTCCAGGCTGCAGAAGGTGGTGACTATATTGCCAATTGGGACACGCTTTTTAACTATATTTCGTTCTTAACTAAAAAGTTTCCTGGAGATCAACTTTTTATAGCTGGTGATTTTAATACTAGAATTGGAAATAGTATTAATGATTGGTTCTCAAAATTAGGCTTTGATGATGAAGGGCTTTTACTGCCAATTTTGTGCTTACCCCGCTCATCTAGTGATGCAGCTTTTAATACCGCAGGGAGGAAGATGTTAGACCTTTGTATAATGCACAATCTGATCATCTTGAACGGTTTAAGCTGCTTCCCTGACTCAAAGGGGTGCACTTTTAGCTCTGCAAGGGGTCAAAGTGTAATAGATTATATGCTCTGCTCGTATAGCCTATTGTCTGATATTTCCTATTTTACCATTGAATCTCCCATCGAAAGTGACCATTTGCCTTTGACTATAGTTTTAAAATGTAATTTATCAAACTTTGAGCGTACATCACTTTACGATAATCATGCCTCCGATAATATCTTTAAAAGAATCAGATGGTCTACAGCTTTAGAAAAGGATTTTCATACTTTACTTGGATCTGAACCAATGATCAGCTTGCGAGTGGGTTTAACTAACTCAATTTCGGTTGAAGATGCTCCTTCTATCTTTTCCTGCATAATTAGCAAATGTAGTCTAAAAGCTAAACCTGCTGAGGTAGCTGTTTTAAAATCTTCCACTTGGTTCGACCTGGAATGTCATATCCAGAAAAAGAAATTGAGATGCATGTTTAAAGAACTACGCCAGGCTGGGGAGTCTAGCAAATATAATGAATTTTTAAAACATAAGGCAAGCTTCCAAGATTTTATCATTAGGAAAAAAATATATATTTTTTCAGGGTAAATGGGACCAATTGTATAGGGCTATCAAATGCAAGGATAGCAAATCTTTTTGGAAACTTACCTCGAGCAATCCCAGTGATAACTCCTCTTTTGCCACCCCGGCTATTACACCTCAGCAATGGGTGGCACATTTCTCAACTTTGTATGACGCCCCTGTAGCTCCCTACAATGAGGAGGACGATCCCATTGCCTTAGATTTACCACCGTAGCCTCCAGTGAGCATAGACAAAATCATCGAATTAATTGCTGATCTAAAAATGGGGAAATCGCCTGGCCCAGACAGGCTCCCAGCTGAACTACTTAAAAAAATATGTTGATTGGTGGTCCCAACCATTGGCTTCCTTATTTATGCTCATTGATTATTACGGCAAAATTCCAAATACCTGGCTCAGTTTGATAATAATTCCAATCTACAAGAAAGGTGGGTTTGATCAGCCCAGTAATTTTCGTCCAATCAGCCTTTTATCTATTTTAGGCAAGCTTTACACTAAACATCTTGAACGCCGTATACTAGATTGGATGTACACAAATGATGTAATTGGGCCTGAACAGATGGGTTTCTGCAAAGGAAATTCTGCAATTGACCAATGCCTTACACTGAACTTCCTAATTGAAAAATACCTGAATTTAGGAAGGAAAAAGCTTTTTGTAGCATTTATAGATCTTAAAAGCACTTTTGACTCTATTCCGAGGGATGTACTATGGACTAAATTGAAGAAACAAGGAATAGACCTGAGGTTGCTGTTCCTACTAAAGAAACTGCATAGAAACACCTCTTGTCAAGTTAAATATTCAACCAAGGATCACTTAACGGAAAGAATACCTACGCAGGAGGGAGTTAAGCAGGGCTGTCCTTGCTCCTCACTTCTTTAACCTTTTCTTGAATGACTTGGCCCAGTCCCTTAGTTCAGTTAATGGTCACCCCCCCCCAGTCTTGGCGGTCTTCCTACTCCACTATTACTTTACGCCGATGATACCACAGTCCATTCTTGCTTGAGGGTGGGCTTACAAAGATATTTGGAGGCATTTTATAATTATTGTCAAAGTAACTCACTATTAATTTTTCCAAATCAAAGGTAATAACATTTGCTAAAAGATGGCGTCCGGCGAGATGGTCTATGGGCAGTACAGAAATCAAACAAGTCAAAACTTTTAAATACCTTGGCATTACTTTTAGTTACAATCTTTCTTGGCTAACTCACTGTAATAAGTCAATCCACTTAGCCAATTGTTCTGCCACCCAGATCAAACAGTTTTATTTTACAAGAGGTAATCAATTTGTACCGGCAGCAATTAGGATATTTAAAGCCAAATCTTTCTCTCAAATACTTTAAGATATCCCTCTTTGGTTGAGAGCTTTTAACGCCAAAGTGGAAGGTATACAGGCTTCCTTTCTGAGGCAGCTCTTAGGGGCTCCTAATTGTGTCTCTTATCCCATAATCTGCCTAGAAACAGGTTAAAATTCATTTGAAACTAAAGCCTGGATATTAACAATTAAATATTGGCTTAGAATCTTATTTAGAGCAGCTCCTCGAAGTCTGCTATCATATCTCAAAAAAGACAATTACATCTCGCGGTGGTCGCGACATATTACATCCAAGCTTAAGCAGATTGGAATTGCAATTGAGGACCTATACCTCTCAGATGAAGGCTTTGTATTTAGCATTATTAAACAGAGACTTTTGGACTTGGAATAGCACAAACTCAGACCAACCCAACCTCGCGTATGCTCCCCTGCTATGCTTGGTATAGAAAATCAATTGGGCAAGATGGCGCATTATTTAAATGATCTCCTGTTACCTTCCAAGCGAAGGGCCTTTTTCTTGGCTAGAGTGAATGCTTTTCCTTCTAAGGTGCTCCTTGGAAGGTATAAATGCATTCCCATCCATGACAGGCTCTGTCTTTGTGGCAGCCCAGATACAATCTATCATATCATTTTCGATTCTCATTTATTTATGTCTCTTTGGCATGATTTGCTCTTAAGACCCTTGCAGGGTAAATACCCACTGAACGTTGTGGATCCTGTGTCATCTTGCCAGTATTTGCTTTGTGATGCTATATCCGAGATTACCCAAATCGTTGCTAAGTTCTTGGAGGAAGTGTTCAAAAGGAAATGTAACCAAACTCTTCTTTGAGTATTGTTTTTTGCTGTTATCCTTATATGTTAATTCCTTGTATTTTAATGTTTGTAATGCCAATAAAGGTTTGAACTGAATTGTAATATAGAGTCACGTGCCTTGCTAGTTTTGGTGGGGGTGTGGTTTTCTCCTTGGTAGTGTGCACTCCCTACTGCACTCCCACATATACTGTACAGCCAAAAGTATGGATCCACATGTAGATGACACCTAATAAATCATCAACAACATCTTCAAAGGAATAACATTCATAAGGGAAGAAAACAACAATACACTACCCTTCCTGGATATCCTCATCAGCAGAGGAAATGACGGCAAATTAGAAATGCAAGTCTACTGAAAACAACCCATACTAACCAAGTGCTCTATTACCAAAGTAACAACCCAACCTCCTACAAGAAGAGCAGTATAAGAACATTATTCAGACACACTGCAGCAACCCAGAACAACAGAAAAAGGAAAGAGACCACCTATACAACATCTTACAACAAAATGGATACTCACGTACAGTGGGGCAAAAAAGTATTTAGTCAGCCACCAATTGTGCAGGTTCTCCCACTTAAAAAGGTGAGAGAGGCCTGTAATTTTCATCATAGGTATACCTCAACTATGAGAGACAAAATGAGAAAAAAAAATCCAGAAAATCACATTGTCTGATTTTTAAAGAATTTATTTGCAAATCATGGTGGAAAATAAGTATTTGGTCAATATCAAAAGTTCATCTCAATACTTTGTTATATATCCTTTGTTGGCAATGACAGAGGTCAAACGTTTTCTGTAAGTCTTCACAAGGTTTTCACACACTGTTGCTGGTATTTTGGCCCATTCCTCCATGCAGATCTCCTCGAGAGCAGTGATGTTTTGGGGCTGTCGCTGGGCAACACGGACTTTCAACTCCCTCCAAAGGTTTTCCATGGGGTTGAGATCTGGAGACTGGCTAGGCCACTCCAGGACCTTGAAATGCTTCTTACGAAGCCACTCCTTCGTTGCCCGGGCGGTGTGTTTGGGATCATTGTCATGCTGAAAGACCCAGCCACGTTTCATCTTCAATGCCCTTGCTGATGGAAGGAGGTGTTCACTCAAAATCTCACGATACATGGCCCCATTCATTCTTTCCTTTACACGGATCAGTCGTCCTGGTCCCTTTGCAGAAAAACAGCCCCAAAGCATGATGTTTCCACCCCCATGCTTCACAGTAGGTATGGTGTTCTTTGGATGCAACTCAGTGTTCTCTCTCTTCCAAACACGACGAGTTGAGTTTAGACCAAAACGTTCTACTTTGGTTTCATCTGACCATATGACATTCTCCCAATCCTCTTCTGGATCATCCAAATGCTCTCTAGCAAACTTCAGATGGGCCCGGACATGTACTGGCTTAAGCAGGGGGACATGTCTGGCACTGCAGGATTTGAGTCCCTGGCAGTGTAGTGTGTTACTGATGGTAGCCTTTGTTACTTTGGTCCCAGCTCTCTGCAGGTCATTCACTAGGCCCCCCGTGTGGTTCTGGGATTTTTGCTCACCATTCTTGTGATCATTTTGACCCCACGGGGTGAGATCTTGCGTGGAGCCCCAGATTGAGGGAGATTATCAGTGGTCTTGTATGTCTTCCATTTTCTAATTATTGCTCCCACAGTTGATTTCTTCACACCAAGCTGCTTGCCTATTGCAGATTCAGTCTTCCCAGCCTGGTGCAGGTCTACAATTTTGTTTCTGGTGTCCTTCGACAGCTCTTTGGTCTTGGCCATAGTGGAGTTTGGAGTGTGACTGTTTGAGGTTGTGGACAGGTGTCTTTTATACTGATAACAAGGTCAAGTGCCATTACTACAGGTAACAAGTGGAGGACAGAGAAGCCTCTTAAAGAAGTAGTTACAGGTCTGTGAGAGCCAGACATCTTGCTTGTTTGTAGGTGACCAAATACTTATTTTCCACCATGATTTGCAAATAAATTCTTTAAAAATCAGACAATGTGATTTTCTGGATTTTTTTTTCTCATTTTGTCTCTCATAGTTGAGGTATACCTATAATGAAAATTACAGGCCTCTCTCATCTTTTTAAGTGGGAGAACTTGCACAATTGGTGGCTGACTAAATACTTTTTTGCCCCACTGTATGAGCATCCTAGACCAAGCTAAATTCAAAAACGCTAGGGAATTCCTGAAAGCTTGGCATTCAGACAAGCCATATTTACACATCATTCAAGAGAGAATAAAAAAGCTAAGAAGGAAACAAAAAGACCAGAACACATCCTCTCCAGCAGCCTTCACCCAGATAAGAAGAGATTAATACCGGGCAAACAGTCAAGCAGAAAACAATACCTTAATCAAGGAACTACCAAGGAGAAAACCAGACCCCCATCAAAACTGGCAGGACAAACAACTGTATATAAATGGGAAGCAAACCCCACACTCACTCACACTGATGATGTTATCTAGTTGGGTAATGAAATATCTACAAGCAAACAACCAAGCTCAGAGAGCACCAAGGACTCCACAGTTCAACACTGAGCTACATATATTCTCTTCTATTGAAATGTTTACTTTTGTTAAAGAGACTAAAATGATCTATGAGCATCTATGGGCATAATGATTTCAATATCAACATGAGACTTTCAAGATGGTGGCAGGGAGCGGACGCCTAATGCGTAGCTCCCAGCCATAACCACCATAAACCAGCTTTCAACCATGGCCAGTATGGGGCTGAGGAAAGCTGGAGGTGTGGGACCCATGGGTGAATGTGGGGTGAAGAGAACCCCCAGCCTCTGTCTGAGGCGGGCCATCACAGTGGGGAGGAGAGTGGTGGCGGCGGCTGGGACAAGGATGCTGAGAATGGAAAGGAGAGGATGTGGGCAATGGGGGCGAGTGTGGCAGCGGACAGCGCTTGGACCCAGGGGGTTGAAGGAGGCTGTGACAGTTGCAGCGGCAGCAGCGGCAGAAGAGTGCTGGTGGCAGCTGCTGTGGCTGCGCCATTTGAGCCAAGAACGATGCCCAGGCTCAAGGGGAGTGACGCCGGAGCCAAGAGTTGGTCCAGCTGGGCCGGGAATGTTGGCGGTCCAATGCTGCTGTTTTCGGCAGTAGTAGCGCCAGTGGTGGGAGCACCAGCGACAGCGGTGGGATGGCGGCGACGAGGGCAAGACTGAGGTGGACTCAATGAGAGAGCGGAGGCCAGAGCCCGAAGGCCCACAGTACCTGAAGCCCAGAGACATTGGGACCTTGGGGGTTGTGGGGTTCTAGCCCCTATGTGGCAAGGGGCTTCCCTACCCCTAGAGAAGCAGCTGGGGGGACTCGAGCAGTTGCGGGGGGGTGTAGATGGATGGTTTGTGCTTGTGAGTTGAATGTGCTACTCTCTGCCCGGGTGGGAGACAGGGAGAGGGTAGGTGAATGTGGCCCTCTTCTCTCTGGCCAGTGAGAGAAGTCGATGGAGAGAGGGTGTTTGAGAAAGGGGAATTGGGGTGAGTGGGCCCTTGTTGGCACTGAGAGCAGTTAGCTGAAGTGCCACAGGGGCTCATGTCCACACCCCCTTTTTCTCCTCTCCTCTGTATGGTTGTGGTATGGTAGGCCCCTTAAGTTGGAGGCCAGGAGGGCGGGGGAAGGCACACCTTGGGCAGTTCAGGGCGGGTATTCAGGTGGTGACGGGCATGGGACGATATGATGGGAGCCAGAGGGCAGGCCGTTTCAGGGGAAGACGCCCCTGATGCATTATACCGGTGGTGTGTTCCAGCCCTCTTGGCTCAAGCCCAGACCCTGAGCAGCAGGCCTACAGAGGCCCGGGCTTTCAGCTGCTGCTGATGAATACCAAGTCGGTCAATAATAAGGCCCCCTTTATTCACGACCTTATTGGGGAGGAGCAGGCTGACCTGGCATGCATTACCAAGACCTGGCTGGCACCAGAAGGGGGTGTTGCCCTTTCGGAATTGTGTGCAGCTGGGTTTAGGGTTTGGTACCAGCTGAGACCCCAGGGCAGGGGAGGGGGTGTGGCAATTGTCATCAGGGAATCTCTACTGGCCTTCAGGGGCTCTGCTCCACAGGTTGCTGGATGAGACCCCCTGTTCCTGAGGTTGGGCACACGGGATCAGTTAGGAGTGTTGCTATTGTACCAGCCTCCCTGCTGCATAGCATCCTCCCTGCCCGAACTGCTGGAGGCCATCTCGAGGTTGGCAGTGGAGTTCCCCAGACTTATGGTCTTGGGGGGCTTTAATCTGTCATTTCTGGGGTTAGCCTCGGAGGCGGCCCGGGAGTTCATGGCCACCATGGCAGCCATGGGCCTATCCCAGGTCATCTGTGGCCAGACTCAGGACAGCGGTCACTCTCCAGACACGGTTTTCTTGTTGGAGCAGTGGCAGCATGATCTGGTGAGGGATTTGATATTATCCCCTCTGTCATGCTCAGACCACTCTCTGGTGGCTGTGAGATTCTCCTATGCTGCCCCCCTCCGCAGGGAGGTGGGACCTATTCGAATGGTCCACCCCCGATAACTGATGGACCCACAAGGGTTGCAAAGGGAGCTGGGGGTTCTTCCTAAGGCCTTGCTGCATGGTCCAGCGGAGGCCCTGGCTGCAGCCTGGAATAGGGAGGTGGCTGGGGCCTTGGACAGGATTGCACCTGGGCGGCCTCTCTTGGCCCATTGCCCCTGGCACTCCCTGTGGTTTATGGAGGAGTTATGGGAGCTGAAAAGGGCTAAGAGACATCTAGAGCGCCACTGGTGGAAAACTAAAGACGAGTCTGACTGAACACAGGTTAGAGCCACTATTAAGGCCTACCTAGTGGTGGTAAGGGCGGCAAAACGCCAGTATTTCTCCGCTCTTATTGCATCCTCAGAGTGTCGCCTGGCAGTCCTGTTTAGGGTCACCTGGTCCCTCCTGGGTAGGGAGGGCTCGGAGGACTATTTACAGGGCTGTGCAGAGGAATTTGCTAAACACCTGATGGATAAAATCGCTCAGATCCGTTCTCAGTTGGAGACCAAGCGTGTGGCAGGTCCAGTGGAATTGCCCAGGGAACGTTCTTACCTAGTTATCTGGGAATGGTTTGATCCAGCTGGTCCTGAGAAAGTGGACAGGGTCCTCAGGGCTGTTTGTGCGGCAACCTGTATTTTAGATCCTTGTCCCTCCTGGTTAGTTAAAGCTACCAAGGAGGTGACCTTAGGATGGATACTGGCAGTTGTTAATTCATCCTTGCAGGAGGAGGTGTTCCCGAAGCCTTTCAAGGAGGCTTTGATCCACCCCCTCCTCAAGAAACCGTTGCTAGATCCCACCCTTCTGGACAATTTTTGTCCAGTTTCCCACCTTCCCTTTCTAGGAAAGGTGGTAGAAAATGTGGTCGTGCGGCAGCTTCAGAGGATCCTGGAGGAAATGGGTTCTGGACCCCTATCAGTCAGGGTTCAGGCCTGGTTATGGATAGTGTAGTGGTTAGAACACCGCCTCTGATGCAGAAGACCGAGGTTCAAATCTCGGCTGGTACCTACCTTACCAGTAGGGGTCATTGGGCAAAGACCCCCTAACGCTTCACTTGCCTACCTCAAATATGAGAGTGACACGAACTAAGAGTCGTGCCGGCTCAGACATTGCCCAGATTAACAAGGTCCACGTCAGATGTTGGGGAACCAGGACAATCTGATGTTAAGTGGGCTACTGGAACAAACCATACATGGACAAGACAAGAAAACTTGGAATTGATGGAATGCTACTACAACAGCAGACCTAATGAGAAGGGATATATGAAACATATGAGGGAACTATGGATAGACAGAAGGCCTACATCCACACTAACTGAGAAACAGCGCTTCAACATAGTGAAATAGAGAGGATGTGGAAAGTAAAGGCCAAAGTGGTCCCAATGTGGTAGGAGCACTCGGGGCCGTGACTCCTAAGCTGGGAGAATGGCTCCAACAGATCCCAGGAACAACATCCGAGCTCTCTGTCCAGAAGAGTGCAGTGCTAGGAACAGCTAAGATACTGCGCAGAACCCTCAAACTTCTAGGCCTCTGGTAGAGGACCCGAGATTGAGGAAGAAACGTACCACCCATAGGGGTGAGAGGGGAATTTTAATATAATGTATTATATTTACTATGTGTATAACTACTATATATATATATTTTTCTAATATTGCCTCTTAATTGTTTTTTTGGGTAAAAAGCCACATTGATCTTCATGAATGAAGTCTTGCAAGACACTTTTCATCCTTTCAGCTAAGATCACTGTAAATATCTTATTCTTCAGTAAAACTATTAGATAATTTTTTTAGTAAAGTTGGATCTTGACCTTCTTTTGGAATTAGTGTTATATTTGCATCTGTCTAGATGTCTGGTATCCTTCCATTATCTAAAATAGAATTCATCATTTTTTTTTAAAAGGTTATAATAATTCATGTTCAAAGTATCTGTAATAGGAAGCTGGCAGTCCATCCGGACCAGGCACTTTCCCTATTTTAATCTTTTTTATAGCCTTACAGTCTTCCCTTATTGGTATAGGTCTATTCATCATCTGCTTTTGTTTATCTGTTATCTTTGGTAAATTTTGTTTCTTTAAATATTCATCCACTTTTGCCAGGGAAATTTCTTCTCTGTTATATAATTTTGTATAATACTGATGGAATATTCTTTGCATACTTGCATTATCTGTTACCATGGTTTTCCTATTTTGTAATTTTAATATCATTTTCTTTTCATTTTCTTTTCTTAATTTATATGCCAACCATTTCCCCAGCTTATCTGCATACTCAAAATTCTTCTGTTTTGCAAAGTTCATTTTTGTTTCCATTTCTCTTATCATTAACATAGAAAGCTAGTGTTGTAGAAAATTAATTTGTTGTGAGACATTTTTCCTTCCTGGAGAAATCCTTAATTCTTCCTCTTTCATCTTTATTTCTATTAAAATCTTTTGCATCTTCTCTTGTCTTTTCAGTTTACTATTTTGCTTTATAAACTGCTCTCTCATAAAGGCTTTACTAACATCCCATACTGTCCTTATATCTGTGCCTTTGTTAAGATCATTCTCAAAAAATTCTTTCAATTTCTTTTTACAATCCTCCAATATTGATTTCCTTTTGTAACAAAGTCTCATTTAGCCTCTATCTGTAAGTTCTAACTCTCCTCTTGTATGCTAGTCACTGGGTTATGAACTGAAAAAATCTTTGGCAATACCTCTACTTTGTTAACATACGTAGCAAGATTTTTAGAAATCCAAAACATATCTATTTTTGAAAAAGATCTGTGTCATTCAGAAAAATAAGTATATTCTTTTGAGTTACCCATTTCTATATCTCCATGCATCAATAAGCTCCAAATTATCAATTAAATTTTTAAAAAGGTAGTTTATCTTGTGTTGTTTTAATACCTTTCTGTCTCCCATTAGATACCAATTTTCATATGACAAGTCCATTAATTTTTCCGTAAGTCCTTTATAAAATACAGCTTTATTTTCATTTGGGGCATATACTCCCAATATCATGATCTTGGTTTCATTGAAATTAATTTTAATCCCCACAAATCTACCATGGTCATCAGTCAATATCAATCTTGGTTGTAATTGTGGGTTTATATATAACAACTCCATTTTTTACTTGTCCCCACTGAAATAAAATCCTGACCCAAATTTTTACAAATCAAATATTCTTTCCTTGCTTATATGTGTTTCCTATAGGCAAATTACATCACTTTAACTTTTTCAAATAATGGAACAGCTTTTTTCTTTTTGCAGATCATTTGCCCCATTTATATTTCACATTAGGCATTTAAAATCCATGTCTGTGCTGTAAATTTAGAAAAGTCTATACATGTAGCACTCAACAGAGTGGTCTCTTCCTTAGTCTCCTGCTGTATTTGCTTCATAGCTCCTTCTTTTGGTTCTACTTGTATCTCCTCCAATTCCTCTTTAAACCTTTCAATAAAGTCTCTTGCTTTTTGGACTGAGTTAAATCAGAACCTCTGCTGCTTAAAAGTTAAAATCACTCCTTCCAGTTTATCCCAACAAAATGGTATCTTGTCCTGTTTAAGTTTGTCAGTCAAAAAGATGTATTCTTTTGCACAGTATTCTAATAGGTATTTCTTTGAACACAATTACTTCTAAATGATTGATCCTCAGCTTAGTATTAAAATGTTGTTGTAGAACCTGGTCTCTTGTTTTCTTCCTGACAAAGTGCACAAGTGTATATCTTGGTACATTTCTTTGCATAACTTGTATTAATTCTATACACCTTGTCTACTTCTCCATTCATATCTTCTTCATCCCATTTCAAAAATTTTGTTAAAGATTCAATAACCCTCTCTCTAATATCTTCACCAGGTTCCTCTGGAACAGCTCTCAATATCAAACAAAATTCTTTCTCTCTTAATTCCAGTAGAGCCACATTATCTAAATCTTTTTCCATCTCTCGATTTATTATTTGCTTTATTTTCCAAAATTTCCATTTTGTCTTTAATTTGTTTAACCTCTCCACTCATTTGTATTACAGATTCTTCCATTTTTTTATTCATCTTTTCTTCCATATTTGCAAATCTTTCCTCCGTTCTCCCTTCAAGTGAAGCCAGATTTCTCTTAACAGATTCAGTCACTGATGTGGTAATATTCTTCCCCAATTCTTCAAACATCCATTGTAAAATCTCTGGCATAATCCCTTTTTCTGTTATTTGCTCTGTTAATGATCCTCTCCTCCCTTCTGCAATTTTCGCTGCTTTCCTGGTAGTAGCCATTTCTTTTCTTTAATTTGTAATCCAGAAAGGAGAAGTAAAAATAAAAGAGATACCTTTTTTTCTTTCTTTTTTTCCCTCTGTGTCCTTAACTCTTTAGGCACATTTGGACTCCATAGTTCTATAGTTACATGATCTTTTGCAACTTTCCCTTATCCCTTTATTCAATGAAATCAACCAATCATCCTTTTTAGCAAGTTTAAACAGCTCTCATTCCCACAGATGCATGTATGATTTAATTCAAAGTACTTTAAAGTAAACAATATTCCAAATTTAACTGTCCATTTAATCTGTTTTAAACTTCTTTAATTTAAACTCTTAGCAAGCTTTTTGCTTTTAATTATTTTTAAATCCTTGTAATTATTTCTTTGCTTTTTATTTTATTTTTATTGAAGGATCACTCACCCGGTAGTTTAGTTGCCCTGCTGCTTGGAAGATGTCTGTAGCTTTTAAAACTATTGTAATCCAAATATGCACTAGAAAGTGAAGTGGGTGAACCCAGTGTCCTTAAACAGGCTCTGCATGAGGCTATGAGCTTGGTATTTCTCCCTTGGCTCCCGGCACTCTACTTACAAGTCCAGAGCACAAGTGAGTAATCTCCTGGCTTCTCCTTGTCTGAAGAAGCTCCACTGGCCTAGGCTTGTCACCCAGCCATCGGTCTCCACCTCAGCTGCATCTCCACTTTAGTCCACCACTTTCTCCACCCAGAAGTTGTAGTAGGCATTTTGCATTTCTTTTCAATTAAGGACTTGGCTGGGACTGATTTCTCTAATGTAATTCATGGTTTACATTGAGGTAAACATTTGTGCTTCAAAGGTAATGTACCAACATGTGCATATAAGCATTCACAGAGAAAGACAGATCAATTTAAGCATCTTTTTTAAGGGGAAAGAAAATCCATTGGGCTTCCTTTTTCTCCAATAAAAAAGTCTTATATTATTCCATTTGACATTTGTACTTGGGCACATGCATAATGAAACAACCATTAACATTTTCCTATAGTTCATATAACAAGTAATTATAGTTCATATAATAAGTAATTAAGCTCCAAGTGTTAATAATAAGAGTATGTAATGTAGAGGGAATGAATATGGCATTAACTGATTATGTGCCATCAAGTTAGGGTCAACTCTTGGCAATCACATAGATACATTTTCTCCATGAAAACCTGTCCCCAACCTGGTCCTTCAAGTCTTCCAATGGTGCACCCACTGCTACTGTAACTGAGTCCATGGTATTCTCAGGAGTCTTTTCCAGCACCAAAGTTCAGAAAGATCAATAGTCTCAACAGAAGAGAATACACACACACACTAGTTTTTCTATCCTGATTCTTTGGAGTCCAACTTTAACTCTGCTGAGTGTCACAAGGAAAACCACTGCCTCCCAATTTTGATCTTTGTAGTTATAGTTACATCATGGCATCTGAATCTTTTCCAAGGCCTTCATTGATACTCTACAACGTGCTAGTCTACAACATATTTCTTGACTGCTGATTCCTTTGAAAGTTGCTCCTTTTAGGCAGAAGCTATCCCCACTTCAGTATCTTCCTTGTCAACTCTAAGGCTGTTGCTGTACCAGTTGTCATGAGTTTGGTCTTCTTTATAATTAATCTTAGTCCCATTTTTCCACTGTGCTCCTTGACCTTCAATATTAGGGTTTGCAGATTATTTGCATTTTCAGCTATCACAGTAGCTGTGATATAGTAGAATAGAATAGAATAGAAATCTTTATTGTCATTGTACTACTTGTACAACGAAATTAAATGCCACCCCAGTGCAGCTTTAAAAATATAAAAACCATAGAACACATAAAACACATAACACACATATAACACAACCTTCACATTCCCTATTGCCTAACCCCTGATGCTGCATTAATACTGCACTATACGATAGAATTCAGTATAGTATCATCAGCATAGTATAGGCAGGTTATTGATGTTTCTTCCTCCAATTTTAAAGCCACACTCATCTTCTTCAAATCCAGCCTCCCTCAATATATATTCCACATATAAGTTGAATAAATAAGGAAAGAGTATATAGCCTTGGCACACTCCTTTGCCAACCTGGAGCCATTTTGTCCATAGTGTGGCTTCCTGACCTGTGTATAGGTTTTACATGAGGACAATAAGATGTTCTGTGATTCCTTTTTTTCTGAGCACATTCCACAGCTTGACGTGATCAACTTAATCAAAGGCCTTTCTATAAAGCACATGCTGTTTTCTTTTTGGTATTTTTTTACTTTCTCAATTATGCAACATGCATCAGCAATGTCTCTTGTCCCTCAACTTTTTCTAAAGCAAGTTTAAACATCTGCCATTTCCCTTTCCACAAGAGCTCTGCATTGGATGATCTTAAGTATTATTTGTTAACATGTGAAGTTTGCACACTCTGTTAAGTCTTTTTTCTTTGGTATTGGTATGTAGACTGATCACTTCCAATCTGCTGGCCACTATGTTGCTCTCCAGATTGGTTGGGATAGTTTGGTTAGAAAGTTGACAGATTCTTTTTCTGCTGTTTGCCATATTTCTGTAGATATCTGTATGTACAGAATTTCAATATACTCCTTCCATCTTTGTTCTACCTTGAATCAGTTAGGTATTTCCATTGGTGTCCTCAACATACCAGTTTGAAGCTGGAAACTCCTGAGTTCAGAGATCTTTTAGAAGACTTTTCTTATTTTTTCATGTCTGTTTCCACCTTCAATGTCCTTATAGATGTTATTTGAACACTATCAGCTCTCTGAAGTTTTTCTGTTAATGCTTTCCTGAGATCTTTGTCTCAGGGAAAGCCACAAAGCTGGTCTCCTTGCACATTCTTGTCATTTTCATCTTTGACATGATATGCACAAAGAACCTGTATGGCTCTGATGTTATATGATGCAATTTCCACTCATATATGCCTCTGACTTCTGGCATTTCTAATCTCTTATCAAGCTACAGTTCTGTACAAAAATGAGTCTTTCTCTACCTCTTGCAGAAAAGTACACACAGAAAAGCACCAGTGCATATGTTGAGAAAAAAGAATTAGACATTTCTCTGAGGTTCCAATTTCTGCTGTGGGGGTGGTATGTCACTAACTGGAATGTTATGTAGAGATTACCCAGCAAACAAACCACACGCTGCTGCTGAAATCTGACATACCTAAAGGACTATTCACCTCTGATGTCTTTAGTAGCACTGTCTTAGCCTTCTTCAGAACTACAGTGGTATATTTTCTTCTCACAAAGACCAGAACTACATGGGAAGAGACAATCACATATTTTCTAGATCCTTTTAATTGGCAGGCCCATTCAGAGCATGACACTACAGTCACCTCTATTAACATGATGGGATTATGTAGTTGGCACACTATCCTACTCATCATCATCTCCTGACCATCCTGTTAAAAAAGCTAGGTCAAAGGAGGAAACTGCAAAATAGTTAGCATTCCAAACTGAAAAAAGCAGAAATTCTATCCCTAGATCTATATGTTTATTGACTAAGAGCTCTCTATCATAACTGAATTCACTGATCTCAAATCATCAGCTCAGAACTTCCACATATCACTGTGAATACGTTTCATGGTACACTGATATATAACTGATTAGGAAAATGAGGTATATCTGCATGCTTCCAAATAAATATATTCAGTGTGATAAGCAACTTATAATATATTGTAGAGTAAATATTATATGAACCTATAATACTAAACAGCTTTGTGCGAAATAAGCAATTAGGCAACAAATATATTTTCCATATAACAGTAGTTGCATTTTCTTGTTTGTGTAAACTAAAGCATGAGAAATACACAGCCACAAAAAAGTGACTATAGAAAAGGATATTAACTCTGAGAGACAAAAAGAAACAAAAAGAAAATACTGATAGAGAATGATCACTAAATTGTTGGGTTTCAAATTGAATGATTTCATTGTTTCTACTTTTTTTAAATTACCTTTTTGCTGAAAGTTTTGGTACAAATAATTTAAACCTCTCCCTTGGCAGAGATAATTCTGATGGGCAAAAATGTCTGAACATGGCCTAAAATGTCTACTGTGTACAACTTTATTTTTCAAACTCAAGATATTATGTTAAAAGGATAGCTTTCATCAGTTAGGGGTCACCCTGTATCATAATGCGGGAGTAATTTTAACAGAAATTACAATTTAAAGTCATGTGTCTGATAATATTCATTAGCATACTCAAAAATAATTTTATATGAGTATTAGGCTGAAATATAAGTATAGGCTCATATAATACCACTTCATATTACCAAAGCAACAACCTTACACTAAAATGCAAAAACAAGAATGAGATTACATGGAATAAGGCTGACACAGATGGGGAATACGGGAAAAAGCAAACAAATGGCAAGGAAGGAGAGCATCTTTTTAAACCTTCCATCTCTGTGCCAAAAGCCAGAAGAAAAGATTAACTTAATCCCTCTATTCCAGGTTTGGACAAAATGGAAAGCATAGACAAAGTTACCAAACAAACCCAGGATAAAAACTGGTTAAAGGGCTCTGTGAACCCAATGCTGTCTTATCATCATATGATATACTTTTTTAAATTACCTTAGTATGTTACATGGACATGTCTAGAGTCAGTCCACATATAAATCCTTATATCTCCATCTTTGTCTCCTTTCCTATTAAATGCTTGTCTAAGCTTGAGAAATTCTATCAATGATAGCAAAATTAAACAAGGATAAATCATTTGTGAACTGAATCCATTTGAAATTTTTGATAACCAAAGCAAATATGCTTTATTTCAAGATAACAATTTCAAAAAGCTGAAAATCAAACGGCAATTTGTTTTAGATTCAAAACTTGAAGGTTGGATGATAACTCTCTAAATTACTTGAAGCTCCACTCATTAATTCCATATGAGTTAAATCAAAGCTGCATTACTCAGTCAAAATATTCTCCAGTCATGAGTAGCCAAAGAACTTTTAAAAATTCTGAAAAGAGAGCCATAAATTTGCCCATAAAGAGAGCCATAAAATATAATAAACTCACTCTTATCATTTATACAATGTCTCTAAAAATGATGCCAAAAGAGCTTAAAGCCCCTTTTCGTTAAAATAGGAAAGCCTATTTTGCCATGCTATCCTAAGGGTTAATTGTCACAGGCAGTGAGGCTCAGCTGAGCAATTCTATAGACTACTGTTTCCCAACTTTATGGCCTTCCAACTGTGTTGGAGCACAATCACTCTACTTCTAAATCCATATGGTCAATGGCCATGGAATGGAGGAATTATAGTCCCGTGTA
Source organism: Python bivittatus (assembly GCF_059951505.1). Lineage (NCBI taxonomy): Eukaryota > Metazoa > Chordata > Lepidosauria > Squamata > Pythonidae > Python > Python bivittatus. The sequence continues at coordinate 1,973,109 of NW_028277039.1, forward strand.
GATGGAGGGTAAAAGAAAGGTACAGTAATTCTACTTTAAATACTCCATTAAGCTTCTATAATTAGCTCTATTCTCAATGGGAAACAGATTATTTTTTTCTTATTAACCAAATTTACCTTCCATCTCACAGGAAAATACTGAAATTGTCAGCTCTTGCTTCTGGAATATTCATGGCATATTTGTGGCAACTGGTCTTCCCATACCCCTTTTGCATGGGCAAACACACATAAACTCTAATTTTGAAGTCAGGTAGATTCCAAATAGCTTTCTTTGAAGTTAAAGCACAATTCCTTCATTATTGCTACTTTCCAAATCAAGTATACATGCTGGGAAGTATACACGCAAAAGGAAACAATGGGTGAATGTTAAGCCTGCAAAATTTGGAGAAAATCACAGAGTAATGGCACTTGCTCTTAACACACTCACTAAAAAACAAGCTCTTTGTCTTAAGAATCACATATTTCAGCTGTGCTCTATATGACCGCATATTCTTTCACCTCGCAGCTTGGAATTAATTCCTGTAACACTCTCAAAAATAGGGGGGAAAAGCCTCCATCTGAAATTATGCAGGAAAGAAAAAGAGGGTAAATGGACTATGGAATACCCACTATAGGTAGGAACTCTTAATGTTGCTATGTATAGCTATGTAACCGTGACATACCTTTTCATAAACAATAACATAAGCCTTCAATGAGATACATATCTCATAGCATTAGTGAGCTACATGTCACTGCCCATCCAGATTCCAGTCTTAAAAGGAAGAGGAGTTAATTAAGCTGCAGCACCCAAATGACAATTTCATCTGCATCCTACTGCTATCTACTATACTGGAATTTGAACTCCTTTCTTGTGAAATAACTGTCTTGACCACTAATCCACTACATCAGGGTGGGATTTCTCAGTTTGATCTTACTTTTACAATTTTTCAGCAGAGTCTCTATCCCTACCTTTAAGGGCCAATCTAAGAGACAGATTTCATTTTACTACCACAGATTTCCATCACTTAACTACTGATTACTAACTTGTGGTCTAGAGTAAGATCTGAAATTACTGCAAACTCCTAACCAATCTAACATCTTAAGGACCAAATAAATAATGCTGAAGCTAATACTTCTTACTCTTGCAACTACAGATTTATACATCATGCAAGCCGTAATGTGGTTGTCCTATGCTGGCCTAGCTCAGTGTATGAATTCAGTCTATAAACTCCATAAATCCATAAACTATGGCTTGACATTACATATGGACCTAGTAACCGACTGATTCATGCACAAAGCCAAAATCAATAAATTACATAATGGTTTTGCACATGTGCATCCAGAAATTTTGGCTGATTCAATAAAGCAAGTTTAAAGTAAACCATGAAACCTGGTCAATACATAGCTGAAATGAGGATTGACATATTTTTGCCTAGGATTATTATTTGGGGAATTGTCTCAATGTAATACAATGACAAATTATTGTATTACAAATTATATACATTACGTGAAGACCTAGCACTCTGGAGAAGGTTCTAATGCTGGGAAAGGTGGAAGGAAAGAGACGAAGAGGACTACCAGCAATAAAGTAGATACTCCATTTCAGTGGCAATAGGGGCATCATTGGAAGAGCTGAAGGACCAGGTTACGGACAGTTCATCATAGAAAAAATCTATCTAGAGGTCACTAAGAGTTGACAATGACTTGATGGCAAATAATCAATTAATCAATACAATGACCAGTGAGAGTGCAGGATAATTAGTATGGTCTTAATGACCGTACCCACTGACAGTTTTAACTTGAGTAAACTAACATCAATACTAAGTATGCATTGGCTAGCTTTCACTGGTAACTGATTTGTATCAACAGGTCTCATTCTCAGATAAGCTGTGCCATATGTACAATAAAATCACATTAAGGTTAGAAAAATTCACACTTTACATCATTACATACGTGAAGTATGGTATCCTCCTCTGTACATACTTAATTACTATATATGCTCCTTATCTGAAGAACTGCACTAACTTCATAAGTAAAAGGAAAAACTTTCATAAATGTTGGCCTCTCAATAATTAACAAACAATAACCAACCATACTAAGCTATAATATGGTTGGCTTGATCTTGGCTTCTAGTGTTTCGAATGGCAAATAAAACTGTTTAAACAGACTATTGTGAATCAGGTCAGCATGTCTCCATGAGGATAATTTATGTAAGAAATCATAATTCCAAGTTCACAGCACACTAAGCTGTGTTTAGTTAGTTTCAACTTAGGTTTATTTATTTATTACATTTATCCCCGCCCATCTCCCCCCAATGGGGGACTCTGGGCAACTCACAACTTGTTAAAAACAATAAATATACAATTAAAAACCTATACACACAATTACTAAAAAAGAAGGAAAGAGTCCAGGAGGCCAATGGTTCAGAGCAGCAAATGCCAGGCCTCTAGTCAACCCCACACTTGATGTCTTCCCTCCCCACTCCAGGCCAGATGGCAGAGCCAGGTCTTCAAATCCCGCTGGGAGGCCAGGAGTGAAGGGGCCAATCTCACCTCCGGGGGCAAGATATTCCAAAGGGCGGGGGCTACAGCAGAGAAGGCCAGTATGTTCTATGAACCTAGCCACTGTGATTTTTAAAACCATGGTTTATGGATTTTTCTGATTGTGAACCCAGTTACCAATTATGGTTAACTACTGTATTAGTATTTTGAACAATGAAGTTTTTTATACTAATAATACGGAATAAGTATCCACTTAACATTTCGGGACAGGCAATAACCACAAAATTTATAACATGCACCAAACTTCATATTTATTACGTTTTTTCTATGCAGAATCAATAGAAAATACCTATCTGGAACAAGTGTCTCAAAACACAAATATCTGAAAGTGAAATATAATTTTATGCACAAATACTCAGTACTTTTTGCATTAAGAGGGTGACATAATTGTTGCTGCTATAATTGTAGGTCAATAGAATAATTGCAACTTAGGATCAGTCTGCAAGTTTACCCTTTGGCTTTAACCTTAACATTATAGGTCAACAAGATTCATTTTTATAAAACATGCTGCAGTTTGATCATAAATCAGCTGTCCTGTTTAAGAACTGAAACTGTACAATAAAGGTTAGGATTAGGATCCAGAGTACAATATCTTCTACAAGAGGTTTTGCAATATGAGTTCTTCTACAATTACTACTAATGCTTGTGTTTTGATGCATGCATCAAATGGATTAGGTTCACATATTACACTAAGCTTTGTTCCTGATTAATAAGTTTTTAATGAATAAATCCTGGGTTCAAATGCTAAATTAAACATAACATGATTTGTTTTAATTTAGTGTAATTTGTGATATAACCAGAACTAACTAAAATAATTTCAGATCTTTAAATACAGATGGAAACAGTCTTAGTTTATATTTTCAATGAAGGTTCTGGCACCTATAGCATCTACACATTTTAATAAGACATCAGCCATAGTTCACAAACCACAATTAATAGATTTTTGTCTTAATGTGGTTTGTTTGGCTTTTGCTTAGCTTGTGTAAACCTAGCAACTGTGGTTTATAAGCCACAGCTTACATTTTAACAATAGGTGAGCCAGCTAACTATGGTTTGTTAATAAATCATACTTATGTGAGCTGATTGTGAGACAGCCTTATTTATTTAAACTATTTACATAGCTGCCCATCTCACAACAGTGACACTAGGGGGTACAATTAAAAACAACATAATTTACTAGGAAAACATCCTGTGTGACATATATGCTCAGAAACAAGCTATCTGTAAAGATGTCTGAGAAGAAAGCTACAATACTCTTGCCCATTGGGCTGATTTGCTTTCAATCAGGATAATTTTTAACAGCTGTGAAGCTAGAAGAACAGGTTAACTTCCATCCCATCTCCCATAGCCACAAAACTTCACCAAGAATTTCAGTGAGGCTTGTTACACGTCTCAATTGCAGTTTCGTAAAGGCAAGCACACATTATGGCTCATTTAGAGTAGAAGGCCTTATTGTAGAATAAACTCATCATTTCTTGGAAGTTCTGCCATGCTACAGGTTTAATGCCTTTATGACTATTATAGCTTCTGCTACCATCATTTTCATAACTTTTCGATAAATGGGAAAAAACACAGATGGCTCACATACTGTGCTCAACTGTATTTCTTGACTAAAGAAATTAGTTGGATCCACAGTTATGCTACTTCATAAACTACAGTCTCCTGATAGGTGGATCACATTACATACTCAGCTGTAGCCAAGCAGCCAATATTATGGATTAGTACAATGTGTAAATCCAACCAGCCTCTTGTCCAAACCCATTCACTAACAGCACAATTGGGATCTGAATCCACATATCAACTTTATGTCATACCAGAGTGACTGAACAATGACTTCCCTTTATTAGCAACTCCTACTGCTGTTCCCAAATACTTGAAGTCAGCATTTCCATCTGTAACACTGGCATATATGCTATTTCAGCATCACAGGATTAAATTTATTAAGGCTGCATAGGTAAAAAAAAAATCAGTGTTCTCCATCTCAGCAATATAAAGACTGAACAGAATTGCCATAAAAATAAACAGCAGTCTTAGAAACATATATACTCCCACCTGCAAAAAACCCAGCATAAGTCAACATAATGCAAAAAGTATACCATGAGATTTGGAAAAATTACACTGAAAGTAGAAACCATGCCAGGGAATCTAAATACTGCTGGAAGCGCAATAGTGCTAAGCAACTTATTTTATTCATACATTTTTTCTCATCATTCCTATAGTACTTGAAGATACCAAACATTATATAAAGCTCCTTTTCTCAGTTCTCCTCACAACTCACTGTGAGATAAGTTGCATTAAAAGACAGGCCAGTTTCATATTACAGTATGTGCTAACTCATGCCCTTATCGTTTGTAAATTACAGGTTTTTTTGTGCTGCATAAATACAATCTGAAAGTTACAAGTGATATCTAATAATTCTGCATCCTGAATTCAAAGTAACACATTTGAAGAATGAAATATTCAATAGCAACATATGTAAAAATGGCAAATTTCAACCTTGCATAGCACTATGAAACTATGTTCCACAGTCACAAAATGATGACTGTTTTTAAAGAACCATTCTTGAATAAAGGAACTTCAAAAGAGTGTCCTATGTGAAACAACTGAACTCTACATTACATTAAAGATACCACTGCTCAATCTTTTGCATAATGGTAAATTTCTATTCTTTTTGCCTTTTGTTTCTCTTTGAACCCATTCCTTTGAACCCACCCAATCTGCTAATTTCGGATCACAATTCATAGACCTGATAACAAGGACTCTAGCCCACGCAAAATATACCACCATAGATGTGCTACTCTTTAAAGGGTTACAATAGCGCTCTGCAGGTTTTAATGTATGTACAAATAGCCCAATTATCCAAAAATATGAGCACTGTTCAAACAATTGTACAGGTGTTTCCTTTTTTACTTATAACATTCAAAATAGTGAGATAATGCAAGCCTACAACACTAGCTCAATGTGCTTTTATATCCAACATTTCTTGTTTACAGGGACTTCTTGTATATTTTAATACTGTTATTCCACCATAAGAAGAGATTATACCTCTTGCAATTTAATACTATAGTGTGCACAATTCAAAACTCTATAGAGGAATAACTTTGCAACTTAATGGCAAATCTATCACACTAAGGAGCAATCTAAAAATAAGTATTTTGCAATAGATCCAATCATGCTTATTGGCAGTCTTTCCTCAAAATTAAACCCCATTAAGCAGGTTCAGAAGCAAAGAAAATGAAGCTCCTTCCTTATATTCCCTTTCCTAATGCTGGCTTCTTCTTTTCACTGGTTTTTACTATTTGATAAAATATTTTAGTCTGAAAATAACACATTTATCCTTGATTCTCAAAGGATAAATAATTCACCAAGGATGCTGGAGTAAAAGAGATCATAGCGGGTGAAGTTTCAAAGGCATGCCAAGATCCTCCAGGAAACCACAGACACTTTCGGATTCTCCCGCACGTTTAAAAGCAATGAAATCCAGGCTTCGTGTGACACGATCCCCTCTTTTAAACGCGTGCCCGTTCACTGCCCAAATCAGGTCAACCTAAGATGGCCCCAAGCCGTCTTTCAGCCCCGCGCTGAGCCCGGCCCCTGGGACCCAGCCCCAGCCCAGGCACCCACCGGGAGACCTTTTCTCCGCCGCCGCGGACGCAGTTGGCCCAGCTCATCCGCGAAGAGCCAAAGGAGCAGCCCCGGCCCCGCAGGGCGGCCCATTACAGCCGAGGGGGCCAGCTGCCACTCGCCTCCCTCCCGCTGCGGCGGCGGCGGCCCCGTCATTCCCGGGCAGCGGGGGATTCCGGGAGCGGCGGGGCTCCACGCTCCGCCCCGCCCCGCCCCGCCCGGCGGCCGCAAGGGTCCCAAGCCGGGCAGAGCCGGGGCCCCCACCCGCGCAGGCGCACTCACCGCCCTCGGAATTCACCCCTGGGCAGGGGCCCTCCCTCCGCGGACCCGAGCCTCGCTTCGCCCCGGCCCGGCGGCCTGGCGGCCAGGCCCGGCTGGTGGGCCGTGAGGCGCGGCACCCCTCCCCACCGACGGACCGGCGGCCGCCCTCCTGAGGGAGCGGGCGCCCAGGCCGTGGCATGCGCGGCCCTCGCTCACCTGCCGCCGCGCTGACGGACCGGCGGCAGTCCGCCCGCGACGCGGTCTCGGCTGGCTGGTGGGCTGCGCTCCGGAGCGGCGGGCGGTTGGGCGGCGGCGGCCCGGAAACGGAGGAGCGGCGGCGGCGGCGGCGGCGGCTCTCAGCCGGACGCCGAGGGGAGGGGTCTGCGCGGGGCGGGGCTTCTGGACTGACAGGCGCTGGGGGCGGGGCGAGCGGCCAGAGGAGGCTGAGCGCCTGGAGCGGCTCCTTTCCCCAACCGCCGCCCTCGGGAGTTAGAAACGGGACTCGAGCCCCCCGCCTGGTCTTAGTTCACACGACACAAGCAGGACTCTTCTCCAGGTCAGATCCGGCGTGGGGGACTCGGAGCCCGGGATTGCCCCTAGCGCGCTTCGTTTATGGTCAAGGATTATGGGAGCTGTAGTCCGAAGTCCTCTAAGGCCGCCCGGCTGTCCTGGGCTCAGGGGGCGGCGCCTTCTCCTGGGCCGGCTGCGCCTGACTGGTTGCGAAGCCCCGCGCCCCGGGCTGTTGCCGGGGGTCGCTGCCCGCGCGGGCGTTGGGGCCGGGCTGGGGCTGGGGCGGGGCGGGGCGCGGCTGGCTGCTGGGGGTCCGTGGGGCTGAGAGGCGCGGGCCGCGGGAGCCGGGAAGGGACGCGCGGTGGTTGGGCCGGGTCTGCTGGGATAAATCTGAAGCTGTGCTTTTATGGGTTTGAAATGTTTTAAGCCCACTTTTCTAGTTAAAAGCCCAGCAAACATGATGATTATAAATACAACTAACAACTACAATTATCTTTTTTAATGTCCAACACTGAGAGGTTCCAACTTAAAGACTGCACTGACATAATGTTGAACAAATTGTTTGTATAAATGTGCACAATAATTCATCTTATGCTTTCACTGGTCATAATGTATTTTATGATCTTGGTAAAAACATCTCTTTTCTTAGATTAATAGATCTGGGGATAACTACATTTCCATTTACTGTGCAATCTATTAACCTTTCCCCAATATTTTTGCTGAAAGCAAAATATTGCTTTCAGCAAAAATATTCTTCTTAACCATACACATAATGTATAATCAATAGCAGTCATTCTGTTGCTTAAAATGTATTTTTAGTAATGTGGAACAGTTTCCAAATACTCTGTGTAGCCGGAAGAGAAGGACTGGAGCATTTAGAAAGCCTCATGATATATTACAGCAGCAGTGGAAGAATACGGTAGCAGCAAAGCTCTTGATGAAGGACCCCATGATATCTATTTAGTGGATCCACTGGTGGCTCAAAAAATCTCACCCCAGGTTTGTTCATGAGCAAATCCTCCTCCAGCTGGAAAGAGGTATCTAGTAGGGAGTTAGAGGGTTCAGTTCTGGGCCCAGGACTTGTCAGTATTTATATTGATGTCGTGAATGAGGGGCTGAAGGAGGGAGTGCTTGATCAGATTCCCATCTCAAGTACAAAGTGATTTTGGATGCCACGATATAAGAAAGATGCAGAGAAAGTGGAACTGGTGCCCAGAAGGGCAACACAGATGATGATGGAGCTGAAAACAAAGAGGGATACTGTGTATTGAGAAAAGAATGTCAGAGTGAGGATATTATAGCATTTTTTCAACTCCCTGAAGAAGGTCAGAGGGCCGAGAGCGCTTTCCTATCCTCACAGAGTGGAATTTCTTCATGGCAAGAGCAACTAGAGAATGGGACCAGAGGAGGCAGTGAGCCCCTCTTCCCTGGGCTCAAACAGGCTGGACCATCATCTGTTAGGGGAGCTTTGGAGGGGCATCCAGCACTGAGCTGGGCATGGACTCAGGGTCCTTCCCAGAATTTTAGGATCCTGTTTCTCCCAGGATTTAGAGCAGCAATACAGGGTCACTCCAGGAGGACAGCGAGCTGGGCTCTTTGCATGGGAGCAGGAAGAGGCTGGGTGCTATGCTATGTTTACAATTAAAAATGGCCTCCTGGATAAATGCATTTCACTGGATTCTCAAAACACGCTAAACCAGGAGCAAGCAGTTTCTGTTATGTCTTAATGTGATGTCTGACTCGTTGTTACATGACAGAATTACTCACAATACATTTCTTAGATACCATGCAGAGAGGTAGTAGTTTTTAAATCACCTTTTTGGTGATGTTTAGGGATGCATTCAGGTCTGACTACTATTCTTCATCTGAGTTTTGGCTTGCAAGACTGTATGCACGTGCAGACTTTGAAAAATAAAACCCACCGTCTTTTCTAGCCATCAGGGAAGGAAGTATCCACTGTTTTGTTGTCCAGTTATTCTGTTTCAAATAAACAGTTTTCAGTTACTTTTCCAGTTACTTGTTCTTTAACAAAATTGCTGACCTCAATTTGGATCCCCAGAGGTCTGAATAACAAACTGTTCATCCAGGATTGTCCTGCTCAGCAAGTAGGCAACTTTCCTGTAGGCAGCATTCCTCAACTTGGCATCCTCCAGATGTGTTGGGATTTTGGCCAGAATGCCACCCCAATATATCTGGGGGTACAGAGTCACTATGTGAGATGGCTGGCTATACAAATGTGATACAGACAGACAGTGGTTGGGAAAGCTGCTGCATGGACACTGGCACGTGTGTTTTGAGAACTGCTTGACATTTCTGGAGCTTAAGTCCAAGCCTCTGTACACCCCCAAAAAGTTTTTCCACCTGCATGCAGAAAACCTTTAAAGCAAGAGATTGTCATGTTCCTGACCTTTTTTAAAAAAAAGTCTTACTTTTCTTTCTGTATTGGATGAAATAGTTTGTTAGAACAAATGACCTTTGTTCCCAATTAGTGTATTTGGAAAATCTCATCTTAATCTTTTTACAAAGTGCATCCACTTACTGCCCTTGTTTGTTCTTTATCACAGCCTTTCATGAAACAAGGAACACTAGGCAATCCCTGTTTAGCCTAGGTGATCTCCTGGTGGTCTCCCATCCAAACACTAACCATGTCCAACTCTACTCAGCTTTTTGGAGATAAACTGAGAAGAGTTAGGTCCTTTTTTAATGAAATTTATACCAACAACTACTGAAGTCTCTTGGTAGCTTACAGAATTAACGTCTTTCTTTTTTTCTTTCTTTTCCTCTTTTTTCCTGGTTGTGCTTTTACATCTCTGTTAAGATTTTGAGAAATAAAAAATACAATGAAATAGAATTTAAAAAATTAAAACCAGAGAGAAACCCCAGTGATATCATTCACATGTCCTGCCATTTGGGCTTGGTTTCACATGGGTAAAACTACAGCCCAGGGTTATATATAACGCAGGGTATGATCAAAAGCAGTCGATATGTCAGCCCCAGTGGTGTGATTTAAAGGCCGCCTTTTTTAGGTGGCCACTGTCTCAACTTTTTTAACCAGGCCCTGCAGATACCCACACTGCAGTCCGTAAGCAACCCTCTCCACCTCAATTTTTGAATCCCAATGAACTGTTGAAATTCATCAACAAGAGTACTGTTTTCCTGCTATAAAATTTTCTGTTCTTTTTTTTTTTTCTCCCCAGATGGGGGCAAATAAATGTGTTCAGTCTCTCAAAGCTTCACGCTGCTATTATATACCCTACCTAAAAATTAAAGTCTAGAAATGCCAGCACATCATTAGGCACAACCAAAAAGTTTCTGTGGTGCAGCAGATTTTGTGCATCCACCATTATGGGGTGCTCAATAAATCATACTTAAACCATGGTTCAGTACAATGTGTGAACTCACCCATATTCTTATTACTGTCGGCAAATTAATGTCCTGAGGGCCTGCGTTGCTCTTAGAGTATTCAGTCCAGTGTTTCAGCAGTCTAGCACTACATTTCTATCCTTTCCCTCATGAGCCCTTGCCAAAAGGAAATTCCCTCAAAACCACCAAGTGACATTTGCAGCTGGAAGTCTGGCCAAGCAGTCTGCATGATTTTTGAACTCCTGGATGAGTCTGAATATTGGGAGAGCTTTGTTCTGGTAACTAATATGTGGTGAAGTTTTAATGCATGTCAGACAGGGCTTCAATTAGGTCTGGTACATAAAGGGATTGGGAATGTGCTGGTGGTGACAACTCCCTGAAGATCAGATCCATTTGTTCACATATCCCAGATGATGCCACCTGCAATGAGCTTGCTTTAGATCAGCTATGGTCTTGCCTTTGATGCACCAATGACCAGGCTCACATTTATCCTACCTCAGACACATGATGCGAAGACCTAGCAGCTCTCTGGAGAAGGCTCTAATGCTGGGAGAGGTGGAAGGAAATAGAAGAAGTGGACAACCAGCAGCAAGGGGGATGGACTCAATTATGGTGCAATGGGGGCACCATTGGAAGACCTGAAACACCAGGGTGAGGACTGATCCTCAGATGCAGCTGCTGAACTTGGGAGCAAAGCTGCAGGTTCCATGGAGTTGGTACTTCCTCCTCTGTTCAAGCAAGGCTGTTCCTGATCCTCCTGTAACCCTGCTTTGGAGCCCATCTGTGAAGAAATTAGGTTGTGTGTGCAGAGAAATGGCTTCCTTCCTGCCTTCTCCTTGGCTCATCCTAGCTGCCATCAATGAATTATTTTTAGCCCCATGATCTCTGAACAAGCCAGGTTGGGCGTTCACAGGGTATGATCAGAAAAATAAAGATCTTGGCTGTGGTAGTGCAATACACATAAAAATGGGTGGCGCTTCTATTGCACCTCAACTTTTTTGAACGTGCCCTGTGGAGACCCTGAACCAGGTTACAGAAGGAGGGCTGCCTCTCCAGGAACCTGGAAGGTTCAAGAATTATATTCCATATCAACAATTCCTGGCAAAATACTCTACATGGGCTTTGTTTTGCCACCACTACTAAACCTGACAGAAAGCTGCCCTAGACTTCACTTCTGCCAACACCAAGGATCTCTGAAAAGAAACCCCTTCAGTAGAGATAAAAGCCAGTTCTGAGCTACCTAGTCTAATGTAATTTTTTCTCAGTAGCAAAGCTCTTGGCCCTACCTCTCTGAAGTTTAGGCACTGAGGTGCCATAGGGGCCACCACTAAATTTGCCTGCCCCACAGGCAGAGACAACAGAATTTTGCAACATCATTTACCCTTCCTTCTCATGAATGGGGCTGCCCCAACTGGGCTTTGCCAGGCAGTGTTGTTGCCTTGTTCAATTTAATGCCAGGTTCTCCAGGGCGGATTCCCTGAGTCCCTTCCCCTCCCATACAGTGTCTCCTAGAAGACTGACAGCCCTGTAAAACATTTTCATACTTGCTGTCCTATAGAAATTGTCCCATTTACTGCAGGTTGACATCAGAAACCCAAAGAGCAGCCAGCCATAGTCCAGACTACTGCAGATGGCAGGATCTTTGAAAGTATTCCATAGGACTCTCACTCTCTGGGGTAGTCCTTCAGAGAAACAGAAGGTTGACAACACCTATGTCTCTCTCTCTCCCTCTCTCTCTCTCCTTCTCTCTCTCTCTCTCTCACACACACACTCCAAAGTTTGATTGGAAAGTTATTGGAAATTTTATTTTAAATATGTACTTTTTAGGTTTATGTGTGTTTACCAGTGGGAACCTCGGTCTCCTGAAAGGCCCACCATCATGCAGCATGAGAGTCTAATTTCCATTCTGCCCCCCCCATGCCCAGAAGACAAAATAGGTGGTGCAAGCAAGGTGCTTCACAGCCACAGTCAAATGGAGGTGCAGTGCTCAGTGACTGGATGAGACAGGAAGTGGAGGGGATGGTCTCACAGCAGACCTGCAGAGCCATTTGGAGCTGAGGAGGTCACCAACCTCTCCCTGTGTCATTCCAAGGCTTCGTGCTAGATTGCCTCAGCAGTAAGCTAGCAATGAAATGGGGGTGACATCATAAGAACACATCCACTACAAACAGTTGGAGGGGTGTTGTGCTGCAGTGTGTAGGATGTGTGGATGACCCCTATTCTCATCAACCGGCGTCATCTTTCCCATCTCCACAGCCCTCACCTTCTGCCATCAACAGCTCTCTGCTCCTTAGTACCACTTGGAATTAGAATTGAAGGTTACACAAAACAGAAAGCCATGGTGTAGCAATGGTTTGTTGAATAAATCAATTTGAAGTGCTAGCACAACACACTATACCATAAACCAGGATTCAGAAACCCAAATGGCCAAATTCACATATTAAGTCATGATGTGGTTTGTTTGCTTTTGTTATGTTTCAGGAAATGTGTACTTGCCTCTTTGGCTCTGATCTACAATAAATCTATTATTAAATTGTTAAATTGCTTGTTGCTGTGCTGTCAAAGCTTCCTGAGCATATGTTACAAATGGGCAGCTTATTAGCATGTTAATAAGTCAGTGTGTTATGCAAAGTCATGTTAGCTTATGGTTCAATGCATAGCATGAGCCCAGCCCACTAGGTTAATTCAGGAAACCAGGGTTTAGAACCATGAATTAGCATGTTGTGTGAACAGAGACTCTCACTTCTCAAACTAAAGTCTTCCTGGACTGATGTCTAGAAGCCATGATGATCTGAAGGAGAATTAATAAACATAGATTAAGTCCCAAGAAGGCCAAAAAGCAATTGGTTGAGGGGTAGGGCTAACCCAGCCTTGGCTGTATCTGGATGTGCTCCCTGAGGAGCAGTGAATATGAAGTTTGAAGGACTCACCTTTGTGCCACCTGATACTCAGGCAATGACTCCAGGACCAGGAGCATTTTCTCCCTTCAGCTGGTACCCCCAGTGGTAACCTTTTCTGGAACAGGAAGACCATGCCAGAATGCCCTTGATCTGGGGGTCCCTCTGAGACTACTGAGACCCTTTGGAAACTCAATTCCATGGCTTCCACTTGAGGTTCAATGGCAAACTAGACGTCCCTGAAGGAGTAGGGACAGGATTGTGGTGGAGATTGGTGGCCAGGTGGTGAATTCTGGTTGGCAAAGTCTCTCTGGACAAGGAGACACCATGAGATCTCCCACCTGCACTCTGGACAGTTGCTCCTCATGAGGAGACCACAGGAATTGTGGTTTTCGTGGTCAACTTGTAAGTTGAGCGGCTGGGAGTCGAAGGATTTCAATCATGCTCACAACTGCAATGTAGCCTGTAATGGACACAAGGTTCACAAAAGCCTCACTTTCTTAATCACTGTTGGATATAATAAATTTAAAGTTAAATAGAGATCTTCAGATCGGCAGGATAAGGAAAAACCACTTGGCGAGTCAACCGTCTTTCTGGATCAAAGAAAGTTAAAAAAATAATGTTTTAAAGGATTTTAAATTGCAAAAAGCTTAACAAGGATTTGATGTAAGAAAGTTTAAATGGATAAAAGGGACAATAATTTTGAAAGATTAATTTTTGGCAAAAGTGCTTTTGAAAATATTGGAACTAAATGGTCAGACTGGACTTTTCTTGGGAATGTTCTTTGTTTAATATTAAAGAACACAGATAATTAGTGGATTTTACAAAACAAGATAAAGATAATATGAGACAGACTATATGACTGCAACTACGGAGTGTCAAATGAGACTAAAGTATTAAGGACACAGAAAGGCAAAACAGAAAAAAAAGGTGGGGGAAGACTGCCTTTTACTTTTTCCCTTGTAACTGAGACATGGCAAAAAAATGTATCTAAGTTTGCATGGCAAGGGAAAAAGCCACAAGTTAAATGTAAGGTGTTACAAGATGCAAAGGAAGAAGGAGGATTAGGTTTACCTGATCTGAAATTGTATTTCGCAGCTTGTTTGGTTTGGATGAAAGAATGGGTGTTGCTGAGAAATAAAAGACTTTTAGAAATAAGACGTTTAGAGTTAGAAGAACATGACCTGAGAATTGGGTGGCATGGATATTTGTCGTACAATAAGGCAAGATTAATGTAGATTTCAAAAATAATTGTTAGACGTGCCATATTAAGAATATGGAATAGATACAAACCCAGACTGTGCCCAAGAATACCTTTATGGCTCTCAGCACAAGAAGCATTTTATAGCTGAGAAATAATAGGCAAAGATAAATGGTTAACACAGGGTTTCTCAACCAGGGTTCCATGGAACTCTAGGGTTCTGCAGGAGGTCACTAGTGTAAGGTTTGCCCCGTTCGACAGAGAAACTCTCGTGACACGTGTGGTTCACAAAGAAGGTTTACTCATGCATAACGTAGTAGTCACAAGCAAAGCCAGGACTGGCTTGGTACAATTGCATCACTTGTTATATTCCCCCCTTCCCGCGCTTTTTTCCCGCCCCGCGATCACATTGCAGCTGCGGATTATGGGCCCCCAATAATCCCCCTTGATTGTTCATGATGGCAGGATCGGTCAGGGTCTATTGTCCTTGATTGCCAGTCCCCCTCCGGCTGGGTTGGTTCCTCCCCGTTACGTGCAAGCCCGCGGGTTCTGTGCTGCGTTGCGATCTTGTTTCGCTGCCTGCGGCCCCGTTCATTGCTGGCTCGCGCCGTTATCAGTTTATAGTTAAAAGCTTCCGCTGCGGTTTTCCGGTTTGGCTGGGCGCAGGTGGCCCGTTAATTAGCGGCGCTTTCAGTTCCTCTTTTCCCCGCTAGCTACCGCCGGTGGATTCCGCGTGGTCTGGCTGCGAGCTTCCCTGAAACCCCGTGCTTCCCTGAAGCCCCGTGCTGACCGAACCTGACATACCGCCCCCCTGAAGACAATTCCCCCCCCCGGCTCTATTTCGGTTTCCCGGGGTATTTCTTGTAAAAGTCCCGCACTAGGTCCGGTGCCCTTATGTGGGTTTTACTCACCCATTCGCTGTGGGACTTGGGAAAATGTTTCCATTGCACTAGGAGCTGGGTCTGCCCCTTGTGCCTCCGGGCGTCCCGTATCTGGTTGATCTCGAAATGCTGCTCCCCCCCGACCATGATGGGTGGTGGCACTCCCTCTGTCTTGTGCCAGGCGTTCCCCGGCTGGTGCAGCTTTAGCAGGCTGCAATGAAACACCGGGTGGATCCTTCCGAGGCTTTTCGGGAGCGTCAGCCTGACGGTTACTGGATTGATGACCTCTGCAATGGGGAACGGCCCCACAAACCTCGGGCTGAGTTTTTTCGATGCCTGGTGCGTCTTTAGGTTTTTGGTTGACAGATACACCTGGTCCCCCACTTTCCACGGCTCCTCGGGAAGCCTCTTGTGGCCCGCGTGTTTCTTGTAGTCGGCCTTGGCTCTTTGCAATGCCGCGTGCGCCGCTCGCCGGGTCGCGTCAATTTGGGCGAACCAGGCGTCCAGGGAGTTGATCTGGGATTCCGGCTGAGGCAGCTCCGGCATGGGGATGAAGTCTCTCCCGGTGGCTACTTTGAACGGAGAGAACCCGGTACTCTTGTGGACGGCGTTGTTGTATGCCACTTCCGCGAATGGTAGTAGCTCTGCCCAATCGTCCTGTTGGTGCCCCACATAGCAGCGCAGGTACTGTTCGAGCCCCCCGTTCAGGCGTTCCGTGGCTCCGTCCGTCTGCGGATGCGCCGCGGAAGAAAGGGCTTGTTTCGTCCCCACCCGCTTCAGGAACTCCCTCCAGAACCGCGCGATGAAGTTGCCGCCCCGATCGCTGACGACCCGTCGGGGCGCCGTGGAGCCGGTAAACATGTTGCACGAACAGTCTCGCCAACCCCTCTGCTGTGGGGACTCACCGGCACGCTACAAAGTGCGCTTGTTTAGAGAATAAGTCTGTAACCACCCAAATGGCGGTCTTCCCCTTACTCTCCGGGAGCTCTACTATGAAGTCCATGGCGACCTCTTGCCATGGGCCGTCGGGTTCCGCTACCGACTGGAGTAGCCCTCTAGGTTTGCCTTTGGCCCCTTTCGCCGTCGTGCACACCGGGCAACCCCCCGAGTACGCCTCCACGTCCTTACGGAGCGTGGGCCACCAAAATTGCCGCCGGATTAAGTGGAGCGTCTTTACGAAGCCGTAATGCCCCACGCTCCGGCTGTCGTGGGCTCTTTCCATGACCTCCCGTCGGCAACCCTCGGGCACGTACAGCTTTCCTTCGTGCCACCACAACCCCTCTTGGCTGGTTAGCGCCTCTCGGTTCTGCTTGAGCCAAGCGTCCCACTCCGCCGCCTCCACGAACCCTTGCCTTACTTCAGGCGCCACGTCCCGTCGCTCCCCCTTGGTCTGGCTTCGGGTCACCGCCTTTGCAGCCAGTCTGCTGGCAGGGATGATGGAGTCCACGATCTCCTCCCGTAGGCTGGCGTGCTGGGGCATGCGAGACAGTCCATCTGCTAGGAAGTTGCGCTTCCCGGGGATGTGTTTTAGTGTGAACCTGAACCTCCCGAAGTACTGGGACCACCGCGCCTGTTTGGGGGATAGCTTACGCGGGGTCTTCAGGGCCTCGAGGTTCTTATGGTCCGTCTACACCTCGAACGGTTCAGCTGCCCCCTCCAGTAGATGCCTCCACGTGGCCAGTGCCCACTTGACTGCGTACGCCTCTTTCTCCCACACCATCCACCTTCTCTCCGTCTCGGTGAATTTGCGGGAGGCGTAGGCGCATGGGTGGATGGCCCCCTCCGGGCTGGGCTGGAGCAGGACTGCCCCCGTTGCCACGTCTGACGCATCTACTTGGATTATAAACCGCCGATCTGGGTCAGGATGGCGCAGGATCGGCTCCGCTGTGAACCGCCGTTTTAGCTCCTCAAACGCCCCCTGGCATTCTGCAGTCCACGCAAGTGCCATGCTGGGCTTGGGGGGTTTCCCAGTGCCCTTGGTCTTCAGCAGGTCAGTTAGGGGAAGGGCGATTTGGGCGAAGTTCGGGATAAACTGTCTATAGAAGTTCGCAAACCCTAGGAAGCTTTGGAGTTGCCTCCGGGTTCGCGGCGCTTCCCAGCCCAGGACATCCTTCACTTTCGCCGGGTCCATCTCAATTCCCCGGCTGGATATTCGGTAGCCGAGGTAGTCTAGTTGCTCTCGATGGAACTCGCATTTCGATAGCTTCGCGTACAGCTGTGCCTTCAGCAGTCTCTGGAGCACCGTGCGCACCAGGCTCACGTGCTCCGCCAGGGTTTCGGTGTAGATGAGGATGTCGTCCAGGTAGACCAGGACGCCCCGATAGAGTAGGTCGTGCAGCACCTCATTTATTAGCTGCATAAATACCCCTGGGGCCCCTTTTAATCCGAACGGCATCACGGAAAACTGGTAGCTTCTGAGCGGCGTGTTGAACGCCGTCTTCCACTCATCTTTTGCGTGGATCCTGACTCTGAAGTAAGCTTCGCGCAAGTCCAGTTTTGTGAACACCCTCCCCTTAGACAGATGCGACATCAAGTCCTTCATCAGGGGGAGGGGGTATTTGTACTCCGTGCTGATTGCGTTCAGCCCCCGGTAGTCCACGCACATTCGAAGCGAGCCATCCTTCTTCTCCCGGAATAGTACCGGGGCCGCTAATGGCGACTTCGCGGGTTGGATGAACCCCCGCGCCAGGTTCTTGTCTATGAACTCCCGCAGAGCCCCCATTTCTCTCCTTGACAGGGAGTACATTTTCGGCTTAGGCAGGGTCGCCCCTGGCTTTAACTCGATGGCGCAATCACTGGGCCGGTGTGGTGGGAGCTGGTCGGACTCCTTCTCCCCGAACGCTGCCGCCAGGTCTTGATACTGCCTCGGGATTCCGCCGCCCGTCGTGGGTTCCCCGGGCCCGGCCTCTCTCTTTGCGGTTGTCTCGCCAGTCGCCGCTGCCTCCCCACGCCTCGGGATCGTTGCGGGTCTCCGGGGTCCCGGCGCTGCTGCTGCTGCTGCTGCCGGCCGGGTCTCAGGCTCCGTCTGCTCTCGCCCCGTCTCCCGGTGTCCCAGACCCTCCACTTGCCCGTCTGTGGTTGTGGCCGCACCCGTCTCCACGGCTCGGTCCCCTCGGCTCCCGCACTTCGCCGGCCTGTCGACCCCGAACTGCACTGCCTCCGCCGTCCAGTCGACCCGTGGGTTCCGTCGTCGTAGCCACGCCAAGCCGAGTACCACCGCGTAGTCGGCCACCGGGACCACCACAAATCTCAGTTCTTCCCGGTGACTCCCGATCGTCATCTGGACCGGCTCGGTGTAATACTGAGCTGGCCCCCCCCCGCCAGCGTGCCGTCTAGCTGGCTAAATGCAATGGGCTCCCGGAGGCGCCTCAGCTGTAGTCCGAGCCCCGAGACCACAGCTGGGTGCATCAAGCAGTGGGTGCAGCCTGAATCCAGTAGCGCCCGCAGCTGTGCCTCCCCTCCGGATCTCACCCCCGGATGTGTATTCTCACCCGGAACGGAGGGCAGTCCTCATCTCCTATTGGGTCCGCGCGCCTCGACTCCTCTGCTCGCACTGGGACGCCGTTCAGTGCGAGCGCACCTCGTTTCCCGTCGGCTCCGAGTCCTCTCCGGAGGACGCCGTCTCCGGGGTCGACCACCCCCCGCATCCTTTCTCGGTCACCGCCGCCACTGCCCCCTTCCGCGGTCGGTCGCCGGCCCTTTTCCCGGTCGCACGCGGGGGCTTGACTTCAGGCCGTGGTGGGGCTCCTTCCCGCTCCGTCGGGCACTGCGCCGCTCGGTGGCCTCTGCCTCCGCACCGGAAGCACAGGTTCGGGGCTCTGGTCGCCTCTCGCACCCCGGTGGACTGCCGCCGACTGCTCCGCCTTTCCTCGGGGGTTCTCTCCCTCGGCTGGTCCCTCGGCTGGTCCCGTCGCCTCGCGCTCTGTTGGATCTGCCGCCATGCCGATTCCGCCGTTCCAGCCAGCCAGATCCAATCTTTCACTGTGGACGGGTCGTCCCGCCCCAGTGCCCGCTCCAGGATCTCTGGATTGAGCCCCCTCTTAAAATACTTCACCCTCAGGGACTCCGGCCAGTCCGTGAGCTTCTCTGCCAATCTCCGGAACTCCAGGGCATACTCTGATACCGACTTGCCCCGCTGTCTGAACTGCAGGATGTCGTCCTCCGCCCGCTTGGCGCTCAATGTGTCCTCGAATCTGTCCCGGAGCGCCTGCATGAAGTCCGGGAAACTCCGTAGTTCTGCCGCGTTGGCATCGTATAGTCCGATCACCCAGCTAGCTGCTTGACCATCTAGCAGCTCGGCCACGTAGGATACTCTATCCTCGTCCCTAGCGAATAGGTGACCACCCCTCTGCATGAACCCCCTAACATGCGTCAAAAAGTGCGGCAGCTGTTCAGGGTCCCCTGAGAACTTCCCAGTGATACCTCGAAGTCTCAGGGCGTCTGCCGCCCATTGGTCCACCGACCGGGGCGTCGTGGGCGGTGCCGGCTGAGGTGCCGGACCGCCACCCCTGTTGCTCGCCCCCTCGCTCACCGCAGGTGGTCCCACTCTCTGTAGCAGGGTCTGGAGCATCGCCTCCATGGCGTCTAGGCGCCGCTCGACTCTCTCCTCTAGTCGGGCGAACTTCTCATCCCACTCGCGGTTCCGGGACCCTGAACCTCGGGTCATCGTGACGCCTGAACCGTCTGGCCCTTGGTTCACGCCCATCGACCACCGCTCGGCTGGAGGGCGCCCGGTCCTGGCCGCTGTCCCGTCGCTCCCGGGTGGCTCCGACCGTCCCTCCTCAAGCCTGGGTTCCTCGTGCTCCAGCTGACCCACGGATTCCTCGTCGCTGGTCATGCCTGTATTGGAAAAGGAAACGCTCCTCGGTGGTACCGGGTAGCGCTAACGGTGAGTCCTGGCTTTATGTAAGGTTTGCCCCGTTCGACAGAGAAACTCTCGTGACACGTGTGGTTCACAAAGAAGGTTTACTCATGCGTAACGTAGTAGTCACAAGCAAAGCCAGGACTGGCTTGGTACAATTGCATCACTTGTTATATTCCCCCCTTCCCGCGCTTTTTTCCTGCCCCGCGATCACGTTGCAGCTGCGGATTATGGGCCCCCAATAATCCCCCTTGATTGTTCATGATGGCAGGATCGGTCAGGGTCTATTGTCCTTGATTGCCAGTCCCCCTCCGGCTGGGTTGGTTCCTCCCCGTTACGTGCAAGCCCGCGGGTTCTGTGCTGTGTTGCGATCTTGTTTCGCTGCCTGCGGCCCCGTTCATTGCTGGCTCGCGCCGTTATCAGTTTATAGTTAAAAGCTTCCGCTGCGGTTTTCCGGTTTGGCTGGGCGCAGGTGGCCCGTTAATTAGCGGCGCTTTCAGTTCCTCTTTTCCCCGCTAGCTACCGCCGGTGGATTCCGCGTGGTCTGGCTGCGAGCTTCCCTGAAGCCCCGTGCTGACCGAACCTGACAACTAGGAGTTACCTGGGAGATAATGATTTATTTAAAAAATTATTTCAAATTTGGGCAATGCATTCTCGCAGCAGTGAGCAGAGACCAAACAAAAATCTAGTTACAATTCTTTCTGAACTCTCCAGTAGTATGCTGTAGGACAGTGTTTATTTGGTTGAACCCATTCTTAGTTTTTGACAGGAGATGGGGAGACTGTTGATAACAGGTGAATGCTATATTGCAGGAAGGGAGGAATATATTGAAGGAAGTGGAGGGAGAAGTGCATTTTTCAAGAAATTAATGGACTTGTCTGTGATGTCAGTCTCTCCCTCCTGCATCTTTTCCCTGCTGTTTCCCTGTAGTTTATTTTATCCTGTTATTTTAAATAAATTTTGTATATGTTTATTCAGTCATATCTGAAGGTCCAGTGTGGCAATTTTTGAAGAGGAGGCATGAGAGAGAAAAGGAGGATTCTAGAATGGACAATACCGGTAAGTTTAATTATGATAATGATAATGAAGAATTTAAATCTTCTCAGGCATTCCCCTGCACTGGTACATCAACGGACTCAAAAAAAGTCCATCTTTACAATGAAAGCTATTTATCAATGGTTTTACATGGACTGGTGATCCAAGTTGTCCTATTCTGTTGTGCTTCATCTGTGGCAAACAACTTACAAATGCAGCAATGGCTTCAGCAAAATTAAACTACAAATCACAGCCATATGACAAGTAAAAGTTCTGATTATTTTAAATGGCTATTGGAATCACAGAACAAACAGAGTAAAGCTTTTGTTAATAAAATAACAGTCAGTAAAAAAGCCCAAGAAGTAAGTTATTTAGTAGCAGAACTTATTACATAGCAAAGGAAAAGTCATGCTTTGGATGAGAAAGTAATCATGGCAGCATGTAAAATAATAGTGGGAAAAATACTAGGACCTGATGCAGTACAGGAAATTGAAAAGGTTCCACTGTCAAACGGTACAATAAGTCAACGTATTGATGACATGTCACATGACGCTGAAGAGATTTTGTGTGATAAACTGAAGAACAGTAGGTTTTCTGTCCAAGTTGATGAGTCAACAGATTTCACCAATAAATGTCATGTTATGGCATTAGTAAGATTTGTGAATTATGGTGAAATTCAAGAAAACTTTTTCTGCTGCAAAGAACTACATGAAACATGCAAAAGCCAAGATGTATTTAATGTTCTATCTTCATATCTGGAAACAAAAAGTCTGTCTTGGAGGAACTGTATTAGCATCTGTACCGATGGTGCTCCATCAATGGTTGGCTCCATGAGAGGTTTTCTTTCTCTTGTAAGAAAAGAAAATCCTGATGTTGTCACAACACGCTGCTTTCTTCACAGAGTGGTGTTGGTGTCAAAAACTCTTTGAGATGAAATGAAAAAAGTTCTGGATGACACTACAAAAATGGTTAACTTTATTAAACAAAGACCAATTCACTCAAGGATGTTTAAAAAAACTGTGTGAAAACCTGGACAAAGAGCACATGAGTCTCCTGTTACACACAGAAATACTGTGGCTCAGCAGAGAAAGAGTTCTCAACGAGGTGTTTGAGCTGAAGGCAGAATTGCAAGAGTATTTTTGAGAAAATAGTATTCCACATTTTGCTGTGCTTTGAAGATGGAGAATGGTTGCAGAAAGCTGACATTTTTCATCACATGAACCAGCTGAACAAGTCTCTGCAAGGCACTGGAGAAAATGTTTTGACTTCAAGTGGATTTAAAAGAAAACTGAATGTTTGGAAAAATCAAGGTGCAAAAGGAAATATTGAAATGTTTTCATGCTGCTTGGCTTGAAAGTGAGGAAGGATACCAGAAGGTCTCAAATCTAATTGAAAACCACCTGGAAGTACTGCAGAACAAAATTGATCAGTACTTTCCCTCCCTTTCAACATGATGTATGACTGGGTGAGGAATCCTTTTTCTGCATCTTCTGCTCAGCCTGAGAACTTCACTTTGAAGGAAGAGGAAGAACTTTGTGAGCTGCAGTCTAATTGTACACTCAAGATGACATTCACTGATCAGCCCATGGACAAGTTCTGGATTTCTATGAAGGAAGAGTATCCTGCCATTCATAGGAAGGTATTGAACATGCTGCAGTTTTCAGCTTCTTACATGTGTGAGCAAGCTGCTTCTTATTTAACAAGCATCAAAAGCAAAGACAGAAATCATCTTATTTCAGTTCAAGATGAAATCCATGTGTGCTTATCTCAAATTCGGCCCAGGATTGTGTATTTGTGTAGCAAAAAAACATGCACAGGTTTCACATTGAAAAGCTGTTAAATTCTTGATTTTTAGTTTAAGAACACTGTTAATGCATATATACAGGCCTACGCATGAAGCAAATATAATAGTTTTATAACATCTGGCCTATAATTGAGCCTGAATGTGTAGGGGTTCCCTGAAGCCTGAAAAATATTTCAAGGGTTTCTGCAGAGTCAAAAGGTTGAGAAAAACTGTATTATACAGTACTCCTAAAAGTGGGAGAGCCTGAATGCTATTCTGCACTGCCATCTCCTGTTGAAGTTGAGTTCAGCATTACAAACCAATTCAATTCTTGGATAGCTTCACACACGTAGCCCAAAATTAGCAGTTGTCTGCTGGCATCTTTTTTGACTACCATTGCATTAAAATGTATAAGCTTTTGTGAACGGTATTTCACTTCTTCAAGAGCCAGTTTGGTGTAAGGCATCAGGCTAGAAACTGGCAGACCTTGAGTTCTAGTGCCGCCTGAGGCACGAACCCAGCTGGGTGACTGTGGCCCAGTCCCTCTCTCTCAGCCGCGGGAAGAAGCAGGCCAGGGCAAACCACTTCTGAAACCCTTGCCAAGAAAACTGCAGGGACTTGTCCAGGCGGTCCCCAGGAGTCAACACTGATTCAAAGGGACCAAAAAAAAAAAACCTTAACATGATGTAAACTGATGTAAGAACTGAAGAGGGATAAAACGGGGTAGGAGGGGAGAGAAGGATGGTTCTACACACACAAGTTATGCAGATGCAGACTGAGAGAGATTATTATTAATTATATCCATAGTTACAATTGATACTTATTTATTAACAACCACTAATTATTAATTAAAATTAACATCACTAGCAATTGTAATGTGTTAAAAACCCATTGTGTTGGTTAAGGCCTTCTGAGATAGCTTGAAAGTTTCTGATATAAGTGCAATCTCTCATTCTATGATGCTGTTGTAGTTTTATTATTCTAAGATGGCAACTTAGAAATCTACACTCAAGTGTCCTGGGAAATTAAAATGCTCTGCTAATACTTTGTCCTTGTTTTGAGTCCAGTCATGTGAAGGCTGTGTCAACTGTTTTGCAAGAAGTCTGGCCTGTTCGGAAACTAGAGGGCCCCACTGGCAGATGATGGTATATGTTACATTGGAGGAAGGCCATGTGAAGGCGCCTCTAATCCTGTGTGTGGAGTTGTTGGGGTTTGTGATGGTGCTGTTGATGCAAATGTAGGGGTAGAATACACATCTGGGCTCGTTGCACATGTAGTTGTTTCTCCCAGAGGAAAGGAATGAAGGAGTCAAGCTTTATTCCTGGTGACTTTATGGATGCATCCATCAGTTTTTTTGGCATCCCTATTGAAATGACTTTCCACTACCACCTTCAACAATGTTTCTCCAAATTCCCAGTGGAGCTTACAACCCTGGAATTTCCTGGAAGAAATCCATACAAATACCAACCAGATCCAACCATGCTTAGTTTCTGAATCCAGATGGTCAGCCAGATATTACCACCTGTAGATATGTTTTTATACATAGAGGTCCCTTAATCACAGAATAAGAGATAAATATAATTACATGTATGTACAGTAGCTTATAACTTGTGTCTGTCTTAACTTGAATGTAGGACATGATGAAATGAGCAATAATACAATGCTAATCTTCACATTTAATGTATTTTATTTCCATCTGTCATGTTAACAGCACAAAGCATAATAGTAAAAATAATACACATATAAATGCTAAAATTATCATAAAACAAATTCAGAAGGCATAAGAATTCCTGAGCGAACATGTCCTACGTTTGGGGAGTGACACAGAAGGACCCAACAAATGGGTCTCTGAAAACAAAGACAATTTGAAAAAGAGCTGCCCTTTAGATCTTAGTTTCTAGGCAGGATCAGAGCAAGAGAAGTGGTCAGGCTCTGAGCCATCAGGAACTTTAAAGGTTAAAAATGAAGACCTTAAATTTGTGCCCAATAAATAACTGGCAACAATGCAAATCTCTTAGTTTGAGCTATAATATGATCCTCAGAATTCTGCAGCCTTTTTGCCACACTTTGCAGTCAATTCAAACTTCTGGATAGCATTCAAGGGTAGCTCTAAATAGACTGCATTGCAGTGGTCTAATTATGGTATCCCCAAGGCATGGCAAACTCTGACTGAACTGAACTTTGTTCAGACTTGCTCAGAATGGATGCAGCTGCAACATTAGAAATAGAGTGCAAAAACACTCTTTGCTAGCAGTGCCAAAGACAACAAGCATTCCCAGCATGCTGACCTGCTTTTCCAGAGAAAAATAGGCCTAAACTCCAGCCCTTGAGTCTGGCTCTGCTCAGCCATGCCTTTTCTTATCTTCATTTCAGCTTGTTCCCTCTCATCCGCTCTGTTAGGTAATATTCAAGGTTATCAATACTTTTCTTAGATTGGCGGCAGGAGCAATTGAGGTGGGCATCATAAGCATTGTGATGGCACTTGGCCCCAGGGTGCTGGAAGACCCCTCCTAGCAGATTTGTGGAAATTTGAATTAGCATTTGAGACAAGATTGAACTAAATGAAACACCTCCAGCCAGCCTTTAAAGAGCAGTGCCTCGTTTCCCCAATCTATCTGGACACACATTGCTAGGAAGAACTAGAAGCCAGGCAAAACTCTGGTCTCCAGACCCAAATCACCAGAAATTCTAGAATTACAGATTTTAGGTCAAGAGAACATTTCGTTCATACATATGGCAACATCTAAATATTTATGCTATCTTATACTAATATAGTTTATAACTGCATATGTTCTTCTTTTATACAGTACCTTTGCAAATAATTTAATGATTTTATTCATTTTATTAAATTTAGATTAATGCCCATCTCACACAAAGTAACTCTGGGCAGCGTATGATTAGTCTTAAGTAATGTTTTAACACTCTAGTACCTGTATTTAGTGTTCCATTTCATTTTTATTTTATATTCTTCCTAATTTAATTAGAAATTGTTCTGTTATTGTTGTTCAAGCTCTGCAAAGTCTGTTAAACAACTGTAGACTTTTCTGGTCAAGTGACAGTAATAAAAATGTTCAGTAGTTTTGTGAAATCTACTCATTACCTCTGTTAAGTAAGAGGGAGCCACCCTTCCTGCAAGAAGGTCTGTGACCCATCTGTTATCTTGGGGCTGGTTGCACCTGAGATGAGCCAGAAGGAGCCAAGGCTAAATAAGAGTTAAATAGATTCTATGTCTGTTTTCTTCAAATATTCTGTCTATATCCTTGACATCTATAACTTAGAACCCAAAATAATGAGAAAAGCAGCTGCAAGGTACTGGGGCAGCAAAACCACAGGAGAAAACTAGCCACTAAACCTTTAACAAGTGGCACACTCACAAATCAGTGAGTTTGAGAGTTAAGGGACCAGAAACCAGGAGGCTATGAATTCTAGTGTTCCCTTAGGCGTGGAAGTTGATTGGATAACTTTGGGCCAGTCACTCGCTGTCTCCCAACTCCACCTGCCTCACTGGGAAAACAGGAAGAAGCAGCATTATGTACAGTACCTTATTTATTGTATCATTTAATATAGCCATTAATCTTGTTGCCTGGAATTTTAGGCTTTATTAACAGCATTTTAATAAAATTGATATTAGCATTTTAATATGGCATCTGGGCCTCCTTTTGAAGTTTAGGAAAGCATCTTTTTCCTTTTAGCCAAAGCCATTTCCTTTAATGTGCAAAAACTAGCCCTTTCAGGGACTGTCAGTCAAACAACAGGGCTGTATTCTGAAGTCCTTGAGGTTGCAAGTGTTAAAGAAAAATCCTGGGTGGGAAAGGAGATGCAACATATTTTAAAGGTGTCTGTCTTTTCTTATGTCTAATCAATGTCTTTTATTATTTGATTTGTTGCTTTCTGATGCATGTATCATTTGTTTCTGTACCCTATATAAAGACTTGACCAGCCCTTAATGCTTTTTGCTTTGCCTGAAGTACTTGTGGTTCATATTGTTGGGGGGGGGGGGCAGCAAATAAGCCACTTTGCAAAGGTATTGGGTGTTTCTCAATTTCAGGGATTAGGTTCTTTCCAGCTCCACGCCACTCGGGTGCCTGAGTTTTAAAGACAACAATCTCACAGTTGTGACTCTGGGTGGCGAGCATATAAAATCAACAGGAAACAAAAACAAAACGTGATAGTAAACATTATAATAAACATTTCCCACATTCCTTTAGAGTTGTACAAAGCAAAGGCAGGATATAAATCTAATAATAAATAAGTGCATAAAACTGAGACTATTACAGTCCTCAGTGCTTCAGAATAAAACAACAGAGCAGGATAGGACTGCCAGGGGGGCAGCAAACAGGCCTGCCTCGCCTGGCCGCCATCCGCTTAACAGTGGGGGAAAGCTGCCGTCGCGATCCACGTCCCGCGAGGCTGCCTTCGGCTGCTGACCGGCGGTGCAGGAAGGAGCCCGGACCCTTTCGCCCCGTCCCTCCGGGCTGGCTCCCCTGTCTGATCCCGGGCGCTCTCCGTCCTGTTCCCCTCCCGCGGAAAGAACCGGGCAGAGCCTTATGGCCGCCGCCGCCGCGTTCAGCGGAGCGCTGAAAGAGCGCCGAGCCGCTTTCCCCCCGATGGCATCGGGCCAGCCTGGAGCCGCGGCAGGGAGCCGCGGGTTCGTTCGCGCGGTCCTTCTCTGGAGGAAGCGCAGCGCCTGGCTCGCCCCACCTGATCCCCAAACCAGCTGGCGGCTTCATAGGTCTCATTAAACCTCAAGCAAGTAAACCACATTTTAGCGTAGCGGGTATGTTCAGCCTGGGTTCACACGACACTCGAAACCAAACCAGACACGAATCACGAGCAGGCCACGTTTTTGTTCAGATGAACGGCAAACCCAAGCCAATCTTAATTTGCGCAGAGTGGGGAGGCTCGGGGTGACCTAGAGCCGTTCGTGAGGGAAACCAGCCGCGGAGGGCGGCGAAGGCCCGAGAAAGGCGGGGAGCGGGCGCCGGGACGTCGAGCGGGAGGGGGGCCGCGGCGCCTCCGCGCAGCGCCGCCCGAGAGAGGGCGGGGCGGGGCGGGGCTTCCGGGCGCGGCTGAAAAGCGCCCGCCCGCGCTCGCCGCCTCCTCCGCTCCCCCGGCCCCGACCCGGCATGGCGCTCTCCGCCGACCCCTGCTTCCAGCGGCTGGCCGAATGGCACCGGGCGCACGCCGGGCAGCTACTGCTGCGGCAGCTCTTCGAGGCCGATCCCGAGCGCTTCCGCAAGTTCAGGTGGGCGGCGGAGGTCGCGCGCCCCCTGGGCGGCTCCTGGCGGCGCCGGCCGCCTCTGCTTTCGCGAAGGCATCCGGGCCCGGCCCGGCCCGGCGGGCGCCTCTCCCTCGCCCCCAGCCGACGGGCCCGGCAGCCCCTTTCCGTGGGGGTGATCGAAGATACGCGGGCGGCGGCGGCGGTCCTCCTCGCCTCTCCGCTGCGGCCATGCGGAAGGGGAGGATGGGGGTTGTAGTCCAACCCGTCTGCAGGGCAGGTCGCCCAGCTGAATTCGGTCTCCGCCAGTCGAGGGCAGACCGCTGCGGACCGGGGCAGCTTTGGAGAAAGGTCGGCTAGAGGTCAGCGAACGGCGGCCCCCTTTCCGCGAAGTAAAACTCCATCGCGCGAAGGGCCGAAGCGGAAGCCCGAAAGACTCAGGCAGCCCGGAGTGCTTAAAATGGCAGACGGGGAGGTGGGGGGGTTACTGAAACGGGCTTGAGCTACTTACAGTTTGCTAACGTGTTTTGAAGCTAATGCGTGAAGCTGCTTTTTAATGGAAAGGTACGCGGATTACGCCTTCATACTGGAGCTCAAGAAGCGTGCCGTGCGTGACCGCTCTAGCGCTTCCCCGTCCTTTTGCCTCTTTGAATATCGCCGGAAATTGTAGTTACGGTTGGGTGCTGTGAATCAACAGTTGCTAACGGTTGTAGTTTTCTTTCCACAGATTCATGCACAGAAATATATCTTGTGCATTTGTGTTCATCAGCTAACTTAAGTTCCTCCCACAGTGGTGGTGTCGAAGCTTTGGTTGGATTTGCATAAGCCCCGGAAGCAGGATAATTAAAGACCCAGTAGCTGCATTTGCTTAGTGTGTTCATCTTGATTATTTGGGGGCAACATTTGTGTATTGCATAAATCCACCCCATTTAAAGGATTGTGCAAAGCCAGAAACTGGGCCTGTTTGCAAACCAGT
Organism: Python bivittatus; assembly: GCF_059951505.1. NCBI lineage: Eukaryota > Metazoa > Chordata > Lepidosauria > Squamata > Pythonidae > Python > Python bivittatus. Next base: position 2,002,258 of record NW_028277039.1, read on the forward strand.
GTTCATGAGTTGTGCAAACATCCTTTATCCTTTGCTATGTAGAAGCCTGATGAATTCTCTCCTTGGACTCAAAGCAGCTTTCACCTTTGATAATAGAGAATCTCAAATAGTAAAATAGCAAAGTAATATTTTTCCTTTCCTGTCTGTGGTAAGTTGTAACGAAATTGGCAGCAGGTGGAATAGCAGGCCTTTTCTTATTGCTTCCTGAAGGATTTTGCAATCATCCTGAAATGTTAACCTTTTTACTGAACCTTAGGATTGTTGGGGGGAGGGGTGTAAGGAAGACTAAGCTTTTTTATAAGAGGAAAATCAGTTTCTATGGATTTTTAAAATTGACAAGTAGCAGGCTTGCAAATAATGAGAGGAAAATATTTCTTTTTAAGGGATAGCCTTTTTCCTGAATGTCCATCCAAGAGACCCTGGTTCCATTAGCTGAGGCCATAAACCTCCTTCAGGTTTGTTTAATTAAAAAAGAAAAACCCTTTTCATTTACCTAAAACCTGAGTCATGACAGGTTGCAGAGGAGTTGCATTGGTGCTGGGGATGCCATTTTTTGCAAGTTTCGGTTTCAATCACTCTGACTCTTCCCTTGGTGGATGAGCTCCCCGCCTTCCTGCTTTCAAAAAGCATTGGCCGTTTTAGGGAGGAGGGTTTCTGTCCCCTGTTGCTTAGAGGCCTGGGCTGGGGCTGTCCTAGGTGCCGCTGGTGGGGAGACCAAAGATGGGCAATAGGCCACATTTCATGTGTTTGGGGAAGTGAGGGCCCCAAAGCATGAGCAAAATGAAAAGTTGGTGAGGTGTGATGCAGATAGAGGAACTGCCAGCAATTTGTTTTTTCAGTGGTTGGGGGAGGGGCATTCCTGGCATGTTGTAAGGACTCTCACTACAATTTTTATGCATTTCTCACCTCAGCCCAGCAGTTGTATGGCAGGGGCTCTGGGGGTTGCAAGCAAGAGCGATAAGGGCCAGAATTTGCCCACTCCTGGGGCAGTTGATGGAAAGGTGGGCAAGAGATGCAGCTCTCATTTGGTTGCTTTCAGAGTTTCCCAGCAGTGGCAATCTTCCATTAGCTGAACCTAAGCTGCAAAATGACTTTCAGAATTTTAAAAGAATCAGAAAGTAGCTTTTGTTACTTGACCTCTTTAAACTGTTTTCTGCTAGTGCGGAGATTCTTTCTGCCCTATCTACCCAGAGAGCCAGTTTGGTATAGCGGTTAAGGCATCAGGATAGAAACCAGGAGACCGTGAGTTCTACTCCCTGCCTTAGGTGCAAAGCCAGCTGGGTGACCTTGAAATCGTAGGAAGAAGGAGGCAAGGGCAAACCAATTCCAAAAACCTTGCCAAGAAAACTGCAGGCAGTCGCCAGGAATCAACACTAATCTGAAGGCGCGCGCACACACACACACACACACACAAATCTACCCCCCTCCCAGAAAATCTGCTGCAAATTCTCATGTCTTGTTTGAAGTATTTTTTTATGGTTTACCTGAACATTTTAGTAAAATGTTTTGCCTGCTTGAGTGGAGGTACAAATGTCTTTTTGAGGTACAAATAAAGCATTTTCTAAAATGCCCCTTGTTTTCTCCAGTGATCAGACAGTTCTCCTCTGGCTGGTCTGATACATTTATGGAAATAGGAGCCACAAGACGAAATAAGGAGGAAACGAGAGCCTATTTTTTACAAGCTCTCTGATTCATATGATTTCCCAATGAAAGAGGGCTCCTTGAAAATGCTTTGAGGCTTTTGATACAGTAAAGAATGCATTTTTCCTCATACCAATTTTTCTTTACTTTCCCCACTTTTTTATATTTACTACAAAAACAGGCAATTTTTTAACATAAGGAACTGCACTTTCTAAAGCTAGTTTTTCCAGCTGTTATGGCGGGAAAGCAGTTCTGTGAATCTTTTGTATTTCTAGCCATTTCTGTGGTCTCAGGTTCAACTCTGTCTTGCCTGCAATAGAAAATCACATCTCTTCTCCCTATCCCAAGGCATTAAAGCATATGCAGGTAGCCTTTGTTGGTGATATTCCCCTGAGCTGACCTGTTGGTCATGAACCTGAAAGTCTGGGGAAATCACTCTTGGGAGTGATTCCTCTCAATTTTTTCTCCATTTCTTGCCCCAGTATTTTACCTGTTCTGCCATTGTGTGAAAGCCTTGCAGATACAGTAAAAGTTTCAATTACCGTTGGCCTTTGGAAATCTAGAATGATAGCTTCGCCCATGTTTCTCCTTAGAGGGCACATAAAGCATGTTTCTTGATTTCAGAAGAAGGACTGTTAACTGCTAATGTTGATGTTTGTCTTTCCCTATGGACAGATGCACATGAACAGACAAAGTTGTTGCTGCTTTATTGCCTGCAAAGCTGTCTTTCTTACAAAAGATTTAAGGCTAAAATTTATTTCTTTACTATCATTTGTTTGCTCTCTCTTCTCATGCTCCTATTTGGATTAGAGGATTATTGGAATTTTCTTTCATTTACGTGCCTTCCTTTCTCTGCTAAGGCAAGTGGTAGGATGTTCATTTACGTAATGCGGTTGCTCTCTCTCTCTGGCAGCGTGACCTTGAAGGCGGAGCATGGGGACATCTTGGTGGACTATTCAAAGAATCTTGTTACAGAAGAAGTTATGAAGTTGCTGGTGGAACTGGTAATTTAATCCACATTGTCTAGGATAATGTTTTATAGCTTCTGATAGCTATATATTATATATAATATAAATAATCATATATATAATACATTATGATGTATGTGCGTATATACAGTACTGTGTAAAAATTTTAGGCAGGTGTGAAAAAATGCTGTAAAGTAAGAATGCTTTCAAAAATATATATTGTAATTATGTTCATCAATTTACAAAATGCAAAGTGAACAAACAGAAGAGAAATCCAAACCAAATCAATATTTGGTGTGTCCACCCTTTGCCTTCAAAACAGCATCAGTTCTACAGTAGGTACACTTGCACACACTTTTTGAAGGAACTCGGCAGGTAGATTGTTCCAAACATCTTGGAGAACTAACCACAGATCTCCTGTGGATGTAGGCTGCCTCAAATCCTTCTGTCTCTTCATGTAATCCCAGACAGACTCAATGATGTTGAGATCAGGGCTCTCTGGGGGCCAAGCCATCACTTCCAGGACTAGTTGTTCTTCTTTATGCTGAAGATAGTTCTTAAGGACATTGGCTGTACGTTTGGGGTGGTTGTCCTGCTGCAGAATAAATTTGGGGCCAATCACACACCTCCCTGATGGTATGGCATGATGGTTAAGTATCTGCCTGTATTTCTCAGCATTGAGGACACCATTGATCCTGACCAAATCTCCAACCCCATTTGCAGAAATGCAGCCCCAGACTTGCAAGGAACCTCCACCATGCTTCACTGTTGCCTGCAGAAACTCATTGTTGTACCGCTCTCCAGCCCTTCGATGAACAAACTGCCTCCTACTACAGCCACATATTTCAAATTTTGACTCATCAGTCCAGAGCACCTGTTGCCATTTTTCTGCACCCCAGTTCCTATGTTTTCGTGCATAGTTGAGTCGCTTAGCCTTGTTTCCACGTCGGAGGTATGGCTTTTTGGCCGCAGTTCTTCCATGAAGACCACTTCTGGCCAGACTTCTCCGAACAGTAGATGGGTGTACCTGGGTCCCGCTGGTTTCCACCAGTTCTGTGCTGATGGCACTGCTGGACATCTTCCATTGTCGAAGAGAAGTAAGCATGATGTGTCTTCCATCTGCTGCATTAAGTTTCCTTGGCCGACCGCTGCGTCTACAGTCCTCAATGTTGCCCATTTCTTTGTGCTTCTTCAAAAGAGCTCAAACAGCACATCTTGAAACCCCAGTCTGCTTTCAAATGTTTGCCTAGGAGAGACCTTGCTGATGGCAGTATGACTACCTTGTGTCTTGTTGCTGTGCTCAGTCTTGCCATGGTGCATGACCTGTGACATGAACCTGTCTTCCACAACCTCACCTTAGGAGCAGAGTTTGGCTGTTCCTCACCCAGTTTTAAGCCTCCTAGACAGCTGTTTCTGTTTCAGTTAATGACTGTGTTTCAACCTACATATGAAATTGATGATCATTAGCACCTGCTTGGTATAATTGGTTAATCGTACACCTGACTCTAATCCCACAAGATCCCTGACTTTGTGCAAGTGTACAAAGTGCTGCAAGTGTAAGAATTGATGCTGGTTTGAAGCCAAAGGGCTTCAATATTGATTTGATTTAGATTTCTGTTCACTCACTTTGCATTTTGTAAATTGATAAACATAAACAATTACAATATATGTTTTTGAAAGCATTCTTACTTTATAGCATTTTTTCACACCTGCCTAAAACTTTTGCACAGTACTGTATATATACACACACACACATCATAATGTATTACCTGCATTGCATGTACTTTTTACAATGAACCATAAGCAGAAAAAATCCACAAAAGCCAACTCAGCTTAAATAATCTAAAACTGAACTCTTCCAAGCACAAAAATTAATGAATTGGTAGAATGTGATGTTTTGATCACATTACGTATAAATATTTCTAGTTTCTATCATGTTGGGCTTTAGCTGCTCCTCTTCATAAAGCCTAGATACACCAACTTGCCTCCACTAAGATTGCCCTGAACATGGGATGCGTTTGGGGGTTTTGAGACTTTCCCAAGAGATGTTTTAGATTTCCCTTCCCTGGATATGTACAAGCAGTGGCTGATTTCCCATCTGTCAGGGAAGTTTGGATTTCTGCCGTGTGCAAGGGGTGAATTCAGTGCCTTCCTTCTGACTGGATTCTGTGATATGCCCGGTCCTAATTTAGAGAAAATGAAGTAGCAGGCAAGGACTCAGGCATTAACCTAGCAACACCTTGAGAAACAGCAGTTGTGATGTGTTGGACTGGCACTTGGGATACCCAGGTTCAAGTCCACACACTACCATGGAAGCTCATGAGGTGACACTGGGCCAGTTTTTCTCTTTCAGCCCAACCCACCTGAGAGGGATGTTGTTATGGGGGTAAATGGGAAGGAGGAGGGCTATGTAGGACTGCCTTGAGCTCCTATAAAAGGAGTAATTAACTCAGCTACCTTAGAGGCAGTAGGGTGTGAATGGAAAATGGATCAGCTATTTATCTGGTTCTTGCTGGAGGATTTGGAAAGCCAATTATTTCCTACATTAAATAGGTGTTTTGACTTTCAGGCCAAATCAAGAGGCATTGAAAAAGCTAGAAAACAAATGTTCACTGGAGAAAAAATCAACTTCACTGAGGTATGAGCTATTTTTATCCCTGATCTGAAGGTTCTTCATGCTCGTGAAATAGTAACCTTTGATTGGCTTCAGGCTAGAAGGGTGTGAGAATTTGGCTGCTTTGCTCAGTCCTGCAGATCAGGGAGTGTGAATTGTTTTTTAGGATTAACAGCTGTAAGCAACTGGATTAGAAAAACCATTGGATTCTTAAGTGGTACAGAACAATAATTTGAGAGGCCAGTCTGGCCCAGAGGCAGGTGGATATCTGTGAAACATGATCTCCTTGGGGTGAGGGAATTGGTGGCTACCATCTCTGGATATTTTTATCCAAGGCCCAAGATATAAATACAAATGTGAAAACATGGAAGGTCACTGTCCCCAAACTGAATAGAATAGGCCAAATATGGGGAGGGGGAGAACTGGCAAAAGAAAGAAAGCATTCAGAAATGGGCCAGATGCATCCAGCGACTGCAGAGAAAAAGTCCTGCCCCAAGAGAGGTTTTGGACTGCTGACAACTGCTCTGTTCCAAGCCCCCCTCCCTTCTGGTCCAGAACAGAAGTAGCACATGTGTACACACAACAGGCCCAAGTACAACGTGGTACTTGGCTGCACAGGAGAAAGAGCAATGTCCTTCTGTGCCTACTGGAGGTAGGAGAGTTGGAAAGGATTGAGAAGCCACACCCTCCTGCTTTGTTTTGAACATCCTGTGAGCCTCTAAAAGCTGGGTTGGGGTCTCTGGAGACATGCCTCCTCGTGACATTCAGGTGGTATAATATTTCCTCTTTTTTCTTACACTCCTTCTGGAAGGAGTGCTAGTAGGACAAGGCATCAGGGGTCAAGAAAGAGCTGCTCCTGTGTTAAGAGCTGCTCCCTTCCTGATCCAGGGAGGGCCACTTTGGTTTCCATTTGGATAATAAACTGAGCTCTGGGACTGCACATCTGCTCTTTAGCCTGCCTTTCCCCAGCATTTTGGGCCTAATACAGAAGAGGACAACCTTCTTGAAGTCAGGGGTCACTTTTTCTCAAATGTAGGGACCACAGACAATGAAATGGTGAGATCACCAGAGGAGACAGACAATATTTATGACCCAGTTTTGGGGGGTTGAGGTTAAGAGTAAATAGGGGCATTACACATTGTGAAGGCTTGATACAATTATTTTGATTCTTTCTTCAGTACATAAATAAAAGAAAAGCAGGTTTTGGCAATGTGATCTGGGCTGGAGCTCCATCCGGATAGAGCAATGTTGCAATGCCTTGATAGTCAGAAGTCCTGAGAAGGTATACAAGAAATGTGTTGAGCACTTGTTACAAAACACTTAGGTTCTGCAAAGCAAAATGACCCAGTGTTCTTTGGGAGGGGACGGGATAGCTTAAAATGTATCTTAAAGATATTACACAAGTGAAGCAAGTTCCTCAGTTACAGCAGAGGAACCCACTGAAGTTCCCCTTCCATAACTCTTGGGTTATGTTCATTATGTGGTTGTGTAATGCCTGCATGAAAGAAAAAACCAACTTTTAAATGGTTTCTGAAGAATCTCCAGTAACCCAGACTTCTTCCAACTGGGAGCCTCCAGATGTATGTGGACCAGAATGCGCAGATGATGGGGTACACTAGCCTGACACCTCTCAGGGGCATCAGACTCATAGTTGATGGCTTGCTGGTAAAAATAAAGATTGCAGGCTGACTGCTGAGGACTTGAGCTGCAGGTCTGAACTGATTGCAGGCCTGTGCAATAAGATGAGGGAAGTATATTAGCAGGAACTAGGTCATGTTTTCTAAGCTGTTAGAGTTAAGCTTGGTCATGTTTTGGTTTGGAAAGGCCTGTTAAGACTTTAAACAGAGAAGTTACCAACCTTCATGCAGCCATAGTTCTCCAAGCTAGTTTTCAGCCTTTTTGTTTCTCCAGCCTAAGAAACGTCAGTTGTGCTGTAGGTATCTAACTGTCTGGAGAAATTCTAGCCAAGGCTAGCAGCTGGCATCCTCTCCTACCCCTTTGGCTGTCACAAGTTCTAGACTCTGGTCTTACTGGCACAATGCTTGTCATACCTGGTGCAATGCCAGGTTACATCAGCATGATTTTCCTACTCTATAGGAGCATCAAGGGAGGGCTTGCTCAAGCCCTTGTCATTGCAGCAGACAAAAGAAACATGGGCCTTCTCTGTGGCTGCCCCAGTCCTGTGTAGCCTGCCTAAGGTTGCCCCCTCTGCTCTTGGTATCCCAGAAAGCTACAACACTCCTTTCTGCACAAGCTTGATCTGAGCAGACAGTTTTTAGCTACGTTATACTTACACTCCTTAATGGTTTGTTTATTTTATGCTGTTATTGTCAACTACCCAAAGTCAAGTGATTGGGGTAGTATAAAAATATTATAAATAAACAAAACCTCAGTGCCTGCCTCTAGGGAAAAGGCAGACAGGCAAGCAGCCCTCCCTGAGGAGGTCACGGACCAGGTGTCAAGAGGAGGAGGAACCAGGCCAAGGGGGCCTGGAGTCATGCCAAGGGGATTGTGGGGATGGCATCTTTGGAAGGTGTGAGGAAGAGGGATTGTTCTTGGCTTGCGTTGTTGTTGGATCAACACCTGTTCTGTGTGAACGTTCAGAAGATCGACAGTTCTGCTTTGGGTCTCTCTTGGGTAGCCTGGGCTGGCCCTGAACTTCCTTTCACTCTCCTCTTACTTCCTGATACAGAACCGAGCTGTGCTCCACATTGCTCTCCGGAATCGCTCAAATGCTCCAATCTTTGTTGAAGGCAAAGATGTCGTTCCAGAAGTGAACCAAGTATTGGAGAAGATGAAGAATTTCTGCCAGGTATAAACCATTTGCCTGACTCTGTGCCAGTCTGGGGTCCCAAACAGTTACCTTCCATTCACACTGGCTACTCAGACTTCGTGGTTTGACAGAAATGTCCCATTGCAAGATGTGCTGCTCGTGGTGTCACAGGAAGAAATAGAATGAGGTAGAGGACTGTTGTGCCAATTCTGCCCCCCATCTCATTTCTGCCTCTTTCTCAGGAGCTGAAAACTTATCTTACAGTCCCACCCATTGAAAAAGGAAGCTTTAAGAATTACATGGCTGTTAGTCTGGTTGGCTTCATATATCCTTTAGCAAGTTTGTGAGTGGCATAACGTTCTGATTTGTAAACCATGGCTGTGATCTAGCTATTTGTGATTACTCAAACTGTGATGGACTCTGTAGTCTAGCAGTATTGATTCTATAAATTATCTAATCTGTGATTAATAATTCAAATTTGCATGCCCAAAATGTATGTTTTTATATTAGCAAAGCTGGAAATTAGTTTTTAGATGAATACAGGTAGTCCTCAGTTAAAATCCATTTGTTCAGCAACCATTTGAAGTTATGATGGTGCTAAACAAAGGGACTTAACAACTGGCTGTTGCAGTGTCCTCACAGTCATGTGAACAAAATTCAGGCCTACCTGCATTATGACCATCTTTTGGCTGCCCGCTGCCTCCAGCTGCCCCCACCCACCACACCATGCACCACTGTCGTATGAGCTGGGACCTCCTTTCATGCTACCTTCTTTGCACTGGCACAGCTGGGGCCTTCTTTCACACGGAGCCCCTGGCCCATGAGAGAAGCCACAGCTACACTGTCATGAAAGAAGGCCCCAGTCGGTACAGCAGTGGTGCACGGTCTGGCGGGTGTAACAGCAGCGGACCCAGCTAGGTGGCAGGGGCAGCTGGTGGCACCGGGTAGGTGGAGGGCAGGAATGGAGGGAGATAGGCAGGTGGGGGAAGTTCAAGAGGAGGCACTCCCTTACCTTCAAAAGAGACAATAAAAATGCTAAGAAGGAAACAAAAAGGCCAGAACGCATTCTCTCTAGCAACCTACACCCAGATAAGCAGAGATTCACACCAGACAAGCAATCTAGCAGAAAACAGTACCCTAATCAAGGATCTACCAAGGAGAAAACTGCACCCCCCACCAAAACTGGCAGGGTAAGCAACTGTAAATGGAGCAAACCCCACATTCATTAGCATTGATGGTATTGCCCAGTTGGGTAATGAAATGTCTGCAAGCAAACAACCAAACGCAGCACCAAGGACTCCACAGCCCTCACCTTAGCGAGGCTCGGGGCTGGGTGGGACCAGGCTGGGAATGGCTTGGATTGGGGTGGGTCCTCGCCTAAGAACCAGTGGGATTCAGTTAGCAAAGAGAATGGCCAGGATTGTTGCCACTAAGTGATGCGGTCATGTGACATCACACTTTACAACCATGTCACTTAGCAGTGGCAATTTTGGCACTCCCCATTGCCATTGTTAACCAAGGACTTCCTGTATTACATATAACCCTCATGAAATTGTGAGTTTTATGGGAGATGGTAGAAATCATGCTGTGAATATAGTAGTCTAAGGAGAATGTAGTGTGGAGGTATAGATTCAGGCGTAAACAGGAAGATACCCTTGTTTGTTGTGGAATTATGGCTACAAGCATACATTGGAACAAGCTGGGGAGGGAGAATTGAATCATGAAGAGAAAGGCCCATGGAAAAGTATCTGGCATAGAAGAGGCAGAATAAGAAAACAGGCTAAATCACTGAGGAAACTAAGACTGAAGACTTGGGGTAAAGTTAGGACTATGGAATTGTAAGAACCAGACTGTCTTGCAGGTTGAGTCAGATGAGCAGGTTGAACTCTCCCCAGTATCAGAACAATAAGGCATTCATTTATATAATAAATAAAAATAAGGTGGTTGTTTTTTAAAAATTTCTTTCTTCGCTGAGAGACCTCCAGATAGTCCTCACAGAGTCCCTGGGCGGTTTTCTTTTCTGGCCATGGCACCCCCAGACCTGCTTGTCTTCCACAGGATGGTTGCACTGAGGCAGCCAGCTGTTGCTTGGATGTGGAGGAGGCAGCTCAGGGCAAACCCTACAGCAGGAGGAATTTCCTGTTGCCTCGCAAGCAGGGCATTTTTAAAAAACATTTTTTCATGTGCCCATCTATCTCCTCCAAAAGTTGTATGCAGATTTGTCCACCAAGATTTAAGCATGGCTGTATATGGATGAAACTGGAGTGTTGATCTCTAATTCTGTCTGCAGAGACTTGGAGTATTCGGGAGGCAGGGCCTTGCTTGTTCTCTCCATAGGCATAACCTGCAGCTTGGCTAGACTAGCTCTGGGTCAGAGCTTGTTTGTGCCAGGGACTTGCTGATATAAGCACGACTGCCCCTGTCAGGTAGACAACATGAACCCAAATGCCAGGTGATACAGACTGGGCAGAGGGGGAAAGTGGTGGTTTGGCAGTTTTTACTTGGCCAGCCGGGACAGGAGGATGGGAAAAGTTGGATGTGTTGCCATGCGTTCCCCTGAAGTTAGGTGAGATCCAGAGCTCAGTTCATGTCAGCCCTTCAAGGAAGACCAGAATAGGAAACCAATGACTATAGATCCAGAACTACTTTTATTGGAACAGCTATAGTAACAGAATCTTGCAAATCTGAATGTGCTTCCCCTTCCCTGCTTTATTTTTGTGTGAACTAGGGAGGGGCTTGTCTGAGATGTTTACTCACGCTACTTTCTTGGCCTGGGCTCAAGCCCCACTTATCTGACCATTGCCTTGGTAGCAGCTCTTCCTCCTGTCCTTCAAGGCCACTCCCTCTTCTCTCTGCAGTTCCCCTCAGTTCCAGTCGGTGTGGACCTTGTGCTGCACTGTTCTTGGCTGCCTCCGTTCTTGGTGGGTCAGTTCCTCACAGTAGCCTGATTGCACAAAGCATCTACACAATAATACCCTGCACTTTTGAGCAGAATGCCATTATTCTTAAGCTATGCAAAAAGTAATTATTTATATTTATTAAAGAATTTTCATATAATAAAAGACAAATCCCCCCCAAAAACAAAAAAGATGCAGGAAAAGAAAAAGAAACCTAATCAAGAAATATATAAATGACTTCCGACCTTCTTTTCAACAAATAATTACTTATCTTATTGTCCCTCCCTCTTAAATATTTTATAAATCCCATCACCCCTTCATTTAGTCCACATCTTTCTTAATCTTCAAATCCATAAATCATCAATTAATTGTTTTCTTTTTTCAGCAAAAAGTCCATATAAGGTTTCCAGTCTTTAAAAAAAGTTTTAGTTGTTTGTTCTCTGGCCAAACAGGTCAGTTTTGCCATTTCTGCAAATTCTGACATTTTCACAATCCACTCCTCCACTGTGGGAAGCAAAGAGTATTTCCTTCAGTTGCTGAACTCGTGCATAATTCAGGTTCCAGAGGTGCCTCTTTGAAATCTTGTTTAAAAAAAATCAAATGTCAGCTGGTGGTCAGCCAGGCACCTGAAATCCGATGTCCAGATCCTGACTTGTCCTCCCCAAGAGGCAAGTCATGCTTCCTGAAAGGACTGTTGTCTTCTTTCTTACAGAAAGTCCGTAGTGGTGAGTGGAAAGGCTACACTGGAAAAACCATCACTGATGTGGTCAACATTGGCATTGGTGGTTCTGACTTGGTAAGGAGGTCTCTGCAGCATCTGTCTCTGCAGGAGTGGTGAGTTCAGGGGTTTAGCAATATTCAAGGCTTGTCCTCTTCGTCCAGGGGCCCCTCATGGTGACTGAAGCACTGAAGCCTTATTCTAAGGGAGGCCCTCGTGCTTGGTTTGTGTCCAACATCGATGGCACTCACATGGCCAAGACTCTTGCGGAGCTGAATCCTGAGACAGCGCTTTTCATCATTGCCTCCAAGGTATGTCCTGGCCTGGGGAAGGGACAGTTTTCCCCATTCTTTCAAAAGTAGAGTAAAGGCGATATCTGCATTTGCTGGCAAGCCCAAAGTTAAGCCCTGCTGCAGCAGCTCTTGGGCTGAGGACTAGTCCACTAATGGGTTATTGATGTGGTGAAAAATATTCAAAGTGTGTGTGAGCCCTAAGCATATATACTCATGTTTTCATCCATATTAAGATTGTCTTTTTAAACAAATTGAAGAGCACTCACCCAGCAAATGTCCAACATGCAGCTCTGAAGGTTTTTCAATCTTAATGAAACTAAGCAAAACAAACTCCAAGGTGATTAAAAAGGTGAGGTTTGGATGAACTTTAAGTCTTTAAAAAGGCTATATTAATGGCTCAGCATGATGAAACCCACAACTCTCAGCTAATTGCAAGCGGCTGCAAAAACAGCAGTTTCTGCTGCCGACTCATTTAAAAAATACCCCAGCTGTCCAGAATGCATGAGAGTAATCTCAAGATCTCTCTTTTATCCAGAGAGAATTATGGGCAGTCTGGATCCCACATCCAGCTGCCTTTCAGCCACAGTGCCCCCATGAAACGCAGATGTCAGTTCTCCAGCCTCACCGGAAGCAGACTTTCCAGAAGAGAACTTTATCTGAACGAATTGCAGTTGCTAAACAAGGAGAGGGTATAAGTCATTTGTTTGGTTAATGAGCAAGTCAGATTGTCTGGAACTCAGAAATAACAAGTTCCATGCTTAAAGCTGGAGCAGACAGGAGAGAAGGCAATCACCAGCTTGAGAGAATCCAAAATTTTAAAAACAGTTGTTACAGAAAGGGACTATACACATTTTTCCACGAATAGTGCCTTGGTGGCTTTTACCCCAAATGTGCGAAGAGTTCCAAAATGGCTTGCCTTCTTCTCCAAGTAATAAACAGGTGTGTTTGCAATTAACACAGTTAAAGTGTCAAATTAAGTCAAAAGAACTGAAAACATGCAAAGAGGTATTTGAATGTGTTGAAGCAGAATTGCTAAAGACGCTGAAGCCATTGATTTATAACAGTTTGGAGTTCTGTTGTTCTTGCCATTTCTGTGACTGACAGAACCTAGATGAAATACGAAAAATGCAAGAACTTCTTGTCAGTGTGCTTTATGATTTATACAGAGCACAGAATTTGGCTTTTCTCTGTGTAGAATCTGGGTTGTCTTTATTATAGGCCTTGGTAATGAAGTGTTTAGAAAGAATCTAAGTTATTTGACGTGTACACAAACATCCTTCATCTGTTAGTGCTAAACTGATGAAAAACTAAGCATTTCTTCATCCTGCCTCTGCAGCGTGTCAGATTACCCAGATTTTAAGTATTGGCCTCTGCAGCTGCTGTGTAGCTGATTCTGTCACAAAAACCTCAAAGGGCTGCAGAGGCACCAGTTGAAGGAACCTTCTTCCTGGCCTTGTGATTATCATGCACTAGATGCCACGACCACTCTGTAGATGACCTGGCCAAGTTTCTAACTCTTTCTTCTTTCCTGGTTCCTAGACTTTTACCACTCAAGAAACAATCACAAATGCTGAAACTGCCAAAGAATGGTTCCTTCATGCTGCTAAAGACGTAAGTAGAAGTTTGTTCGTTTCCAGTATTTATATCCCACCCCAGTCCTAACAAACTCTGGGTGGGTAATAAGAAAGTAAAGTATATAATATAAAAAGCAATGAGAAAAGTAAAACAACATAATAAGGTGCCAGGAACAGCTAAGAGCCAAAATATAGCTTTAACTTGTTTCCACATGCTGGTAGGATTAGGGCTATCTGTCCTTCCAAAGAGAGGGGTGTGCCATTGAGAAGACTATTGCTTGGTCCACACCCCGTGAACCTTGTGAGGAGTGGGGACATCATCCGGCCTTTTCTGGATGTTCAATTTGCCTGGGAGTATCCAATAATTTGTCTGCAAAAGATTGCCTGGCTCTGTCTTTCTGTGAATGGTTACTTAAGTATAAAAGAGGTAGGGAACAAGATAGGATCCACCACTATAACACTTCTGCCTGGTGCCAAGGAAACAGTTTTTACTCTAAAGGTGTGTGGGTATGGCCTTCTTTATCTTCGGGAAAGTCTATCTTTAGGAGGACAATTTTTGGATTTTTCAACAGTTTCACTTGGACTGTTGGCACTTTGGCTTCCTAACAGGATGTCTACATTCAAAGTCCAGCAACACGCCCCTCCCCCTTAAATTCCTATTCAAGCTGAAGTTCTTGACATAAAGCTTAGTGCAGATACAGAACATGGGTGCATCCATTCCCTCCCTTGTCCACTTTTAACCATAGTTGCTAAAGCTGTATCTGAGCCATGGATTCAAACTCTGCTTTATGAGGGAACCACATTAGTACTGGTGAGATTGAAATTGGCAAGGAAGGGAATTTTGCTTGGGATGAAGCACACATTTCTGAAAGAGGCTCCTGGCTTCCACATTTTAGCCAAGCTGTTTTATTAAATGCCTTGGGGCATTGTGGGGCCAATTATGCTGCAAGAGAACATGAGATGCCTTTGCAACTTGGCTGCTTTTTCTTGGACTGTGCCCAGGTATATTTAAGAGAGAGGGTGGCCTTTGCAGAGATGGATGCTTAGTCTATGAATAGGCTTCCTCAAATTATTCCTTCCATTCTCCGGTACCTTCTCTGCTGTCTTTATCCTATCAGCCTCTCTGTTGGCAGTGCTAGTTAGCTGATGGAATCAAAACATTGCCCATTTTTTTTAAGTGCAGAGGATGCTAGATTGAGGACCCATTAATGAGTTTCGGGATGGAGCTGTAGCATATAGCGATCTAGGAGAGTGGACCCTTATGTGTTGCTGTCCAGCTAAAGGCATAAAGCAGTGGCTTCCAGACTGCATTCAGAACAAGAGCAGGATTATCAAAGTGTCCCTGATATTCCCCAGTGACAGCCTGTACACACCCACACCCTTACCAGCAATGAGTTTGCAGCCTTGCAGGTCGCCAGTTGGCTATGCTCCAAAATGCACATGATTGGCTAAATATGGGAAGAAGTGAACTATGATGTATCCTTGATGGGGGAGGAGTAACAATAAGTTTGTAACTGCTGTAAGGAAGATCATTTAAATATTTCTTTTTCTTTCCTTATTATTGCACTTTTTGTTTATTTTTTTTTCTTAACTTCATTTTCTGTATTTTTTTCTATATCTTTTACCTGTTTAAAAAGTAAAATAAAATAAAAAGTAAAGTAAAAGTAAAGTAAAATAAAATAAAATAAAAAAAGTAAAATAAAAATTATATTTAAACAAAAACATGTAATATTGCTTTAACTGGTTTGCTTTGTTTATTAAAGCCTTCTGCAGTGGCCAAGCACTTCGTCGCCCTCTCTACCAATGGGGTGAGTACATTGCTTGTGTGCGTGTGCATATCCATTTTTAAAATCTGTAGTTTCAAGCCAGTATTTTACTAATCTGATATTTGAGGTTGGCGATCCTAAATCTCCAGGATTGATAGATCGAATTAAGGTGTGATGCTTTACTGAAAATAACTGAATGGAGTGGATCTGTGAATGTCTGCCCTGGAGGTTGTGGGTGGGGGTGGGAAATTCAGTCTTACAGATCTCTGTATGTGAGCACATCAATGACCCATTTCTCTCTCTTCTGCTGGTATTTTAGCCTAAAGTCAAAGACTTCGGAATTGACACTGAAAATATGTTTGAGTTCTGGGATGTAAGTAAAATCTGTGCAAGGTCACCTCTGTTATTTGGGCAGTGTTTTCTTCTCATCTCCAGCACCCTCTTCTAGCGTATGTTCTGCCCCCTCCACACACGCAGTGGCGTGGTCCTGAGTGTTGAAATGCTGGTGTCGAAAAAGGCTTCTCTACCCCCTCGCGGACCTTTTCAGATCATTTTGGAATGTAAACCACTTTCCTCCCGATGAATTGTGTCCTCTGCCAGCAGCATTCAGAGAACGCTGACTTAGACCTTTGCCAGCCTCCCCACCTCCTAGGCTCTGGCCCCTCTGTTGCAGGAGCAGAAGTAGATGTTGGGCAGACAGCTGTGCGGTGCTGAACACCCACGAGAGGCTGACAGGACTCACCGTGGCAGCATTGATGCCAGGGCAGGTCAGCCGCAGTTGCAGCAGGTGAAGCGTCCTGCTCCTCAGCTGTCCTGCCACGTGCTCAGTGATCAGTCCAGGAGGGTGTTGCCCCCATTTTGGCCTAGACAGCTGCTGGGTAAAAAAAGAGCCTTAGCTGCTCGCAGGTTGGTCCGAAGATGCTATTATAAGCCATGACATTTGCTTGTGGAAGCTTGTTATCTGGGCCACTAAAGGTCACATCTTGGTGGAGACCTCGACCCTGAATTTCCCAAGTCTTGCAAGTGGTCTGAGCAAAATGGCTTCGGCAGTAAAGATTGGGAAGCTCTGGTGATATGATGGCCAGAATGTAATCTTAATTACTAATCATTTAAATTGGAAGCCTTGTCTGCTCCATTCGTGTATCCACAGGAACTTTGCCCTGAGTAATCTGCCTTTTGGAGGAAGGCAGGAAGTATTTGTCAGTTGCAATACTTACTTTCCTGCTTGTTAATCTTAGTAACGTATCAAGTGTCCCCTCCTGACTTTCTTCTTCTCATGTACAGAACATGACTGACGTTGGGTGCCAAAAATGCACTCCTTATGTCCCCACTGGGGATTCAGAAGTATTCTCCCATAGATTCTAGAGGGAATGAAATTGGGTGCTGCAGTTGATCCATGGTAGGATGAACTCCTGCCAAAGCCTAATCAACATAGCTTTTTCTGGGGAAGGGCAGATGCTATCTGGCCATTTATCATTTGGACAAGCATTTCTGCAGATTTGAATCAGAGCAAACATTTGCAGAATTATCCATTGCCAACAGAGGCCAGGCCTGACTCTCCTTTGATGGAAGCAATGGGAAGGGTGGCCGCAGGGCGCTTCTTTGTGCTGGAGGTACCCTGATCCTCCGGGCCTAGAAGGGCTGCTCCTAGACTTTGTCTCCTCAAGCTTCCATTTTAATTCCCAATCCGAGGATAAATGTGGTAATATCTGTTTCTCTTTCCTCCCCTTTGCAGTGGGTTGGTGGACGTTACTCACTGTGGTCAGCCATTGGCCTCTCCATCGCTCTGCATATTGGTGTGTATCTCTGCTCCCCTGTGA
Organism: Python bivittatus; assembly: GCF_059951505.1. NCBI lineage: Eukaryota > Metazoa > Chordata > Lepidosauria > Squamata > Pythonidae > Python > Python bivittatus. The sequence goes on from NW_028277039.1 coordinate 2,019,322, forward strand.
ACCTGATAGTTCCCTGGAGGCTGATTAAAGTTAGTTTAGCTTAATAGCTGATTGGATCATTCTTAAGTGTAAATAGCATTTCTTGGGGAAAGAAAAGGGTTAAAAAAATCTTAGAAGGTTGTAGAATTCTAGCAGTCTTTTGTGTTTCCATACCTATTAAGTAGATTCTCAGTTAATTTTACATTAATTAGTGATTCAGACTTTAATAGAATTTAATAGAACTGAACACTATTAAATCACTCTGGTTTCTCTAATGACATTTTTTTTTCATGAATGGAACTGTTGGATTGGCAGCAGACACAATGCATGGTTAACTCATGCCGGCTTTGCATGGTAGGAATTGCAGTCCAGCAAATCTTGGTGACAGATTATTGGAAGGTCCTCCTAGCTATATTGACAAACTGTTGTGTAATGTTGGTTTATTATCGCCTTGTCTCTCCCTTGGGCTTCTGGCTGCTGTGCAGAAAGACTTCATGCTACGCTGAAGCCCAGCAAGGCCTGGCCCCATTCTTGCTGTAGCAGCTGCAGAAAGAGTTCAGAGGGCTGCCACTTCCTCAGAGGTTTACCTTTGGCCTTCTGGTAAACCCCCAGCCATAGACAAGCAACTTTGCTAGCCATTTCCTTCCCAGACAAAGTTCTTATCCTTCAACTGAGACAAAATAATGCTTACTATAAAAATACAATTCTGAGAAAGCAGATAAAGAGTCTTAGAAATATTTTGGATTTATTGTATGGACAGTATTGTAGGAAGTGAGTGGTGATAGTGATAGAGGAAGGCTTTTTGGTTGACCAATACAGGTGGAGCTTAGTAAGAGCAAAACTGTATGTTTAATGTATTCAGACCAGTGATCCCTTCACTAGATTCCTGCATAGTTGGGCAGGTGGTCTGGAGAGAAGAGAGAGGTGGGCAAAGAGTCCTTGTCAGGCAGAGGGAGGGTCTTTTAGCAGCATGAACATTTGCTCCAAGACCTCTTGAGAGCTGTTTGGGCAGCAGAATTAAGCCAGAATTCAGAGACTGGAAATGGCAACAATTCACGACTCATACGAGTAGAGTTCCCCAAGCTTGCTCTGATCCCTAGGGATTTTGCTTCTGGGCTGCTATTTGTCAGTTCAGATATACAAGCCAGCTAGGCTGAAGAATGGAAGGCCCGTGGATGCTGCTCTACAATTCATAGCAGTAGTGCTGGGAGCTGAATTTCATAACATCTGAAGACTCACTCTGTGCAACCTGTGTTTTAGCATTACAGACAGTCCCCTACTTACGAACAGGTTATGTTCCAAGAGGCTGTTTGTAAGTCCGTTTTGTTCGTAAGTTCAACCAAGTAAAAAGTTAAAAAAAAAAAGAGCAGGAGGCAGGGCAGCAGTGTGAGCAGAGGAGCCCTATCTTCTGCTGCCAATGCGTCACCAGGTGAGGCAGGAGAAGGGGTAGTAGTGGAGGAGAAGGGAATGAAGGACGAGCCAGTGGGCCGCGGGCCGCTCTGTTGCCAGGTGAGGCAGGAGAGGCGGCGGTGGCTCCTTGGGTGAAGGATGAGCCAGTGGGACTCAGCCTGCTCCATTGCCAGGCAAGGCAGGAGACCTCCACCCCCTTTCCCCTGTCCTCTGCCGCCACCCCCTCTCCTGCCTCACCTGACAACGGAGCGCGCAGCGTAAACTAACCCTTTCTGGGAACACCAACTCCAGTGCAAACCTCAAATGCAAATGTCCTGCAAACTAACCCTTTCCCGCCTTCTCCTGACTTCCAGTTCCAACTTCCAGCCCGACTTCAGGTTCTGACTTCGGGTCCATCTTGTTCATATTGGTGAAAGTTCACAACATGAAAGTTTGCAAGTAGGGGACTGTCTGTATATCCAAACCCAGCCAGCTTTCTTTTTTTTGCTCTCTGAAGCTCATAATTTTAAGTTCTGTACCTGACCATAGCAGTTGATGGAACCTTCTACAAAGGCTTGAAGTTGCTCAGTTTCATGCTTCTGGAAGGATGATGAACCTCATAACTTTTTATTGCTCCCTGTGTCTGACTGCTGCCTCTGGAACTCTCTGTGGCCAGTTTGTGCCTTATTGTTCAGGGATACCATGAATATCAGGGTTTTAAGACCAGATTCTTTTAGATTGACCCATCTTCAGCTCTCTTAGGAAGCTTTAAGGCCTGTGATTCTATTTTATATATACATATGTATATAATTTTATTAAAAGTTTTAAGAGCAATAGTAAGAATTAATACAAAACAAAATTAGAACAGAGAAAATGAAAAAGAGAAAAATAACAGAGAAAGCTAAAAGTGCAATAAAAAAAAAGAAATAAATAGAACAATATAAAGAAAGATATAAAGATATAAAGAAATAGCTTCCAATATTCTTCACAGCAGTTATAAGTACAATTACATTTTAACCTCTCTCTCTAAAGTTACATCATGACTCTCTTCTTTCTATAGTCTATCCTGTCTATTCATCAAAACCATAAATCACAATATATCTGCCATGATCATCAGTCAGTATAAGTTTTGGATGTAATTGAGGATTTATATTTTTGAAGATAAAATTGAGGATTTTTTAAATTCCTGCTGAAATAAATTCTGCACCCAGATTTTTGTGACTCAAATATTTTATATCCTTTTTTCTAATATGTGCTGCTTGTAAGCAAATCACATCTTGTTTTAACTTTTTCAAATAATTTTTAAAAATTCTCTTTTGGGGAACATTTATTCCATTTATAGTCCACATTAAGCATTTATAATCCATAATTAGGCCAAGTTTTTAGAAAAGTCAGTACCCGTGGCACCCAACGTAGAATCATCTTGAGTGTCTTGTACCTGTTGTGGCATTTGTTTAGTCACATTTGTCATTGTCACTTCCATTTGTATTTCCTCCATCTTTAAATTTCCCCCCAAAAAATCTCTTCCTTTGTGCACAGAGTTCAGTCTGAATCTCTGCTGTTTAAAAGTAAAAATCACCACTTCCAACTTATCCCATCTAAATGGAATCATCTTCTGTTTAAGTTTGTCAGAAAAAAATACTCTTTTGTCTTACATAATATTCTAACTGGAATTTCCTTAAGTACGGTTACATCTATATTGTCAATCATCAATCTAGTATTAAAATGCTGCTCCAAAATGTGATCTCTAGTCTTCCTTACAAAGTGGACAAGGACAACCCTTGGAACATTTCTTAATTTTGCAAAATGTGTATTAATCCTATAAACTTTATAATTCTATGTCTCATTGTCATCTTCCTCCCAATCCAGGAATTTAGACAGAGACTTAACAATCTTTTCTCTGATATCTTCTCCATGTTCTTCTGGAATTGCTCTTAGATCAGGGGTCGGGAACCTTTTTGTCTGAGAGAGCCATGAACGCCACATATTTTAAAATGTAATTCCGTGAGAGCCATACAATATGTTTAAAACTAAATACAAGTAAATGTGTGCATTTTATGTAAGACCAACACTTTTAAAGTACAATAAGTCTCTGAATTCTTTTTAATAACGTTGTTATGCTGTTGCTAACTAGCCTGTGAACATGGAGAGGCTATTATGGATCTTTTGGTGAGCCTCCACAGGCAGCCAGTGGCGTGTGGACCCAGTGGAAGCTGAAGACTACCTGCCGGTATCTGACATCAAAGCTAAATCTTGCAGTTGATGGCCCTATCCCCAAACCCCAAGAGCAGATACAGATATTGGCATTTTTTTTCTTGAAATTTGGCACCTTGCTTAACATGGCTCCTAGGCAACTGCAGTGAGCTACAGTTACTGCATGCCAAAACGATACACAACTTTTCATACTTGCATCACAACATTGCATGCAAGCATGAAAAGGTAGAGGTTGAGTTGAGCAGTTGAGCAGCACTTTCCGCCCGCGTGGTGCATATTCTTGGAGCGCGTGCGTCTGTCCTTCGCTCGTGCTCTTTTGCTGCGTGTTCGCCTTTTCCCGGGGAGCTGCTGGGTGCTCCGGTGTCGTCTCGCCGCCGCCCGTTATTTTTTTTATTAAAGATTTGGCAGCGAGCCAGATGCAGCCATCAAAAGAGCCACATCTGGCTCGCGAGCCATAGGTTCCCGACCCCTGCTCTAGATCTTAAAATTCTGTTTCTCTCAATCCCAGTAATGCCAAGTTATACCAATCTTTCTCCATCTCTGTTTATAACTTCTGTCTTATTTTCCAGAACTTCCACTTTATCAGTAATTTGCTTTAGATCTCCAGCCAATTGTCTTACAGATTCTTTAGTCTTCTTAATTTCTTCATGTCCTTTTTCATTCCTGCAAATCTTTCTTCCATTTCCTTTTTAAAAGCATCCAAACTATTGACAACCGTTGCGGTCACTTTCTTGCCAAATTCCTCAAACATTTTCTGCAATAAATTTGGTGAAATGCCCGTATCTATAAGTTGTTCTAATGAAACTCTACTTTCTTCTCCTAATCTTGTAGCTTTTCTTGTGGTTGCCATTATGAGAAAGTGAAAGTATGTCAATTACTAGAATAAAAGTAAAAGGCAGGCTTCTCTTTTTTTTTTCTGCTTTGCTTTTTTCTGTCTTTAATAGTCCTAATTAGCTCTCTGTAGTTACAGTCACACAGTCTGGTTCATATTACCCTAATTTTGTAAAATTCACCAATTATCTCCTTTCCTTAATAATAAACAATCAACATTCCCATGAAGGTCCGGTCTGTTTGTCTAATTTTACTATTTTCAAAGGCACTTTCATCAGAAAAAAAAATGATTCTTCTGCTTGTCCCCTTTATCTGTTTAAAACTTTCTTTCATCTTAAAAGAAAGAACACATCTTAAAACTTTTCTCACAATTTTGTTAAGCTTTTTGCTTTTAAATTAAAATCCTTTAGGATAGCATTTTTTTCCTCTTCTTCATTCCAAAAAGAAGGCAATTCACCGAGAGTCTTTGTTTTTCCCTGCAGTTCAGAATATCCCTCTTTAGTTGTAAATTAATTATATCCAAAGGTGTTTAAGAAAGTAAGGTTTTTGCTGGTCATATGTCCATAAAGGCTGCACAGTGGTTTAGGGTGCGTTGATATTCCCTTGGCTCCCAAGCTGCTCAGCTCATGATCGACCACAAGAAACTCAATTCCTGTGGTCTCCTCATGTGGAGCTACTATCCAGAGTGCAAGTGGGCGATCCCCTGATCTCTCCTTCCTCCAGAGAGATTTTCGTCAGCCAGAACCTTATCTCCGGGCCACTGATCTCACCACGGTGCTGTCCCCACTCACAGGGACGTCTAACCTACAGTTGGGTCCTCACCCAGAAGCCTAAAGCCTGTGATTCTCATGGGGCAGAGAAAGGCCTTCTGGATCTTGATACTGCCTCATCCCTCCTTTCTCAGTTTTAAATGCTGTTCTATTCCAAGAGAACAACAATGCTTCAGAGGCATTAGGCCTTGGACTTTAAAATCTGCACTCTTGAAATATATATTCTGTTTTTAATAATAAAACTATTTTAATTAGGTTTTGACAATTTTGAGAAACTGCTTGCTGGAGCCCACTGGATGGTAAGTCCCTGAATCTTTTTAGCAGCTGATCTCCCACTGAGGGTGGGATCTGGGCTTTGGGGGAGATTGGTGACTGTGGGCTACATGTGGCCCCCAGATTACACTGCTAAGATTCAGCAGGAAGTTGCTGCAATTTTCCAGGTCTTTTGTTTGTTTGTTTGTTTTGTTTACAAAAGAGCTAAAATAAAATGTTAAGTCTCTTTTTCCCTCCTAGACACCCCCCCCAACAAAATGCACAGAAAAAGGGACAGAAAGAGCCTATTCTCTCTAATAATTCCAGAGTGCCCTGAGGTTGAAAAAAATGCTAAAAACACATGACTGTACAGCATCTAGCTGTCATCTTGGGACTCATGGGTAAAACCTGCTGGGAGGCCAAATTCCAGGGAAGAAATTCTCTGCCCGAAACTACCTCCAGAATCGGATCCCTTCTTTGATTTGAACCAGCTTGTAAGTTGGTCTCTTAAAGGTCTGGGTGGGCAGCCCCAAGGAGAAAAAAATGGGTGCCAGTGATGCAGGACAGGATTCTGAGCTATTGGACCTGGGTTTGAATTTCCACTGGCCAAGAACACTGCTGCCTTAACTTTCACAAAACAATTTTTTTTTTCCTAACATTTGACCTGAATTTGGGAAGCCCTAAAAATCTTGGTGTTCCATTAGAGTTTTGTACTGGGTCTTCTGGGGCTCTAGCTTGTCCTATTAATCCAGTTTCATTTTTATACTGCTTGCTTAAAAGGACAATCACTTCCTCTCAGCCCCCCTAGAGAAGAATGTCCCTGTGCTGCTGGCAATGTTGGGGGTCTGGTACATCAACTGCTACGGGGCAGAAACCCATGCACTTCTGCCATACGACCAGTACATGCACCGCTTTGCTGCTTACTTCCAGCAGGTGAGGCTGGCTCCTTTTTGTTCCCTAGGGGACGGGGTCCTTACTCACTTAGGAGGGATGAGAGCTATGCTTCAGCACATGCTGAGGGTGGCCTTTGGCTGCCTTGAGCCTTGGGGGCAGCCCCCCATCTGACCTGGTGGCACATGCATCAATGGGGTGTGTGTATTCCTAAACACCATCTGACTCTCATCACATGCCTCCAGTGCACTTGTACCATCTCTGGCCAGAATTGAGCCTCATCCATTTCATGACAGGTGCAAAGGCCTAAGTAAGTCTGATGGTGTTCTGCTCTTGATCAGGGGGATATGGAATCAAACGGGAAGTACATCACAAGAAAGGGCACTCGTGTGAACTATAATACTGGACCAATTGTGTGGGGCGAACCTGGAACCAACGGCCAACATGCTTTCTATCAGCTGATTCACCAAGGTAGGGAGAAAGGGGATGGGTTTTTTAACCATATTAGCCATTTGAATTGTTCAATGTCAGATATCTGTTCAATTGCTCAAGATAGCTTGTGGGAGCACTGGGTGAGTGCAGACTAACAGACATTTAAAATACTGTACAGAGCTGCACGTTTAGCTGTACAGAACTTGTCCCAAGTTCTTTATGGCCAGTCTAGTGGTGCGGATGTTCTCTGCACAGCAATCATGGTGGTGTCAGACTCTATGGCCCTCCAGATCTTGTTGAGATTCAGTTGGCTTCACCAGTAGACAATGTGGCCCATGACCAGAGTTGGGATAAGGTGATCTGTACCCCAGCAGTAGTTCCCTGTCTCTGCTATAAAATGACTTTTTCCTTGATCTTTTTGCAGGTACTCGCATGATCCCTTGTGATTTCCTGATCCCAGTCCAGACACAGAATCCAATCAGAAATGGCCTGCATCACAAGGTGAAATGGCTTGCAATCCACTTTTTCCCTAACTGTATTAAACCTTGTGCTAAGCTCTGTCCGGTGCCTGTCTAATTTTGAAAGAGCAACCTTCCTGCCCCAAATAATTTCAAAGGAACGGTTAATGAGTCTCTTTCTTTTATACGGGATAACTCTTCCCCCACTCTCAAAATATTGTGTCAACCCTGTGTTTCCTTCTACTATTTTGAGTGATAATATGTAACATTGCTGCCATTGTAAAGTGTAAATTCTGCACAACTGCCACAAGACTCTACTGCAGCAATTTCCCCATTTTAGTCATGATTATTTTCCGAGGAAATGATGCCAAATGTTGAGAAAGGGGTTCCTAGGTGGAACTGAATGACTTATTTGTGTATCTTAATGGACCCATTTCAAGTTGCAGACTTTGAAAAGAGTCTGGCTGCTGTGAAGGCAAAAAACAAGGCAGGATGCAGTTCCGTGGAATGAAGACCTGATGTGTCCCAAGAGAGTTCTTGAAGCCATTTTGAATGGTGTCAGGTCATAACCCTGTTTTCTTGGATCCCCCATTGTCTGTACTGGCATTCTAGAATTTTAGCCAGAGAAAGACGTTTCTTAGCTTTTTAAACTAGAAATGCTGAGAAACTAAAGCTAGAACATCCTGTGTGTTAAAATGTGTCCTTTGCCCCAGAACAGCAGTCCTCCTCAGTCCCACCAAAAAGCGGTAGCATAACAAAACAAAAGACACAAATCTCTATGCGTCTGCCATATTTAATTGTTTCCATCTTTTCTGGTGAGTCTATTTGTCCTGTTTTCAGGGAAAAGGATAAGACAGCTCAGTAGAGAGGGTTGCATGTAAATTCTTAAACTCTTCCGTAATGCACTTTTGGGGCTTCCTCACCTCAGACTAAAATTCATCTTCAGCCTTTGTGGAGCCACCCACATCTGCAGTCATGGTAGGAGGCAGGGCACTGGTTGGTTTGAAAAACCAAGGAGATATGTACAGGCATTTTGAAGCAGAGCTGTGAATATTGCATTTAAAATTCACTGGGAGAAGAGAGGTTAAGTGACTCAGCTATAAATTTGTGTTACAGAACTTGGAAAATTCTATGCTTTCCTAATTTCCTCAGGCTGGACTTGGTCAGAGCAGATTTAGATCTGGCCTTTTTGCATATGCTAATCTGTGTTGCCCTGGAGTCCCAGGTGGGCATGTTTTCTCCTCCATGTTGGTGGGGTGGTCTTCAGCGGAGGAGATGCTGTTTGTTCAGTGCAGCTGCTCAGTAGGCCAGGTGCTGAACCTGCCATCCGGACCTCTCATTCCTTCCTGCTAGATTCTTCTAGCCAACTTTCTCGCTCAAACAGAGGCATTAATGAAAGGAAAGACAACAGACGAGGCCCGCAAAGAATTGCAGGCTGCTGGACTGAGTGGAGAGGCTCTGGAGAAACTGCTTCCACACAAGGTATTTGGGGTGCGGGTTTCCTCTAGATCTCAATGGAAGTTCACCTACCACCCTTCCTTTTGCACATTTATGTGATCAATGAATGGAGGAGTGAATGGTCTCAAAAGGTGAGAGATCAAGACTGGTGTGGTATATACACATTGATTGACTTAGCCTGCTGCTGTGAACAAGGAGTTTTCAGCTTCATCATAGAGCTTGTTCAGTGGATGACCACTTTTATCCATATGGGTGGGCAGGAGTGACATGAGAAATGGTGGCTTCCTGATCCAAAGAGGTGACAAATGCAAGCTTCTCTGTATGGATAGGGATGAATATGAGCAACTGGTTTATGTTTTGTGAAGTCAAGTCTAAATGTTCTTGACTTTGGGATATGAAGAGCTGGCAGTTTCTGGTGTCTGGTTTTTTGTTTTTTGTTTTTTTTGTTTGTTTGTTTTGTGGGGGGGTTGAACAGAGAACTCTCTGTATGTGGGTGTTCATATGTAATGCTTTATCACTAGCAGATGTATCTGAAAATTGGAATATAATCTCTGTCTCTTTCTTGAAAGGTCTTTGAAGGAAACCGCCCAACCAATTCCATTGCTTTTACTAAACTTAACCCATTCATTCTTGGAGCCTTAATTGGTAATTTTTTTCTTCTTCCATTTTTATGTTTCTTGACTTAAATATATTTAAATATTGACTTATTGTTAATACTGCTTTCACTGAAAACAATCTCTTTCCAGCAATGTATGAGCACAAGATCTTTGTTCAAGGAGTTATGTGGGATATTAACAGCTATGACCAGTGGGGGTAAGTTTCCTCCCATATATAAATTTATAAATACTTCCCCCCCCCCCCTGCTCACTAAGGTGTATCCTGCCTGAGAGTTAGAAGTTCCTCAATACCTTGCATTCCTCTCAAGGCAAGATCAATTTAGGCTGAATGTGGTTTGGAAAGAAAGAATAGCTTCATTGAATCTGGGCCCATTTCACAATAACTTTCTGAAGACTGAATGTGCCTTTGATGGGTCAGACTGAGCCATGAAACCTCCTCTTGGTACATTTTCTCTCAATTTAGGGTTTAGCATAATGAGTGAACCTAGGCAGCATATAAGACTCAGATTTGAGAAATTAGTTTGGTAACTTTTTACCAGTTAATTTTTGACTACTCATGAACTTGGTTTTTCTGTTGCAAATGTTTGTTTATGCCACAGTGTGCTGAGCCTTAACTGTGGTTTTCAGGTGACAGTGGTTGGATTCCCACAGCAAACAAAACATGGTTTAGTGTGGTTGGGAAGGTTGAGAATAGAAATTCAGTGCCTGTTTTAAAGCATTTGCTCTGGAGCCTGAATTTCCTTCCTTCCTTCCTTCCTTCCTTCCTTCCTTCCTTCCTTCCTTCCTTCCTTCCTTCCTTCCTTCCTTCCTTCCTTCCTTCCTTCCTTCCTTCCTTCCTTCCTTCCTTCCTTCCTTCCTTCCTTCCTTCCTTCCTTCCTTCCTTCCTTCCTTCCTTCCTTCCTTCCTTCCTTCCTTCCTTCCTTCCTTCCTTCCTTCCTTCCTTCCTTCCTTCCTCAGTGTTGAGCTTGGAAAACAACTGGCAAAGAAAATTGAGCCTGAACTGGAGTCAGATGCACCAGTCACCTCCCACGATGCCTCAACTAATGGGCTGATCGCCTTCATCAAGAAGCACCGAGCCTGACCGCAACAGGATGCCTGATGCCCAGATCACTGTTGTAGCTGCTGCTCTTTTAGCCCCTTCCCCCAAGGTCATGCTTCGCACCAGTTCTGGCCTCGTCGTCGTTCTTGATGGTTAGCTTTATTGCATCAGAAGCAGTATCACAAAGGAACCCTAAAAAAAAAAAAAGTCTTGCTAAATCTGGAAATTTGATCTTGTGATGGTTTCATGGCAACTGTGATAGTAGAGCACCGTGTCCCTCCTGTTTCAATTCCCATGCCTGGCCCTGCTGTGGAACAGGAGCAGCGTGTAGTGGGTGGTTAAATCCTTTCTCATGTTGTCTTGTGAAGCCCCACCCTTACTTGTACACAATTAAACTAGAATCAATTATAACATCTCTCTATTCTTCATTATTTGGACTGTAAATTGTCTTGGTCTGTGTACAGAGGGGACTCAAGCACATCAAGGCCCTGCAAACTTAATTTTTTCATCCTCAGAAAAAAGGCTTCAAACCTGGAGGCTTCCAGTCCGGTCCCAATCTGGGGGTTTATGGTGGAACTGGTGGTCTGGATGTTGAGTACTTCTGGCCCTCTTTGGTTGCTGCTGTCTCCTGCTAAGTCCATTTTGGCATCAGAGGTCATCAAAGAGGGGAAATTGCTGCCAATTGAGGCTGGGGGAAACACAAATCCACATATATTCAGAGGAGCTGTTTCTTGGTGGACATGTTGGGGGATTCCAGGCCCCTCTGAGCCCCCCTTCTTTCCTCTTTGGTTCTGTCCTTTGAAAAAAAGATGAGAATGTCAAATGGTCTGCAGGCCAGTTTGGGGGCATCAAGTTCCATATATTTTTTATCCTCACAAAGCTGCTTTGTTGAAAAAGGATGATTTAAGGCCCTGTATCAGGACTCTGGTTGCACCTTTTCCGACTAACAAATTGTATTAAAAAGCAGAAGTGTTTTTTTTTTGTATGTATAATTTTTATAAATCAAATTTTTAAAGAATAAAAACCATACAAATTTGGAAAGAAAAAAGTAAAGATAGTAACAAGTGAAAAAAGTGCAAAGAAAGTAATAGAGAAAAGAAAGAAAGGAAAGGAAAAGTTAAAATTAAATCTTTATTACAGTCTTAGACCAGAATAGAAAAGTTACAGAGAAGCAGTTTCAGATCATCTTGACAGCAGTTGCAAGTACGTTTATATTTTACCCTCTCTCTTTAAGGTTGCAACATAATTTCCTTCTTTCCATGGTCTACCCTTTCTAATCATCAAATCCATAAATCACAAGTTCATTTTTTCTTTTTTCAGCAAAAAGTCCATAAGGGCTTGTGAAAGGTGCTGCCTTTTAATCAAATGCAACCAGACCCCTGATTTTTTACCAGCAGAGACCAACAGAGTTCTTCTCCTACAATGGGAAGCAGTGCATGTACAGGTAGTCCTCAACTTATGACCATTCAGTGATGATTCAAAGTTACAACGGCACTGAACGAATTGAGGTTACAACCAGTCCTCGGAGTTCCAGCTGTCCCAGCACTAACCCTTGCTGCACGTCCTTTGCACCCTCCTTGATTCTCGCTGGACCTCCTTCACACACACTCCCTGACCCTAGCCATGCCTCCCTCACGTGCCCTCCCCAATCTTCACCACATTTCCCTCACACCCTCCCCTACCTGGCATCAGCCACTTGCTGGCCTGCTTGCAAGCCACCTGGAACTTGCAACTTCCTGCTGGCTTCCCCACTGACTTGGTTGTGGGAAGCCGGCAGGAAGTTGCCTCGCCTAACGACCATGGGATTTGTTGGTTAACAATAGCAACTGGGACTGCAGGGATTGCCATCACTAAGCGATGCAGTTGCACTTTACCACTGCATCACTTAGCAATGGAAATTCCAGTCCCAACTGCTGTTGTAACTTGGGGACTACTTGTAGTCAGAAGAATAGTGTTTCTAGCCAGCACTTCCTCAGATCTGATTCAGGATGAGATCTGGATCCATAAATGTCCCAGCAGCACATATGGACATCCACAATGCAGTTGGTGCTGCCTTCCCTGGAGAGAGCCTCCTGCTTGGCTTTCTCCTTGCCTATCTGCTCTTCTAAATGCTCTTGTGTTGCCATTGGGTGCTTGGTTGAATGGAGTGTATGGTTGGAAGTGCAAGGACTCATGGCAATATCCAAGCACTGGGCTTTGCATCTTGTGCGCCCTGGGCAGGCATTCTTGCCCTTCCCCGGGGGAAGGGCAGCTTGGGGTGTCCCTTTCCCACTGCACAAAAATCTCAAATTCCTAGCTGGCTCTCTGCTTTTTCTCCCCCTTGCAGCCACTCCATTCCATCCCCTTCCAGCCTGGTGGTTCTCCATCTCCCCACCCTGTGACACCCACCCCCCCCCCAGCACAGACCAGGCACAGACCCTGCAAGGGACTGGCTGGGGTGTGGAATCTTCTGCAGAGCTCAGGGTGAGGAGCTGCTCTTTGCTTAAAAATAGGCAAAATAATGATGCTTGGGACAAGGCTTCCCAGCCAGGATGGCTTATAGGCAGAATTGATCCAGCCTCCCACTCTGTTTAGGGCTGTATTGCAAGTCCAAGCTATGATTCCAACTTTTTCTCCTCCCCCACACGTACTCAAGGAACACCCGAGTTGAAGAAGTTAGCAAAGGAAAGTAGATTGCAGGTGACATTGCAAAGAACAAAGCCACCCAGAATAGCTGATAATTACATTCTTTTTGGGGGGGCACAATATCCTAAGAGAACTTGAAAGTGGTCAGCCTGGTTTAAAGACCTTGGTGGTCCTTAACAGCTCCCTATAGTTTCAGAGTCTGCTTCAAATTTAAATCACAGAAATCTTTCTTCCCTGCCCCAACCACATGGCCACCTTCCAGCATTAGAACAACCCTGTCATTCAAAAAGCCCCCTCCCCATTTTTAGTCTATTGAGCATCTATTGGCTCAAAGCTAAGAAAGTGCTATACAACTTTACAGCATTTTTTTTTAATGAAAACACACAATCTGTTGTGGGTATGTGTGGGACCCCAATGCAATGCATGTTTGCTGATTTGAAGTCCTAGCAGAAAATTAAAATTAAAGTTTTTAATAACATGGAGAAGAATAAGACCAGAACAAAATGACCGACTGACAGGGCAATCAGATTAATTAGAGGCCCCAGTAGATGAAGTCTTATGCTTTGCAGCTTTCTTCCACTCTCCAGCATCATTTCTATAACAATTGCGTTAGCTGACCTGTATCAAATAATATGCAACTTGAGGCAGTTCCACACAGGCAAGGGATTATGTATGATAATTCTTGTGTGACTAAAGCATTTGTCTTTGATATAAAGGAAGCACCAAGTATGTTTTAGTTTGTCCTCAGTTTTTTATTGATTACCTGAGATGGTGGTGGAAAACCCTCCAGACCCTCCTGTTCAGCCATCCCTCTGTGCTCAGAATGAACCCAAGCCCAGTTAGTTCCCTGCTGGCACGTCCAGCCTCTGGACACAACTAGAGCGCCCCATTCTGCCGTTTCAAAGACTGGGAGGGCTCCTGATTCTGCGCTGCCACCATCGCCAGGAGTAAAACACCAAGATGTGCACCTCTAGAGTTCCACTAGATTCTTTTTTTTTCTTTTTAAATAAACCTGGGAAAAATAACAGCACTTATGACAGCATGGTAGTTAACGAGCTTTCTCCAGTAGGGGGTACCCCAAGAAAGGTAGCAGAGGGACCTGGCATTGGTAGAACTGGTAGAACCCTAAGAATAAAGCAAGAATTCTGTGTTGTTGTTTTTCTCCATTTTATTATTAATATTTTGAAAGGATGTAAGAAGAGGCGATACAAAGGTAGAAGAATAAGGTAGCGAAATGCAGGTGGATAAACGAATCTTTAACTTCGTCACATGAATATATTCCAATACAGCATTAGAAATGTATGTACTCCATGGTCTAAATAGACCCTTTTAATGCTAGGATTATGGTTTAGTGTACCTCAAGCAACCTGGATTCATAAGCCAGGTTCAAACCCTGAATTGAACAATAGAGTCCAGGACTTGTTGCGCAGCATGCAGCAATACTCCCAGGAAATTGCCAAAAATACACATCAGTATGAGAGATTTACAAAATGCAATGTGCATATCTTGTTCTCCAAAGAAATCCAGCCAGAAAGTATAAAATATCTGGTGGTTTATTGATAAAAAAATGCAAAACTCCATAAAATACAAGTTTCATACAAAATAGAGGAAAAAAACACTTCTTCTCATGTATTTAGCATCCAAGACTTAACAACTACACAGGTATAACAAAGTCTCTAGCTAAACAAACTCTCAGAGAAGAGGTACGCTACTTGGTTATTAGTAACTACTACATAACCCATAAAAATGACTACATGGTGGCTAAAACTCTACTGAGAGGCTGGGCATGCGATCCTCCCGTTTTATTGCCACCCCTTGAGTAACTAGCATACAGACGCCAATAGGTGGCAGTGAATGGCAGCATACGTGATAACAATTTTCACATGTCTTGCTTAGCCATAACAATCCGTTTTGAAGATAACGAGCTGCGCTTCTTCCCATGAGAAAATCCTAACAGGGCTGGGGCCCAGAAAGCTGAAAAAAGACCAGTTTGGGGGTATTGCGCTTGCAAACAAAATACATTGAAAAACAGGAATCAGTGCGGAGAAAAATTACAAGGGAGCAGGTTCAGGCTAGACACCCAGAGTAATTTCTTGACTATATGAACTGTCAGCTAATGGAGCAGGCTGCCAAATTACAGGGTGAGTTGTCCTTTGTTGCATGGTTATCTGTCAGAGACGCTCTAGTGGACTATTTAGACTACTTAACCTCACTTTATGATTCTATGATTCAACACACTTTTTAACGCTATCTAGTCAGTGAAGCTTCTGATCCTATATAGCTCAATGTGGGACTGAGCTTCTGGGGGAAAAAACACAACTGACAGCCGTTCTTGACCTGATGTCTGATGCTAGCAGGGCCAAGGATCTTTGGCTTCCTTCCCCTTACCTCTCAACAGACTTCCCTTTTCACCTTTTGATGCTCTTTTTTTTTTTTTTCTGTTGACCCCAGGCGTGTATTGTCATTCTGCTCCAGGGGCATGTGGGGCCCCCTCAAGCCAGCATGGGGTAAGTGGAGATCTAGTGGAAGAGCAAATGACAGAGCTATGTGGAGAGAGAGGACTCATTCAGCCAAAATGGCTCCCACCTCTACCTCTTCTGATTTCTGGGGTCATCTGCAAAGTCAGGCCAAACCACCAGTTCCCAGTTAAAAAGGCAACTTCTGTGATTTTATAATGGACTGACCTGGTATGGATCATGAAGACCTGGCAAGCGGGAGCAAACAGAGCTCCAGGTGGTACAGAGCTCCTGGCCAGGAGCTAGTTGTCCCATCTTTTTCCAGGCACCCATTCAGGACTTTTTACCAGTATGTCTCAGCTGTACTCGTCTACACATGTTCAGGTAAAACAGGTTCTGTTGGTGATTTGACCCTGGTGCCTAACCTTATCTAGAGCCAGTAAAAGCTGGTAATGACCAGCACCAGGAAGTTGGTCTGGAGGTCTCCCAGCAAGTACAGGGTCTCTATTAGCTTTTTGAAGGACTGTGAAGACCTGACTCTTCACCCAGGCTTTGGGCTAGTGAGCCCAGCAAGTGTTAGAGCACAGGGAGGTTATGTGATGTTGCAGCACTGTGTTTGGGATATGTGGTGCCGTGTGGGGTTATTTATTCTGTTTTTATTTAATATTATTGTGAACTGCCTAGGATTATCTTCTATAAGATAGGACGCCATACATATTTCTAAAGAAAAATTAATGAAATAAAATCTCCCACAGCAGAAGGGTTCCTCTGCTAAGCTTGTTGGCATTAGGCAGGCAGCCACATCTAGTGTCACAACAATCCATTGATGATGGTCAGCTGCTCTTCTTCTCCCTTCCTGCAAGTCCAGGGTGGACATTCTGAGAACCTCCTCCATGTCCAGGCTGAGAGGGACTCAGGGTGGCAGACCAGACTGAGGCCGAAGTTGGGAAAAACGAGTTTGCTGCTAATTCTGGGGGTTGAACTCAGGAACCAGGCAATACATCCATTCTGGATTGGGGGCCAGGGTCAGAGGTTGACAGCCTGGGCTTTTCCTGGATCCAGCTGGATGCTCAACTGTTACTTGGGTTACGAGAAACATTTATTAGCTTCAACCAGTTACATTCCAGCTGGAGGAGTTACCTGGCCTTGAGGAAGTCAAGGTTGGTTTGCCAGTCCTCCAAGAATATTTCTAACATGGATAAACTATTTTTTTCTGGAACAAATGCTTCTCCTTATTACAGGTTAGAAAAGGGCTTGAAATCTATCTTTAGTTTTTAATGTTTTTTATTTATTGAAAACTGCCAGGCATTTGGGAACAGATGGCATATAAACTTGTAACAGACTAGACTAGACTAGACTAGACTAGACTAGACTAGACTAGACTAGACTAGACAAGAAGAGACGAAATGCAATACAATAACTGAAGAGGCAGTAGATGGAACATTCTAATTCTGCTTGAGAACAAGTGCAGCTTCATCTCAGCTCTACCAATTGCCTTTTAGGCTTCTTAAATGAACACAAAAAACAACAGAGGCAGAGCCACCAGGACAAAGAGGAAAGAAATTATTCAAAGCACAGGTAATATTTATTGCACCCAACACATTTTGGAACTGCAAACTCTTTCCAGAGAGGAATTTATTTTATTTTGCCCTTCCCTCAAAAAGGTGACTAAAAAAATAAAAATAAATTAAACAGAGAACAAGTCAGTCATCCAATAAGGTAGTTACAAAAATGAAACTCAATTGATAAAATATAAAGTTCAACTGCTGTCGCTTCCTGCGTGGCTGCAACTTCCATAGGGAAACTGTCTGCATGTCTGTAAGGGTATTATTATGCACCAAGCCAAGTATCAAATGATGATACCCAGAGAAGGAACTTGGTCCTGCAAATGAGAGAGAGAGAAAGAAAAAATATTACATAAGAACCCAGAGAATACAGAGATGCCTCCACCTTGTCAGCTGATATCCTTCAGGTGCATTGGTCATTCTCTGCCAGCCTTTTGCTGGGTGTGAGGTTGATGGAAGCCATTACAATCTACAAGAAGAAAACTACAGCCTCTTCTTTTGACTTGAAATGCAGGAACAGAATTGAGGTGTTAAAGTTATACAGGGAGACTCCCTCAAGCACAGGTTGACAGTGGAACTAATGCCTTAGGAAGATGGTGGACTCCCATTCATTGAGTTCTTTGTGGTAGATATTTTCATTTAGCTTCTTGTTCTGAGCAGAAAATTTAATTTGATGGCCTCACTGCTCCCTTCCAATTCCATGATTCAGAGAGTCTTTGGTAGTCTTACTGAAATGATTGAAAACACCTCAGATTTCTACAGTTCCTACTGATTTCCAACAAATTTCTCGAGTGAATTTATTCTAAGGAATGAAGGAGATTTCACTTTGAAAAGGCATAGGAAATGTTATTGGGACCATTGCCTACTTCTGATCTGTATGTCTAAAAGGCCTGGTGACAGCAGCATTTTGGACCAATTTACACTGAAAAGTCTTAGCTTATTTAATGCATCTTGCTTATGTGTGGTATGTGTATGTGCTCCACATTCCTTCTGGTACTGCCCTGGCTACCTCTAAAAACATCTGAACAGTTGCTCTGTTTCCAGACACAAAGAAGAACTGCACCTCACACGTAGGGAAGGCCCTTTGAGCAAATATTGATTGGGTTTGAATTCCAGAGCGGAAGAGCCCCCACCCCCACCCAGCACAACCAGCAAAAGAAAGCTTATTGCACCTGCCAGCTGAGCTGTCTTTTAGAAACAGGAGGCGGGGGTCCTCTTCTATTGGAAGAAAAACCACCCTTCTCAGCCCACCTTGATCTGACCACCACTGTTCCAATTTCCTTGCTCTCCCGCCTACATTTACCAAGGTGAATCATAATGATAGTATACAAAGAAACATGTCACTTTCATAATAAGGTAAAAAAGGATTTAAAGATCAGCTGCAGCTTTCGGTAAATTCTAAAACGTTGATTTTTTCCCCCTTAAATTCCCTGCTCAGCTTTGCATACATAAAGTGTGACTTATTTTTAGGGTTTCCAATCTGATTTCATTTAGATAAGGCATTCTAAATTTCCAACAATCCTGCAGTTAAAAACAAAAACTATTGCCAAATTTCAGTCTTTGGATAGGTTAGGATATGTGTTTAAAAACAGGCTGACTGCAATTTTGTTTCCTTGCCTTCTCAAGGCATTTTGCAGGTGAACAAGCCAACTGCCTTCTACCTCTTTCCTCATGCTTCAGGCAGATGCTCCATCATAATATATCTATCAACTAACTCTCTCTCTCTCTCTCTCTCTGCTAGTTCAGTTTAATGTGACATCCACTTATTCTTAAAAACAAAACAAGTTGTTCAATGAAAAAAGAAGGTTCATGTCATCCAGCCCTTCTGTGCTGTGCAGGCCTGCCTGTCTGCACGTGCAAAGAACTGGTTTTCTTGTACTATAACTTCATATTGAGCTTGTATGTTTGATTGAAGGTCAGTGAAAGCAGGTCTGCATTGGCCTCACTCATCACTTAAACTGGACATAGTCTGTTCTTGGAGGCTAATCCAAGTATCATATCAGCTTGCAGTTGTCTTGGTTACTCTTACGAAGGGATGAGCTCCTGCTTCAAAGTAGAGGATCAGGAAGGCTTTGGGAAGCACCATCAGTTTGGAAGGGGGCCATGGAGGCCAACCAATCCAACTCCTACTCAAGGCAGGAATCCAAATTAAAGCATTGTCAGAGGCCTCTGCCTGAACACATCCAGGGGAGAGGTGTTCACAATCTTTCTGGGTCATTGGAACCTTTGTCTTACTGTTCTTGGTTCAGCTGTTGAACCTTAGGGAGTTGTTTCTAAATTCAAGTGGAATCTGAATTCCTGTAATTACATAGTATAATTTTGTACCCACACTCAGTGGTGATAGAGAACAGAGCTGGATCTTCTTCCATCTGACCTCCCTTCAGATATTTGAAAAGTACTATCATTACCTCCTCTCAGTTGTCTTTTTTCAAGGCTAAACCAACTCAGGACTGCAAGACAGTCTCCTGATCATCCTTCTTGCTCTTCTCTGAAGGTCTTCCAGTTCATCTGAAACTTTCCAAGTGCTCAGTAGTGCTCAGAAATATATGTGGATCTTTGTTTTTATTTTTTTAATATAAATTTTATTAAAAGTTTTAAAAAGATAAAAACTAATATAAAGTAAAGAAAAAGAAGAAAGGAAAAGAGAAAGAAGAAAGACAAAAGTGCAAAAAGAAAATATGAAAAGAAACATAAAGAAGTTTCTGATTTTCTTTTCAGCAAATACAAGTATGATTGCAAAATTATCTCTTACTCTTTGGTTACAAAAATAAAAGCTCTCTTTTTTCTATTATTTAATTTTTTTTTCTTCTAATCATCAAAATCACAGGTCATAAGTGCATTTTTTTCTGTTTCATGCAAAAAGTCTATAAGGGGTTTCCAGTCAGCCATAAATGTAGATGTTGTCTTTTCTCTGATCAAGGAAGCCAATTTAACCAACTCTGCAAATTCCATCATCTTCACCAACCATTCCTTTATTGTGGGTAATGCCGAACCTTTCACTTTTGAGCATATAATAATCTCGCTGCAGTTGTCATATATAAAAACAAAGTTCCGTGACTTTTCTCTAGCTGTCTGTCCATTACTCCCAAAAGAAAAGCCTCTGGTTTCAACTGTACATTAGTTTTAAAATCTTCTGAATTAGTGCATTTATTTGTATCCAAACTTCTTTGGTTCACCAGTTGTCAAAAACAAAAATTGTCTGAAACAAAAATAACATTCTAGGTAAAACATTCATTTTAATCACTGAAATTTTCCCCAACAATGATAGTTGCACTTTATCCCATCTTAGCATATCTTTTTTTAACTTCATTCCATGTCTTAACATAATTATTTTGAAATAACATACAGTTCATATTTGTCATAGTGTTATCCAAATATTTTACCTTCTTCTCAATCTTAAAACCTGTTTTATTCATCAGTTCTGTTTGATCTTGTATTTTCATATGTTTGTTAACAACTTTGTCTTCTGTGTATTAATCTTAAAACCTGCTAATGCACCAAATTCTTTTAATTTACTCATTAATAATTCAATTCCCTTTAAAGGGTCTTCCAAAACCAACACCAAATCATCTGCAGAAGCTCTTAACTTACATGTTTCTTTTTTAATCTTTACGCTCAGAGTCCTCTCTTATGTCTCTATTCAATATTTCAAGAACCAGAATAAACAGGAGAGGAGGACAGTGGGCAACCTTGCCGTGTTCCTTTTTGTATCTCATGTGGTTTAGTTAAGTCTCCATTAACAATTTGTGCTGTCTTGTCTGTGAAGTATAAATCGATTTCACCCATTTAATAAAATACTCTCCAAAATTCATATCTTCTAAAACTTTAAATAGAAAAGTCCAATTCAAATTGTCAAAAGACTTTTCTGTATCTAAGAAGATCAGTACGGCTTGTTTTTCATTATGTTCCAAATATTCCAAAATAACCAACCTATTTCTAACTTTGTCTTTCAACTGTCTTTTAGGTAAAAACCCACATTGATCCTCATGAATAAATTCTTGCAAAATTATTTTCAATCTTTCAGCTAAAATCATTGTGAACAACTTACAATTGTTATTCAGTAATGATACTGGTCTGTAGTTTTTTGCTAAAGTCAAATCTTGTCCCTCCTTGGGTTTTAATGTTATATTGGCCTCTTTCCAAGTCTCTGGCATCTTTCCTCCCTGCAGAACAGAATTCATCATGTCTTGTAAAGGTTCATCCTCAAACACTTATAATACAAACTCCTTGGTCCATCAGGTCCAGGCATCTTTCCTGGTTTCCTCTTTTTAACAGCTTCCAAAACTCCCCTTATTGTTATAGGTCTATTCATATGTCCTTTATATAAATTAGAGTGATATTGATAAAATATTTTTTGTATAGCCACATTGTCCATTAATACAGTATCTCCCTCTTGTAAATTCAATATTTTCTTTACTCTTTCTTTTCGCAATTTATAAGCCAACCATTTCCCTGGTTTGTTTGCAAATTAAAAATGTGTTTTGCATAATTCAATTTTATGTCCATTTTTTTATTGTTAACATAGATAGCTGTTGATACTAATATTTCCTGGGGAGTTCTTTAATTATTCTTTTCTTTTTATCTCATCCAAAATATTTTGTGTTTTCTTTTATCTCTTCTTTTTAAGTTCAGAATTATGTTCAGATAACTTCTAATAAAGGCTTTACTTGCATTCCAAACCATTCTCAAACCAGTTCCTTGTAGAACATCACTTTATCCTCATTTGGGGTGTAGATTCCTAACATCAGTCTTAACCCCCATGTAAATTAACTTCTACCCCCACAAATCTACCATGTTCATCAGTCAGTATAAATTCTGGTTTTAGTTGGGGGTTAATATATAAGAATGATGATATATCAGCTGCATTTGCAAAATTATACTAGCTGTATTGATACATCAGTTGCATATGCCATTTCCAATGGGGTAAAAGAGGTGCTAGCCTCTGTTCAATCTGTTCTTTCTTTGCATGTTGTCACATGCTGTCCAAGGTCTGAAGGAGGGAGTGTACGTTGGACGGCTCTCTCTTTGACCTTCACTGCTTGAACGTGTGGACCAAGTGCCTCTACGCAGTCATCCAAGCTCTCAGACATGCTATGCTCTTCGGCCTATCGGCCTGAACAAGACTGAAGTACTTTGCCAGCCCGTGCCAAATACCAAACTCATAGAACCAAAAATCACTGTTGACACCCAGCTGACAAATGTAAACAGCTTCAGATACTTGGGAAGCATCATCTTGAGCAATGGGTGTCTGGACAAAGAAATTGACTCCAGGATCAGCAAGGCCAGCCAGACATTGGGGCAGTTGTGTACTAGAGTGCTCAATCAACATGACATCTGTATCACCACAAAGTTGAAAGTCTACAGAGCTGTGGTTATTCTTTCTCTCCTACATGGATGTGAGTCCTGGACTCTGTACTGAAGGCACATCAAACAACTGGAGAAATTTCATATGCGCATTCTCTGCTCCATCCTCTGCATTCATTGGCAAGACCATGTTTCCAACCTTGAGGTCCTGGATCGTGCTGAGTCCCCCAGCACTGAGTCCCTGACTATCAGAGTCCAGATGTGGTGGGTGGGACACATCATCAGAATGGATGAGCACTGTATGCCTTGCCAGTTGCTGTATGGTATACTGGAGACTGGGAAGAGACCTTGAAGTCGACCACAAAGATGCTGTGAAAGAAATCCTATGCCACTGTGACATCCAGCCAAGGGAACCAGAAACTGCGGCTGCTGACAGAACCTGCTGGCGAGCCCTGTGCTATGAATCCTCCACCAGCTTTGAAGAAAGGCACTGCCAAAAACTGATAGAAAACTGTGAGTGGTGTCACAGAATAACACCCACAGTTACAACAACAATGGAATTCCAGTGCCCCCATTGTGCTAGACTCTGCTCTTCCAGACTGGGACTGTAAAGCTCTATGTCCACAGATGAAGTGCAGAACAGCATGTCTTCTTCCAACACAAAGGACTACCATATAGTATACAAGACAACTCCATTTCTCTTTTTAATATCTGCTCAAATAAATTATTCAACCAAAGTTTTAAAAGTCAAATATTTTGTATCTTTTTTTCTGATATGAGTCTCTTTTAAGCAAATGATGTCATTTTAATTTTTTAAAATAATGATTTTTTTCTCTTTTGAGGAGCGTTTGCTCTATTATATGTCATGTTAACCATTTGTGATACATAATCAAGTCAAAAATGTAGAAGAGTCAATACCTATAGCACCTAATTCAATATCATCTTTTTCCAGTTCCTGTTTCAGCTGTTGTGATTTTTTTGTAGGTTCCTCTGAAATCTCCACCTGCATCTCTTCCAGTTCCTTCTGAACAGAACTCAATCTGAATCTCTGCTGTTTAAAAGTAAAAATCACACTTTCCAATTTATCCCATCAAAATGGGATCTTTTTCTGTTTTAATTTTTCAGCCAAAAAGGCATATTCTTTTCTCTTACATAAAATTCTAATAGGAATTTATTTCAAAACAATGGTATCTGTATTATCCATTTTCAATCTTGTATTAAAATGCTGTTGCAGAACTTAGTCCCTTGTCTTCTTCCTAACAAACTGCATCAAAATATCCCTTGGGACATTTCTTGTTCTGGCACATCTAGTATTTATTTTATAAACTTTATCAATTTCCTCTTCCCAATCCAAAACATTTGCCAAGACTTTAATAATCCTTTCTCTGATACCGTAATCAGAAACTTCTGAAATAGTTCTAAATTTCAAACAAAATTCTTACTCCCTCAATTCCAATAAAGCCAAATCATCTAATTCTCTATCCAACTATCTATAACTTCCATCTTGCTCTCTAAAATGTCCACTTTTATCATTGATTTATTTTATTTCTCCAGATACTTGCTTTATAAAACTTTCCAACTTTTTGACTTCAGTCATTTCCTCTTTCATCTTTGCAAGTCTTTCATCCATTCTTTTTTCAAAAGCTTCTGTTTTATTGCCCATCTGTTCAAATAATTTCTGAAGCAAATCTAGTGTAACTGTTCTCTGCAGCCTGCTCTAGTGATTCCCTCCTGCCCTCTCTTGCCATTTTTCTGGTAGTTGTCATTATATATTATAATATAAAAGCAAAGGTATCTCAAACAAGCAAAAGTTAAAGGCAAGTCCCCCCCCCTTTTTTCCTTTCCCCCCTTTTTAATCTTTCTCTTGCTTTAACACTTTCGCTCTCTGTAACTTCCAGCCACATTACAAATCACCTCACCATAGCAACATAAAGACATAGTCCAGGTCATTACCTTATCTTTTGTTATATAAAGTCCTACAATTAGATGTACTCTTTAACAGTAAACAAAAACATGAAGGTCTCATCTTTTTAACTAGCAACTGTGAGACTAGGCTGAAGCTGCCATAACCTAAAGATGAAGCAGGCACGTAAGCAGGGAGGACAAAAGCCAGGAAACTTATCTATGGGATCCCTTCGGGGAGGTAGATAAGAAGGAAGCAAGTCGTTAAGGAAAAACAAAGGACCTGAACCAGAAAAAAGTTGGGCCTGAGCATATGGAAACCCCAATCCCATCAACAACTGCTAGACTTGTGAATCAACAAAGCAAGGACTTTTGGGGATAAAAGGGGTCCCAAAGCCCGCCCACTCTGAGTCGTCTGAGTCATCTGAGTCTTCTTGGTCATCTGAGTCATCCAGACTTGGCGGCTTCCGTCCCTCTAGCTAGTGCCTGGCAGCCTAGTTGGGAAGGACGTGGGTAAGTGTGTGTGTGTGTATGAGGAAGAGCAAATGTACCTTGCAACCAGTAAAGTTTTGCTGTTACTTTAAATTCACTGGGTCTCCGTGTATTACAAAGAACCTCTCGTGCCCCAGTGTTCGGTTGGAAGTGGTTTGTGTGTATCCCCAATTATTTCCCGGCTGTTGACCAGGGCTGTGTGTCTGTCTGCTCCAGCCGCACCTATCTGGAAAACCCAGGTAGAAAGCAAGGGGGGCTGACAAGATCCGCGTGCCTCAACAGGCTGTGAGTGTGTGAGTGACCATAAGCCGAACCTGGGAGCAGCGTCTGTAACACAACTTTATCCCAAAGCACTTTCATCAAAAATAAAAATAATAATGGGGAAAAAAATAGAAAAATAACTGTCCCCTTTTTCTGTTTTAAAACGTTCTTAAATCTTCTTTGTTAAGCTTTTTGCAAAAAGTTCTTGCATCTGTAAATCCTTAGTCTCTTTTTATTTTTGTAATCCCGAAAGAAGGTTTAACTCACCACAAGGAACCTTATCTTTGCTGCAAAGGAAATCTCTCTGTATCTATAGATTATTTCCTAAAGCGGTTAAGAAATGAGGATGGCACGGTTCCTATACACCGCAGTTGTGAGCATAGATGGAATCCTGGGATTCCTGGCAGCTCAACTCCTGAGCTGGCTTGCAAAAACTTCAATTTCTGCAGTATACTCACAAGGAGCTGCCATCCAGACTGCAAGTGAGTTATCTCATGATCTCCCGTTAATCTAGGGAGATTTTGCTGGCCAGTGTCTACCTTCCAGCCTGCATTCTCGCCTGTAACGTCTCTCCACTCCTTTGGAAAAATCAGCCCGCCATAATTCCTCACTGGAAGCCTAGAAATATATATGGATGTCTAGAAGAAATCTGTCAGCCCTTTAGGGTAGATCAGACTAGGAAACCAAAGTCATGCCAGCTCATATAATTTTTATTATAGAGCTATGGTAACAGTATATTTCAAGTCTGAATGTGCTTGCCCCTTTCTTCTCTTTACCTTTTTGAGAACTAGGGAAGGTCATGTCTGAGAAGCTTATCCAAATTACATTTCTGCCAGACTCAGATTTCTTTTTATCAGACTGTCGTCTTGGTAATGGCTCTTCCTACTGTTCCTCAAGGTTATTCCTTCTTCCCATTACAGAATCTAATTAAAGCAGAATAAAGCAGAAATATTACCTCCCACATCCAGCTTCTACTTCTTGAAAGGAGACTGGACCAGGAACAGCCTCAAGAGATACCCGTCTTTAAAAACTCCTGAAGAACAGCTTCCCCTCAAGTAACCTGTTTCCAAATTGAACATCTTTTACCATCACTCCTGCAAGACCTGCAGTTTCCTCATGCCCACTGACTAAATGGAGAAAACAACTTTGCTCCCTCCTCATCTTCAGCTATTACAAAAGGGAAGGGATTTGTGTTAATGGCCATACTTTCAAAGTTTTCCTGTCTCTAAGGGCAGTAAGGATATTGTGGCAACACTATCACAGCACTGAGAAAACATAACAGTTCTAGTTTGCTTTTTCATCTTTTGGCCACCAAACATGGTGATGGAATTAAGGACAGGTACTAGAGAATGCCCAAAAGGGGGTGCTCCTCTCTTTATTCGAAGCCTGGGCTAATTTCCTCTCTTTTGCTCCAGCCTAAACTTTTCCTCATTCAAATCTTCAATTTCCTTCCAGTTTATCCATTTTTGGGGTGGGCTGCCTTCACTTAACTCCTGGCCATTACATGAACGAGTCTCTGCAGTTTCCTTGGCCACATTTTCAGAAGTGGTTTGCCCTTACCTTCTTCCTGGGACTAAGTAGCACAAAATCACCCAGCTGGCCTTACACCTAAGGCAGGACTAGAACACATGGTTGTCTGGTTTTTGGCCTAGTGCCTTTAACCACTACACCATACTGGCTCTCAATTTGGCCAATATCCTTAAATTATGGCACCTAGAAATAGACACTGGATAGTACTATATTCCTCTTGAGGATGAAAAGGACATTAAAGTGCAATTGTATTCCTGAGCTTTGGAATGAGGCGACTCCAGTTCCTGATCCAGCAGGCAAAGCTCTGGGGGGATAGAAAGTCTCAAGGAACACAGCAGGACCCTGGATCTCAATGTTCCCAAAGGGCATGTTGGCTATAGGGGTTTACTTCTGAAAACAACATACTGTAGATTGGATGAAAATAACCCACCACAATTAATAAACCTTGAAAGTTAAGCCATTACATGTTGGAAACAACCTGCACCCATACAATATGGAGGAGCATCTAGTAATTATAAAAACTAAAGCCGAGTAATCTTTTCACAGATAGCAAGACCAGCGGCTCTCTGGAACGATCTCATGTCAACACGTGTTTTGCAAATGGACCTCTCAGTAGTGCGGTAGTGCATGCTTGTGATTCCTGTAATGGTGACATAAGAACTAAACACAGTCTAACACTTCAAGTTAGAAGTGCTGAAGAAAAACTTGATTTATCTAGAAATGAAATTAACTTTGTATCTTAAATATACCCTCTAGAACTCTTCCCTCTATCTAGAAGTACATCACAACTGTTACTTGCAGAACACCTTGTAATCTCCCTACGAGTGAGCCACTTGGAATTTGAATGGGTTGGTCTATCATTCCCTGCTGCGGTTTCCTTTTCTAAAATAGCTTGGGGTGTGTGTATGTTTAAATTAATACAGACAAACATTTAGGTTCATTCAAAAAAACATAAAATATGTTGGAACAGTATTAGTATGGTGCCATGTAACGTGTAGGTGGTTATGTCAATAATTTTTTGCTATGTAATACACTATAAAATCAGAGATAACTACAAAATGTCTTTATTGAAAAAAGCAGATTATAACATCTAAGGTTAAATGAAATTCTGACTTTTAATATTAAAATAACTTAGGATGACAGTAAGCTTTTTTAGATAAATAAATCTACATTTCCCAATGTTTATTCTTCAACAATCACGGAAACCAAGTGGCCATACAAAAACCCCGACAAGTCTCTCTATGAACTAAAAAACTGAAGTTTTAGAAAGATATATACAAACATGGTTAAACTAATATATTTGCAGATTTAAACTAGACACATAATATACAAATTGGGCATTTATATATTTCCTACAAAATAAAAATTAACATTGGTCCAAGTTCTTGGAAAAAAACTATATTCTTTTAAAGAAAAATGCAAATATTTCTCAAGAAAAAAACTTAATTTAAGTCAAATTATATACTCTAGTTGTGGCATTAGTTGCATATTGAATCACAGAAGTTTATTGGGGCCTAAGAAAAGACTTGTTTGCCTTCTTTAGAGTTTTAGTTAAACTCAATGGAGTTCTCCCATCAATTTTTGCAATTTTATCATTTATAAATTATAAAACATGCACCCTCTTGTTTTGAAACAACTATTTCCCCATCCTTAACTACTTCAATCTCCTTTGGAATCTTACATTATGGGGCAGGATGGGTCTTCCAAATACATTTACTGTTTTTTCATTAAGTGCACTTTCCACAAAATGAACTGAAGAGAATCTCTGGTTCCTCACCCATGCACATATGAATCAGTGAAATGAGAGAGAGAGAGGACAAATCTCCCATAAATAATATTTTGGCACAAATGTTAAAAGCACTTCATCCCTGTGGAGCCAAAACTCTTCTGAAGTAAACGTAGAGGTGGCACTTAACTTCCAGTGTTGTCTTTGCAGCTGTCCACAATCTTGCGTCCCCGAGGGTGCAGCACCCATCGTCCTTAGGTACCAGCCAGAGGGCACTCTGCTGATGAGAAAGGCTGACAGGCAGCTTCCCCTGGCAGATTCTGGCAGAGAAGCCCCCTCCCTCGTGCGTTCAGCAAGAGATGCCCGGTGGGCAAAGCAAGCATGCTGCTGTGGCGCATGGCCAGCCTGCCAGTTGACAGGCACTGGGCTCCACCATTCAGCAACTATTAATGGGAGGTAGCAGGCTTCACATTGCAGAATTGAGTTTATTTTTGCTGCATGACACTTTCTAGCTGTTTTCTCTTTAAAGACAGTGTTTTTAATATGGAAAAAGGCATTGATTGGAAAGACAGCAGAACTCTGAGCTGTGATCAGATTTTGGTGATGGGGGAAAAATAAAAATTAAAACAGCAAAATGTTGATGAAAGAAATCAGGCAGTTTGACAAATCTATTTAAATATGTAAAGGTAATCTAAAATATTTTAAACAAGTGAAATAAATAGCCTGGTAACAAGTTTGAGAAACAGTACCATGTGTAAATATTTTAGATATTTTAGATGTTATGCTATTTGCTGAAATTTAAGGCACAGACAAGTTTGCCATTAAATCAAGATGCTAAAAACTCAACAGCAGAGGAATGAGGGAGGTACTTTCTTCAGTCCTAGGTTTACACGTCAACCTGGAAATTTGTTTGAAGCTGAATCGACTCTGATCCAGAAGAGCAGACAGTACACAAAGCTGGACAAGGGAGAAGGAATGAGAAAGCCATCTGTGAGAGGAGGTGGTTTGGGAATGGGCGGTAGGTTTCTTTACAGTAAAACTCAAAACAAATTATGTGAAAATTACAGTGTGGATTTTCTGCAAACTTCAAAACATGGAAAAGCAGAAGGAAGCATCTGGAACAGCCTTAAAAGGGCCGATCTGACGGGATATGGGGGGGAGGTTTCTTTCCAATGGGCCCCAACATGCTCACATGCACATTTGGAAGGAACTACGTACATTCCTTTTGTGCTGACTCGCCATGAAGATTCTTCACCCTTCTCAGTACTTTAGGATAGAAAACGTTCCTGCTACGGCTGGCAGGACTCTTTGGATACTTTGGGGAAATTCAGCCTGAACTGCTGTGGAAAATGCTGCTGCTCTCCTATTGGGGTCTCTTTTAGAGTTTTCAAACAGATT
The DNA here is from genome assembly GCF_059951505.1 of Python bivittatus. Lineage (NCBI taxonomy): Eukaryota > Metazoa > Chordata > Lepidosauria > Squamata > Pythonidae > Python > Python bivittatus. The sequence goes on from NW_028277039.1 coordinate 2,048,911, forward strand.
TAACACTGTTATTTTCACCTGATTCCCAAGGCATACTTTCACTGGAGTTACTGGAGCACCCACAGCTTTCTGACCACCAAGACCTGGTCCAGTTGGTTTTATCAGAAGTAGCAAGCTAAAACCATTGAGGGCCAATGTATGCAAGGAATTAATACAACGCGGCTGAACAAGCCTAAAATGATGCTGTCCACTTTAATTACATAACTCTTCAACTCAAATAATCAAAAGGTAGCTTATTTTTTTAATAGAAAAACTAAATTTTTTTCATGTGGAATAGAGAGTTGGGAGTGTGCTTTAAAAACTTAGCCAAAATAGAAGCATAAGTCTTCTAACATTTCTTAACAATACATCATTTCATATCTAATGTTTTAAATTTTGCTAAGTTTTCAAGAAAACCCAGACAAGCTATAGGTCAACATGCCAAAAGGCTATATATAACCTTTTTTTTTTTTATTCCAAATTTGAGGCTGTTTTGCAGGTTTGTGTGTTCAAAATGCAAAATGCTCCAAATTAGCTCATTCCTTCCTTGCTACCTGTCTGAGCCAGTTTCTTGCCTCCAGAGGCCCGGGAAAAGGGCGACCATCTCCCGGGGCTTTCAAAGCCGCTCCGTGAGCCAGCTGAAAAACTGCTTTGTGGCGGTCGAGAAGCCACGAAAGCAATACGCCCAAGTGGTGCGGACTCAAGCGCAGTGGGTGTCGCTTGGCCTTCAAAGCTGGATTATAACCAATTCGTTAAAAAAACCAATAGTGTGAAGCGACTGTCTCAAAAACACCTCTAGAAGAAACATGTCTGCAACTGAAGTCACACCACAGAACTGCCACCCCCTTAACTGAAAGAAAGGGGATGGCATAGTGTACATTTGCCATAGTCGGGGCACCCAAGGTGGCGGCGGCGGGATGTCAAAAAAGTCAAGATGGTGGCTATAATCACTCAACTGGAATCACCATCTTGAGTTTTTTTTTATCTTTTCTGTAGACACTCCAGGCTAAAGTTATTAGGAGAAATCAGTTTCAAAATAGGTGACTTTGAGAAGTGCCAAAAATGCATGGAAGTGACATTTGAGAAAGATCTTGACAAAAGAGAGCCTGATTCTTTGCCTGCACAGTCACCAGGTGGATCAAGACCAAGAAGCTGTTTCCCCCGTATTCAGGAAAGAAGAATGGCCAATGGAGCCCCTGCAGGTAGCCTCAAGGACCTCAGCCCTGGTCATTTCTGCTGCCATTGATAGCAGGGAGCAGAATTGTTTTGGGGCTCCAGGCTACATCTGAGTTTTGGGGTGCTGGGAAGATTCCCTTCAAAAATGAGTGGCGGCAGGTCCAAAGAAATGAATGGGGTTAGGACAGAAACAAATTGACTTAATTCAAATCTGAATTAATTAAATTTAATGAATAAGTGTATATGTACTTAAAATTTTCCCATTCTGACACATTAAGATTGGCAACTGAGGTGCAACTTTTGAAGAATTCTAAGGAAAAACTAAGGATTGGGAAAGGTGAAGCTTCGCCCTTTCTCCCCACCTGCAATGCTGATTTCAGCAAGAGCCCTCTGCACACAATTGCTGCCTGGCAGACCCCAGAAAGTTATGAGGTAGCCTGTCTTCCCAAACAGCCCTGCAGCTTTCACCTTCATTGTGCACGTGTCCTGCCCCCACCTGGAAACAGGTAAACAGGCACAAGAAGCCTCACACCCTTGCCAAAAAACTATGAACCATGTCTGACATATCCTGGAATAGGAATGCTCTCCATGCTTTCATTAAGAAAAAACCCAGTGGGCTTCCTGCACATAATGTCTTGCATACTCTTTTGTTCTTGTTTTGCACAGAAACCCAATAAAAGAACAGGGTGGAAAGCCAGCAGGTATCACCCACACTGTTGTCAGTTGTTTCTTTTAAGTCACATTCAATCTGGCCATCAATCTTTTCACTCATGCAACCATTGTGCCCCTCAAATTATGAGAACCACAAGGTCAGGGTGCAAGGAGACCTAAAAAACAGTAAAAGCATTTTTGGTCTCTTTCCTGTTGGGAAGATTAAGATTCTTCTGGGAGCTCAAACAATCAACAGTAAAAACGGAAGCAAGCCCATATTAATGGAGGGCCAGTCATCCCAACAGCTCTGACATCCCTAACCCTAACCCCTTTGCCATCCAATCCATGAGGTGCATCACTTTTCAAGTACCAGCGTCTTGGAAAGAATTACTTAGGCAAATTGTACACAGACCCAAAGAGGTGCCCCCTCCTTCCCAATCTTAGAAGTAATAAATAATTGTGGCTGCTTTGTTTTTCTAGAAAGTCTTTTGTTGAGCTCTTTTCCCAGCAAGTTGTCTTCCTCCTGGTCTTGAGTAGATGGGAAGTGGAAGCCTCAGAGTTCAGTGATATGCATGGGGTACCCAGGGGAAGAGTGTGCTGACACTTTAGTGCCCAAGCGCCTAATATGACAGGCGTGGCAGAGCAGGTGTCTCTCTAATGGATAGCATCGACGGCCTTCCTCGTCATTCAGCTGGAGTCCGCAATCCTAAGAGAAACAAGACCACCCATTAGTGGCCAGTGGACTTAGGGTATCTCTGGGAGATGTGACTGAAAGAAGTCCTCATTTAGCAACTGCCTCATTTAGCTACTGTTTGCAGTTATGACAGTGATGAAAAAGTAACCTTACGACCAATCCTCGCATTTATGACCTTCATAGGTCTGTACAGCAAAGGAAAGGTGAAGTACATTCATGAGCACAATTGTGGTTTCACTTAGCGACTGCTTTGCTTAACAACCGAGTTGCCAATCCCAATTGTAGTTGCTAAATGAGGACTACCTGCAATCCTCTTGCAAGACAGACAAACTTCAGTGCTCACAGAATTCAAAGACATCCATCATTTCTGGAAATTCCAGGTCTATAGAGATCACCAAGTACTGGGAACAGGAAATGGGATAGCAGTAAATTATAGTTGTGACCTCTTTGGAAAGAGTGTTCTGAAAACCCTCAGCAGGGAGGAACAAGCACTCAGAGGCAGTGCTCCTTCTTTGTTCAACCAAGCCCTCATTTGGAGTCCCTGGCAAAAAGGAGGCTAGAAGGCTTCTACAGGCTACAGATGCAGATTATCTAGACCTACACTAGTTGGTTTTTAGGCCTGGGCACAGAATGAACACTGCACTGGTTGTTCTCATAGATGACCTGTGGTGAGACTTGACTGGAGGGAGCATGGTAATATTTCTCCCCTTGGATCTCTCAGCAGCCTTCAATACTGTGGATTACAGTATGTTTCCGGAGTGCTTCTAAGGGTTATGAACAGGAGACAGCATTTTATGGTGGTTTTGCTCTAATTTGAGTGCTTGTGTCCAGTTGGTTATGGTGGGAGGAAAAGGTTG